>NC_069657.1:148974431-149277462 GCF_027244095.1 Hemicordylus capensis
AGGCACAAACATTCAACTGGAGCTGCAAGAACAAGGGCACCCCACATGGGTAAGCAAAGGGCAAGTCTCACCTGAGAGGGAAGGAGCATCCCTCTGAATATGACTCCGGAATATCCCCCGTCCCTCCTCCTTGAGCACCCATGGCCACCCAAATGCCTTCCACTTCTACCCCTCCTGCTATGCAATATGGAGAAGCCATATACTGGCTTAACAACCCTCTCCCCACACTCAACAGGTTTTAGCAGTATCTTCTACATAGGATATACGGGGCAAGTAGGCACTGTTCAGATTGAAGAGCTATGTTTGCTATAAGCTGGTCTTGTGGTAGCAAGCATGACTTGTCCCCCGGTCTGCCCTGCCTGGTTGCGTATGAATGGGAGACGAGAAGTGTGGGCACTGTAAGATATTCCCCTTAGGGGGATGGAGCCACTCTGGGAAGAGCAGAAGGTTCCAAGTTCCCTCCCTGGCATCTCCAAGATAGGGCTGAGAGAGATTCCTGCCTGTAACACTGCCAGTCTGTGTAGACAATACTGAACTTGATGGACCAATGGTCTGACTCAGTATATGGCAGCTTCCTATGTTCCTAATGCAGGAGAGTTCCCACTGTGCACTGGGGAAGACCGTAAAGGGCACAACCACCATGGCTGGTGAATATTGAACACTCCACTCATTGGTACTGCTGGCCAAGTACTCAGGAATCCTTCTTCCTTGCAGGATCAGATTTGGGTATATGAGGCAGAGCAAGCAGAGGCTCTAATCAGAGGTAGTATTCTGTTGCAACGCCCTACGTTGGACGAGTGAGATTTCTCTCAGTGATAGCACCATCTTTCCCCAACAGAGGAATGAAATGTTAACATCTGAGGAACTACCTATGGGAAAAGATGGCAGTACCCTTTCTTAAGCACAAATTTGCCATTCCCACATGAGTATCGATTTGTATGACTAGTTTGTTGTGGCAACTGTTCCATTGTTAATTACTGTCCCCATGTCTCCCAACAGTTCATTCAGTAGTCAGTAAGGTAAGGATGTCCCCGCTCCCCACCAGTGCCACACAGACCAGGAGCAAAACCTGTAGCAGCAGCAAAAGCAGTAGTGTGACCAGAGGGAAATCAGCTGTTCCTGGGTGGGGTTGCCCCATTTTTCCTCCTTGGGCTCCTGTGTCTCTCAGAAGTGCCTGACAGAAGGGAATGTAACATGTGCAGGAAGACTTAGTGCCTGGGGAGGCTGGCCCTGTTGCTGTGCTGTCTGTTGTGTAGCTTTCAGAGGCACAGGGGTCTTACTAAAAGTAAATGTTTGGCTAAATCCATATTTCTGTGGTGCTGTCAGAATCCCACGAATAAAAGCAGTGACTGTTTCAGCTGTGTCTTTGTTCTCTGCATGGTTAGGTGATAGGGAACCCCTCCCCTCGACCCTCCATTATATACCTCATATATCTTCAGGATGGGCTCCACAATTGGAGAAGGTAGTGCATTCTCCCGCACAACACCCCACCAAGGCTTGTCTATGGCCTTGCCTCTGGAGCACCAGGAAGGATGGGATGAGGTGTCCAAGCAGCTCAGTGTCCACCTGACTTTTTCTCTCCTGGGCGCTTTCCATATCGACCCTGCAACGGGGTCACTTCGGATCTCGGAAGTGTGCTTCCACACTTCCTGTGTTGTGACACCACAGTCCCTACTGAGACAGCAGGGTGCCGTTCACATTAGCAATGCCTTGTCTCGAATTTAATCGCTGTGATATAGAGCTAGGACGTCGTATATCTGGCATAAGGAAGTTGCTGTTTTGGGGGGTTGTTAGTTGCTGTCAGACTTCTACCCCTGCTGTTTTCATTTTCAGTGCAATTTGGCTGAATGGAGGCATTTTGCTGCTCTTGAGCAGCTAGTCTGGAAAGCTCCCCAGTTGCTGCTGGTGTGATACTGATCCAAAAAGTGTTGCTGCTTTGTAGTGGAGGGGGGTGGTTAATGACAAGGCATGCTTAGGAAACCAGCAGACGCTGGCAATCTATCAAATGAACATGGGAGAAAGACATGGCTAGATGAGATGAAGAGAGCTGTGCAAAGTCAAATACATCATAGAGTTGCTTAAATGAGGCTACTGGTCTGTGTTCCAGCCACTCTGGATCTCTCACAAGTGTGTGTGTGTGTGTGTGTGTGTGTGTGTGTTTCCTCAGCCCTCTCTCCTAGAAGCACATGGGGAGGAGAAACCAGTAAGCTCTTTTGTGCTGAGCTTGTGCTTTCCCACTGAATTACAATTCCACGTCAGGCCCGTTCAGTACTGGGCTATGTGGCTGGGATCTCTGGGTGTGATGCAGGATGTTGGCAGGAGGGAAGAGGCTTTTGATGAACTTGGATCTGGGTCCCTCGGGCTGTTTTGAAGTTTTTGTTAGTGGGGTGTTGCTTTCTGGAGAGGGGAGGGGTTTTGTTGCCTGTTCCTTTTCCATCCAAATATGGTTACCAGCAAGTTGCCCCAAAGCAGGCTTTGGCTTGTGGATGCCATGTTTATGTCTCCCAGGACTGGGGCTCAAACCTCATTCTCCTTGTCCACATTGCATTGGTTTCCCTCCACTTTGCTGCCAGCCAGTTCACGGCATTGTCTGCAATGAACTTGCTGTTGGGTATAGTCTTCCTTGCCTGTGTCCCTCATTTCCCAACCCCCACTGCCACAACATCCTTGTTTTCCTTACTCTGTTGGAAGTTTAGACTGGGTTCTCATGGTATCCCTACCATTATATGGCAGCCCTACCATCAGCGAATGTTGATTGATGCCTTTCATGCAGAGCATGACAGTTGCGCAACATTGAGGTTGGTGCTGGCAGAGTTGCCAGGGACACTGGGGAAGTGTCTGTTGGTGTCGTTTTATCTTTGCTTCTATGGTAGTGTTTCATTTCTGCCTTTGCAGATGGGAGTGCATCCTTGTGATTCTGCATCACAATGTAGCCAAGGCATAGTGGCAGGTAGCATAATGGGACCATAGGATTGGCATCATTTTTAAAAAAAATCTGTAATTCCCCAAAGCTCAGAGCAAATTATATCTTTAAAACTGGCGGAACTATAGCAAACTTACATTTTACATTCTGAATCTTGGCCATCAAATGCCAGCCCAAATAAAAATGCTTTGATTTGGCTTCAGAAGTTGCTGTGTGTTTTGTACTTCAGGGAATTGACTTCCAGGGGAAAGGAATTCCATGATGTTCACCAAGAATACCTTTATATGTGCTCTTGGTATTGGGGCTTGGTGTTTGAATACTATTATGCATGGATTGTTCTTGATCTTAGTCTCTTAGGAGTGAGTCTCTTAGGATTCATAATGGGATGTAGGGAAGGGAGCCCGGCAATCTCTGTTTGAAGAGATTATATCTGAATGTAGCTATATCTGAACGTATATGACTGTTCTGGGATATGGTCTGTTTAGAATCTGAGTCAGAGGGTTTATTTAACTGAATGGCCAATAAAAAACCTCAGACAATAGCAGAGTAGGTGTGGAATGGAGGAGAACAGAGGGCCCCTTTACTGGATTGGGGAGCTGAGAAGGCAGGAACATGGGATTCAGATTGAGAAAATGGCATGTGGAAAAGACACACACACACACACACACACACACACACACACACACACACACACTGCTTTTAAACCTAAAAACATTACCACAGAAGATTTGATGATGGTGCTCTTCCAATGTGCCCTGAGATAAACTCTTTAAAGTTGCTTAGTCGAGTATAATAGCTGCTGTATCAATGTTCAGTAGCAAAATGTGTTGCGTGTTAAAAAACAAAAAACTAAATGCCTCCCAATAAATATTCCCCAAGAAGCTAATAAAGATCACAACCCTTCAGTTAACTTCCCCAAAGTTTCAACATAAGTTGTTTTCACCCCACCTTCACTGAGAATATACAGAACTTACCCCCTACACACACACACACACACACACACACACACACACACACACACTTTTATATTTCCTTGTGGTTTTGGAGAGAGAGAATGAATGAAAGAGAGAGAGAGAGAGATGTCTTCTTTGATCATCATTTGTGTAATACTGCCTGTGGTAGCCTCTGAACAACTTATTGAACATCTGCCATTCTCCTACAAGTCTTGTTCTCTGTCGTTTCTTTTCTTTACACCTATTAAAATGAAAAACCCATTAAGCAGTCAAATGATAATGTCATTATGTGGGCTTCTGGACTTGAGAGGTCTCAGCACACTGTTGGATGCTAAATTATTTATTTACTTTCACCCCGGGTACCATTTTCGTATGAATGGTACCCAGCTGCCAGAAGGCTTGTATTTTACAGGATTGTCCCTTACTCCAGAATGTTCTTGCTCAGCAAAGCATAATGAATATTCCTGATGTCAGAATTTGGTGTTTCAGTAGACTCCCAAGGGCGTGACTACCATTAGGCAAGGGGAGACAGTTGTCTTGGGGCCCCACTGCCTCGAGGGGCCCCCCAGAGGCACATCACATGACTCCCCACTTGCCCATGTTGCAGCCCCTTTGAATTATGTTGAGTCTCTTGGAGATCGGCAGTAGCAGAGAGTAAAAAAACTAGATTCAATGTGAACTAGATATTCACCGTATTCATAATGGGGATGTGAGTGTGAGTGCACTATATATTGTGAAGTGTGTTTGTGTGTGTATATCAGCGAGGGGCCCAATTTAAAATCTTGTCTCTGGGACCTCGCCAACCTTGCTACGCCCCTGTAGACTCCACAGGACAGATAATACAAATGCAGTGTGCCTTTTATTTTGATCTGATTAATAAGTCAGATACTTAGACCTAGTGTTCCCTGAGATGGTAAACCTGTGTTGGACTGTACTATATCAGACTGCAGATGTGGTCTCACGGGACCGAATGCTCTTCAGAACAAAAAGAATAGTTTGCTTAGAAAACTAAATGAGGAGAAGCCTGCTAAGACTGAGCAAAGTGGCATCACTTCGTTTTGGGGTTGGCCTTGGTTTGGAGAGGCCTTCGATTTGATGCTTTGGTGTGTGGGCAGTGAGTGGGTGGGCAGTCCACTTCAACACAGTTCAAAATGATTGCTTTGATTTGGACTGGAAATGGCCCATCCCTCTTCTTCCCCCACCACTTTCCTGACCTGTTAAAGTACTGATTGGATCAGGCAGGAGACAGGCTGGTGGACTCCCAGCAGGGAGAGATCAATTATTTGCTACTAGTCTCACTTTTAAAATATTCTGATTTGTGGAGTGGGGGAGAAGACCTCTTTCTTAATTGCTCTGGAGTCGTAGGAATGGCATTTGGCTCCTGGGAACTATGATATCTTTCAGGACTTCTTCAGTGACCAATAGCCCTTGAAAAGACTACAGGGCACCTGGGTCATTTTTAAGACTCTAGGGCAGGGATTCTCAGCATTGGGTCCTCAGATTTTATTGGACTTCAACTCCCATAATCTCTAGCCCCAGTGGCCTTTGTTTGGGGATTATGGAAGTCCAAAAACATCTGGGGACCCAACGTTGAGAATCCTTGCTCTAGGGGAATGAAGGGAAAAAAATAAAAACCTTCCAGCTTGCCTCCTGTCCAGTCCAGCAAGTATGTTTTAAGGGTATTGGGGAACAGCAAGGACCTGGTTTGGGCTGAACTTGATGGTTTGATTTGGGCCAAATCTCAATAGGCCATTGGTGGCCTGAATGCCTTAGCTAAAACCCTTCTCCCTATCAGCTAGTGTTTCATCAGAGATTTCTGTTTTAGTGTTGAAGAACATTCAATCATGTGAACTACCTCCTGTAGTCAGTAGTGATACAGACCAGGCAAAGGTTTTCCACCATGGAAACTGGGCCTCAGGGCTCACTACATGTTTCATGCATAATAATACTAACCTGGAAATTTCAGTCTTCAAAGAGTGAGCAGTGGGGGGGGGGGGGGTGGGGATTGTACATTTTTAATTTTCTCACTTTGCTTTATTGATTTTTAAAACAAATCAGAATATGTGTGTGTGATTGTGAGGGGGAAGAAGGGGGAAGTAAAGGTGGGGAGAGGATACCTAATTGCTATCTCACTTACAATTTCTCTTCTCAAGATCACCTCCCCAACTGCTACCCCCTGTAGGATTCAAAACATGCTGCAAAACAGCTGGCATCCATCACTTAAAATGGCCCACTCCTAAAATTGCTTTCCCCCCCGCCTTTAAATAGTGTTAGGTTGTTGTTATACCTATTGGTAGCCCTAGTCACATGTTCTATTCAATGCAGACATGGTCTATGTACAGTGTACAAATGTAGACATCTGTATGTCAGAACCTAGGAAGCTGCCTAAACAGACCGTTGATCCATCTAGCTGAGTATTGTCTGCATTGATTGGCAGAAGCTCTCCAGGATTTCAGGCAGGAGTCTCTCCCAGCCGTACCTGGAAATGCCAGGGATTGAACCTGGGACCTTTTGCATGCAATGCAGATGTTCTACCACTGAGCAACTACGACCCTACATCCCTGTATGCACGAGCAGTTATTCACACTATGCTCAATACAGTCGTATACTTCCTATCTGTACCCTCATTTGAGCAGGGACCGTACCCAGACTCACTTCTAACATGCAAATATGTAAAGCCATTCACACAAAAACACGGCCCCCAAAGCAGGCTTTGGCTTTGGCTTGTGGATGCCATGTTTACATCTCCCAGGAGTGGGGCTCAAACCTCGCTCTTTGTGTCCACATTACATTGGTCCCCCACCCCCCTTTGCTGGCAGCCAGTTCATGGCATTGTTGTCTGCAGTGAACTTGCTGTTGGGTAGAGTCTTCCTTGCCTGTGTCCCTCATTTCCCAATCCTTTTCCTTACTCTGTACTTATTTGCAACACAATGGGGCTATTCTCACGATAGGCAAAAATCAGGCTCGGAGAGCCTAGCCTGATTTTTGCTGATCGTGTAAACCACCGGGCTCCGCACCACGGCTACTTGTGAGTAGACCCCCAGAGGGGAGGCGAAAAGCCGCCTCCCGGCTCCAGGGGGTCTCCCCAGTATGCCCTGCGTACTCTCACAGGGCATACTGGAGCTTCCGAGGGCCGCGCGGCCCCCAAGCTCCCCAGCCCCCACCGGCTCCATCATGGAGCCGGCAATCATGTGGGCAGCCGATCTGGCCGCCCAGGGCTCCCACCATGATCATCTGTGGCAAAAGCGGGTCTCACTGATCGTGAGATCCACCTCAATGTCTGAATGATGTATAGGTAAAGGAGACATCATAACTTAAGGAGCCATGGGCTACGGGATCTGGAATAGCAACTAGTATCAGTCTGACCAGGGCTGCACAACTTTGTCCCTCCAGCTGTTGTTGGACTACAACTCTCATTATCCCCAGCCACAGTGGCCAATAGGCAAGACTGATGGGTGTTGTATTCCAACACCTGCAGGAGGGCCAGAGCTGTGCATTCTGCCTGCCTAAACTCCCTACAGAGTCATAGACATTTTCAGCATTCTCTTTCTCTGCCCCAAGTCTGTTCTTAGTAGCTTCTGAGAACCAACAGTGTCTTCTCCACCCTGTTAGCCCTTCCAGTCATTATTCAAGCACTGATCAGCAGTGCCACTGAATCTGGTGCTCTAGGCCATTCCCTGAGCCCCATATGCAGGGTCCATAGCTGGACTTAAACCTCTCATCTTTTCTAAGAACACTAGTTGCAAGTAGAGTTGAATTATTGTGCCTTGATCCTGGGATCATAAAGGTCTTGCTGATCCATGATTTTTGTTCATTGCTTGCTTGCTTGCTTGCATGCATGCATGTATGCATTAATTAGCATGTGTGGAAAGGAAAATTCCCAGGCTTGCATAGAGTCTTACCTAGACTGAAACAAACTGCTGCTTCGTATGGAAACTGCTTATTCTGATTTACCAGGTCAGATAGGATTGCTTGGTTGGCTTGTTCTAGAGCCAGTCCCAGAACCTTTGGCTGCACACACACACACACACACACACACACACACACACACACACACACCTGTTCAAGGAATACTTATTTGCATTCTCTATTTTTGTCACGAGATGTGAGTGTGTGTGCCTTACACAGGTAACCCGAAACGTTCCCTGGCAGCAGAGCTTTGAGGAGAGTGTGCCTTCCATCATTGATCAATGCCGTTCTGGAAATCCCCCTCTGTGCAGTGAAACAATTCTGAGTGATGGTGATTGCAGCCTGCAGCTTTGTCTGCTGTGGGAGCTCGCGTGACTCCAGTGTATCTCACAGAGTATAAACAAAGCCCCAAACAGAAATGTGCTCTAATTATAGCTGGCGAGCGTTGCGATGGGTGAGACTCAGAGGTGCCTAAGAGTTCCCTTCCCACTCTCACTCCCCTTTCAGACTGCTTGCAACTGTAATGCCTGAAGGAGTCTCAGAGGTCACCTAGTATAATCCTTGTGCCCAGGGCACCTTTGTTACCTGGAGTGGAGCACCAAATGCTTCTGCCCCCCACATCTGCTCCCCACTGCACACACAATTCCTCCTTCCTTTCTCTCCCCTTGGAAGAGAAAAAGGTAAAGCAGCACGGTGCCACTTCCCCTTCTGTCTGCCCACCACCCTCCACTGCAGGGCTGCCGCATCGGCTACCATACCACATCTGAGAAGGTGCCTGCAATCTGCTGCCTGCAGTGGCCCACTTCACTGTGCTCTATGGAGGCCTGGCCCTGCCAAGCAGAAACAAAGCCCGGAATGTGACATGAGGACAGAATTGAGCAAAGGCTTTACTGCTCTAAAGGTTGTTCTCACAACCAAAATGGCTGGGGCTGGGGAGGGCTGGGGGGAGGCAGGAGCCGACCTGCGTTCCCTCACACAGTTGGAGCCTGAACAGGACTCTGCCATCCATACACCCAGATGAGCGGCACGGTGGTGAGCAGAGTGGTAGTGGGCGGGGAGGAAACTGGGCCTCCAGGAATCCCACAATGCACCACGTGAGCAGCATAGTTCATTGGGAAAGTTCCTGCTGCCGGACCACTCCTTCTCTCCCCACACCCCTGGCTCTATGGCAAAGATGGCTGCTAGCAGCCCAGTCACCCACATGATCCAAGAGTGAGGTAGGAGGCGCACACTCATCCTCCTACCTCTGTTTTAGCCCTGGTAGAAAAGCAGGGCTACCCGGGGGAGGAGCGGTGGGATCTGGAACAGTTCTGGTACTTTTCACAACCAACCTTACCTATGCTAGCCCTGCCCTACCCAGGTAGGACTGGTTGCAAAAATGAGCTCTAAAGTTGCACTCCTGTCCACAGTCCCTTGGTGGTAAGGGCCACTTAACATAGTGGCTAAAATTCAGTGCACAGCTACAAAAGTGAAAGTAGCCCTGTGGAGACACAGAAAGACAAAAGTGGGAGTAGCCCGGCAGAAAAGCAAAAAGACTTGAGCTTAACAGCTCTATAGTCTTTCCTCTCAGCCCCAGCAGGTGCAGAGTGGGGGGTGGCTGCGATTCTTGCTGCTCTCTCCTCCCTCCAGATGGAATTTTTAACTCCAGGAATTTGTCCCTGAGGATCATGCAGCCCTCGGGGCAGATTCCGGAGTTAAACATACCAGCTGGAGGGAGGAGAGAGCAGTGAAAGTTGTTCCCTCTCCCGCACACCCACTGGGGTTGTGGGGAAAGACTACAGAGCATTTAAACTTGAGTCTTTTTGTATATCCGCCAGGCTACTTCTATTTTGTAGCCCTGTCCAGAATTTCAAAAAGTGAACTTTAGTTCGTAAACATGCATGGAATTGAGCTATGCATGGACAGGTGGGCTAGTAAACATTGCTTGGGGCTAATGTCTTCTGAAGACCTAACTGTAGCACAAGGGTGGCCCACTTGAGGCACTCAAGCTCTTGTTGGACTGCAACCCCCACCACCCCCAGCCACTGTTTATTGCTTCTGGAGATGCTGGGAGTTGTAGTCCTGCAGGAGCTGGAGAGCCACAGGTTGGTCACCCCTGCTCTTGCAAGGAGCATTTCAGATCAGGATTTGGGGGAAACAGCAACCCAGATCCAGCCTGGGTGTTCCTGAGGGCCAACCCCCCAAGTCAGTCAACTCTCCACACAAGTTGCAGCTCCACACCTTTCACCATTCAAGTCCATAAATATTTGTTGTTGCCTGCTTAGCCCCGGACGTTGACGAACTGTTGCATCCCAAATTGCACAGTTCCTCCTAAGCTAGTGCCGCCACTTCAGCCTCCTGAGCATGTTCAGACTGACATAACTCATCTAGCCAGACCTGCTGCTCTTCATTAGGCTCTCTCAAGCACGCAACCAGACCTTCACACAGCAAGCGGATGCATCAGGTGTTCATGTTGTGCAGGTGCAACAGGTGCGAGTGTGTCCATGTCGGTGATTTTGGTGAGCTTTGCGATGGCGACTGAGTGGTGTTCTTCATATGTTCGTTCTTGCAGGCTTCCGGGAAAGTGCTTTTGCCTATGCCATTGCTGCTGCAGGGGTGGTCCATGCGGTCTCCAATGCATGCTCCCTGGGCAAGCTGCAAGCATGTGGCTGTGACCAGAAGCGCAGAGGGGACGAGGAGGCCTTCCGCCACAAGCTGCACCGTCTCCAGCTGGAGGCCATGAACCGAGGCAAGGGGATGATGCATGGAGTGCACCTGGAGCACATGCCAGCGGAGGCTTCAGGCCTGCAAGACTCCTGGGAGTGGGGGGGCTGCAGCCCCGACGTGGAGTACGGGGTGAAATTTTCCAAGGACTTCCTAGATTCCCGGGAGACCTTCCGAGACATCCACACTCACATGAGGCTGCACAACAACCACGTTGGCCGGCAGGTGAGCTGAAAGAGCAGAGGTGGGGCTGGGTAGGAGGCAGGGCTGTTAGCTCAAAAAGGCCCTAACGTTTGTGGAAGGCAATAAGGATCCGAGACAGTCCCTGGTCTATTGGAAATACAGATAGAAAGATGCTGCAACTTCCAGCTCATCCACTCACCCAGCTGGTTGCCCCAGGATGGTTTGTACTGGGCTGGAATCCCTAAGGGATGCGGCCTGCCAGTGTCTTGTGGTTGCAACTCCTACATATTTTCATGAAGGTGGAGAGAGGGCAGGTAATGAGCCAACTCCTGATGCAATCTGATACAGACCTGCTGTTACCCACATACTGCACACGATACTTGTTTTCAGCCAGTGCTGGGTCCCTACCCAAAAAAGCCCACTGGGCTAGCATGTCAAGTGCTGTCTGTTTTTGTCAGCAGAGCTGATTTCACAATGAGGATTATTCTCCTGTGTCATATCAGCTCTTCTTCCCTGATGCACAACATCTCACACTCCCACAACAGGTGAAGCAGAAGTGTAGAAAGTGCGAGTGAATGCTGGTGCAGATGCACAATGGATCCAGTACAGTATTGGCTTTGTGAGGAATAGATTTGGGTACCTATGAAACATCCACAGACACAAAGTTCCACTCATGGAACCCCAGAACTACCTTTGAGCAATGACTCTGTTATTAATATGGGTATATTTCATGGTTATTGTGGTGGCATCTTAACAACTTCATCCACAGGTTTAAAAGCCCATCATTTTGTTTAATGAATGCTGATTCTGGGCTCACTTGAATCTGATTCTGGGCTCCAAATGGAGCCTCCATGATTAGAGGCAGTTCCCCTGAATGCTGAGACAAACACGACATGACTGTTATATAGAGATCCACAAATTTAGGCTTAGCTCACTAGCCAGCCATTATTTTTGGTTGCCACCAATTCTCTCTCTTCCTTCAGATCTTTTTCTGGCGCACAGGCAGAGGAGAGAAGTAGGTCTACTGTCATTCTCACTGGGATATGGAGATGGTAAGAAACAGTGGGAGCCCTCGCCTACTGCTCAAAAAGGATTCCTGCTGTTTCTTACCTTCTCAAAAATGGCAGTGTAAATGAGGCCTCAGAGGAGGAGATATGTATGGTGCTGGGTGTCCTGCTCTCCAGAGGGCTAGGGGCACTCACCTCTGGCAGGTAGATTTGTAGATGCCTGTTATTATACCATGCCCAGCCTGAGAACTTTCGATGGCATTTTTCTGGCTGCTGTTGGAGAGAGGATGCTGGATGGACCCTTGGTCTGGTCTGGGAAAGCAGTTCTTCTATTTTGTGCTGCTTGATGGATCTTTGTTGTACATAGGAATTATTGAGCATAGATGTTGACCCATAAATGCAGTATGATCCTGCCTGGGACAAGACTATGTCTTTGAAACTTGCATTTGTGATTCTTTCATGAGTAGCACAAAGGAGCAAATGTGTAAACTAACAACAGAAGGCCATGTTTGCCCTTCTGCTGGCTGATGCTGAAATCTATGCCCATCTGATCTGTGCAGTCTATAGCATGATCTCTTCCAGTGTTACATTTTCCTGGTAATATCTGCATTGTGAAATAGGGTCTGTAGCATCACAGCCATTATTGCTCCCAAGTGTGGCAGAGTTGCATGCATTTAAGATCCTATCCCTTTGAATGTATAAAAAACCTTCTCCTTGCACAAGCATAATTCATGATTAATCATGATTAAACTTATTGATCTGCGTTCACATCTCTTAAGATTTCACTGTATTGGAATATGTGTTGTTTATTATGCAGTGAAGAACTGTCACGGATTTGCAGGTAATATGTTGTTTGCAGATATTATACATGGAAAGTGGGCTGTGGCCCACAAAAACTCATGCCACAGTATAGGGTGCTCACCTTACCCAGCTGGGACAAGCTCCCCACCTCCAATCTTGCTTTTATCTAACACACGATCAGATATCAGGAGTGTGCACAGCTCCCGAATTAAGATAGGAGGCTTCTCCTGCCCTAGTTCCAATTGCGAGGAAATCCCTTATGTTTTTGATCCAAGGTGCCACGAGACACTGCTCAGTCATTGCTACCCTGCTGAATATGAATTCATATCTGCTGCAACCCTTTTTAGATCACATGTGAATGGGGCTAAGGGGATGTATGCATGGACTTGCCCACTCTTGCGAAGAGAACAGGGAAACCCTTTCAGGCAGATGAACTTTGTGTGTTCATTGAAGCTTCCACAAGATGTCGCTGGCTTGGGGCTACAGCCTTTGGCTGATCTTTTCTTAGGCCAGCTTTTGTGGGCCTGGTTATTGCATAGCAGCGTTCCCACAAATGGGGGCCTGATTCAGGTGGCAAAGCTAAATTCCTCATGACTTAAGCTCAAATTTAAGCACAGTTTGTTCAAAGCAATGGGAAGGAATGAGGGTTCCGCACCTCAGGTCAAGGTAAAGTGTGCCATCAAGTTGATTTTGACTCCTGTTGACCACAGAGCCCTGTGGTTTTCTTTTGGTAGAATACAGGAGGGGTTTACCATTGCCTCCTCCCATGCAGTGTGAGATTATGCCTTTCAACATCTTCCTTTATCACTGCTGCCCAATATAGTACCAGTGGGGATTCAAACCGGCAACCTTCTGCTTGTTAGTCAAGCATTTCCCCGCTGCGCCATTAGGGGCTCCAAATCAAGGGTTTGGTGCCATTAGCAGTCCTGTTATTTAAATAAAACCATGAAAGTTGGCAAACCTGTAGGGCTTAGGGATAAGATCTGAAAGCTTAGGAACCACTTTGTCCGGGCATCATTGCACCTTCTTCTGGTCATCCCTTTTATATTCTGAATCATTTTAGAGTGATAACCCTGTGGTTTAGCCAGACATCTAAGCACTGAACCAGGACACTTGAATTCACAGGCAAAATTGGGAGTAATTTATCAGAAGTTGTTTATTAGGAGATGAATGGTTAGACACACATATCATCATATAGAAAAGTTATAGTTGCAGAACATGGCGATAGATAGCCACCAACCTCATTATCATAAATAAAAGCCAACTTCTAATTCAAAGGTTGCTGGAACATAGCAATACATTGCATATGAGTGCAGTAGGATCTCCATTACAGGAGGTCTTTAAGAGGCAGCTGAACAAGCCTTTGAGTGGATAATTTTAGGCAGATCCAGATTGTGAAGCAAGAGTACGGAGTACGGAGTACCTCTGACAGTCATATAACCAATGATATCCATCACTGAGGGAGAGGTTCTATTCAGCAAAACTAGCCTTTGGCAGAATTCCTGCACTAGATAGGGAGTGGATTGCCCAGGAGTAGAACGGTATTTACAGTAGTCTCTGATCATTACCCTGTGCAAATGCAGAAATGGGCACTGGATACATCTCAGTATTCATTTTTTAAGTCAAAGCCAGCACCTTGAATTGTTCCTAGAAGCCAGTAGGAAGCCATGTGAATGTTCGACCATAGATACAACATGTTCTCTGTACTTTAGAGAGCAAGATTACTTAATGCAAATATTTTTTAGTAATGTATGGGAAATAACATTCTAATTACAATGTAGCACACCCCATGTCCTTAAAGGTAACTGCGAGTGAAACTGAGTAGTATTTAACATCACCAGTCAAATCATATAGAAACATGATTACAGACAAAACAGCTTGTTATTTTAAATGAACATTTCACCCAGCATGATCCCAATTCTCTCCAGCCCTTCAGTCTGGTTCCTAAAAAGAAACTCATTTAAAAAGATGTGCTTAAACATTACAATTCATCACACTGTGGAGCCTGGATGATGGTTTGCAGTGATCTTGGGTTCTTCCCAAGTTTCAGGCTATGGCTGCAGCTTGAGGGGGCCAGTTGCAGAATAGGCAGAAGGGCCCGAGGCAGCAGACATGGTCAAGACAGGCTGGGGCCGTGTGTCAGTGCAGGTCAGTGAGGATCAGAAGGGCCAGAGGCAGAAGGCATGAATGAGGGAGGACAGGCAGGTAGTCAGGCCGGGGTTGGTGTGAGAGACAAGTCTGTGCTGTTGCGCAGTCCAGTCATATTGCTGAGACGGAGAAACCAAGCCTGAAGGCAGCTGTTAAAGGGGGTTAACAGTTCATTCCTTGTGCTTCACATGCTAATTACCTAAAGTGGCCAAAATATGTGTATGGTTATACAGGCCATTTCTTCTGGATGAGTTGTTTTGCTTAATGCAAAGTCAGCTCCAGTGAACATCAATATTTGCTGTATAGAACACTAGGATACACGGAGGCCCATGGATTGGGTCCAGAGAAGCAGTTCTGCTGTTGCTTAAGTAACCTCAGAATAATCAGTACACAAGAGACAAGGGCCTGAAGCACACAGTGAGGCTGTTCCCATGAGCAGCCCAGGCTTGGGCAGCCCTACATGTGTAGGGCTGCTCATGTGAAGCGTCAGGACCGAGGCCAATCCTGGCACTGCCTCCCTGTGTAGCCTGGGAATTTACCCTGGGCTTTTACCCAGGTCCTTGGTCGTTTGAATGCTCAGGCTGCATTCAGTGCTTGCTCCACAATAAATTATTTATAATCACACAAATACCATTTAATACCGCACTTCAAACAGTAGTTAACAGTGAAGCTATATGTTGCAGACTGCTCTAATTATTCAAGAAACCAATGCAGCAACCTTTATTTGTTTAAAACAGGCTGTGTTCTCACAGCCATGGTGATCCTGGTGAAAGAGTTAACCAGGATATCTTCACCCCGTGGAACTGGTTGTGAGAACGCAGATTTCCCAGGCAATCCTGGTCAAACCGCTGTGGTCAACCCACTTTTGGCCAGGATAGATAACCAGGGCCCTGGTTATCCATCCTGGTTAAATGTGGTTGCCTGGGAAATCTGGTTCTGGCAACCAGCTCCATGGGGTTAAGCAATCCTGGTAAACTCTTTAACCAGGATCACTCTGATTGTGAGAATACAGCCACAGGACAGTTCAAACGGAGGCTGTTTTATGCTGTTGCTGCAGTTGCTTTAGCGCCAACTGCATGTCAGGTATTTTCCAGAAAACATAAGTGGTATGATTCCTGCCCCCAGAGAGCTTACAATTACACAAGATAGATGAAACAGGGATGTAAGTAGAGATCAGGGATTGGCAATGGCCAGTGGAATTGCAGCGTCACACAGTACCAGAAGTGACATTGAAAACATTAACAACAGCTTCAGCAGGTCTGAAAACTACTGCATGCAAATAGAGATTCTGCTGATGGTCATTTTAGCTTTTGGCAGCCTTAGAATGGTTCAGGTAGACTAATGAACGTCAATACTGAAAAAAGAATAATGGATGTGGAAACGGGAAAATAAGGTCCCATTGCATTATGTACTGAGACCAAAGTACACACAGCATTAAATGTGTCACTGGCTCTGATGGGCTTTAGTTTTCCTTGGTAAACAGCAGGTGGATTGAGGGGGCCTGAGGATCAGGACTGTCTGTAGCAGGAGGATGGGAGAGCTTTAACCTCACTCTCCCTGCCATGCTTCCAGTGTGCATTTTCCATCAGCAAATGGCACGTCTGTGTGTGTGTGTGTGTGAGAGAGAGAGAGATCTGGATTATGAGTAGGACTAGGACGGGGCAAAGGTTACCCTCTCCCCGCCTTGGTTCTCGTCCATGGAGGGGTCCAATTTAGCTGTTCTTTGCCAAGGAAAATTTAAAGCGCATCAGGGCCAGTGACATATTGAATGTTGTGTGTCGTTTGGCCCTTGGTGCTACTCTGTCTTTATGCATTTTTCATTTATGGTGCTAAATGACAGAATGCTGCATGCCCGCTCTTCTGAGTTCCAGCAGTCTTACTAGAGCTCCATAGCACTTGGATTAATACACGCACTGCTGTGTCAGTATTGTGTCTTCAAGACATAGGAGTGTGTCAGGGTCACATCATACCAGCTTAACTATTTGCCCTGGATCTTTGAGAGAGTTTTGTGGTGCGTTATACATTCCTCCTAGCTGAGCACAGGACTGCCTTGGGTGGTTCCTGCTGCTCCCATAACGCAGTATTGGTGGCAGACCCCTGGCTTCTCCAGTGAACTCCGGGAAAGCACCCTGTAGTTGTGAGACCAAAGTGTGCCTCAGGGCAAATATCCAGCCCCTTGATAGATCAGCCTTCTCAGCTGTGTTCCCAGGAGTTGCACTTTATGAGGCCATAATGGCGGCACTTACCTTTGGCAGATCAGAGGGATGCAGAGATGAAAGGGGACCCAGAACCACCCATTAGCTGCACAACAAAGGGCCTCCTGGGAGGGAGGGCGACAATAAAGCATTCTGGGTATATGAGTGACTTAAAGGAAGAACTTGAGCTGCTAGCCCTGAGTACTGGGCTCAGCTTCCAGGTCCCACTGCAGAGACACTTCTTGTCTTTGACTAGAAGAGATGACTGAATTTAGACCAGGCCTTAACAAGTTGTGGAAGCTGAAGCTCCATCCCCTACTTATTAATTGATTCACAAGAGGGCATTCCCCCTCTTTCATTTATATGGAAAGGAATGGTAAAACTAGCACTTTAAAAGCCCTTTCAGTGTTGCTGGAGAGGATCTAATCCAGGTTAATGACTGCTAATACAGGTTAAGCCTTCCTCCTGTAAACAAGCCTGCCCTGAGCCTGACCTCCTTGCTCCTTGACAAGGGGGAAGCAGCAGCTCACTACTGTCTGCCTAATCCATCAGAGTCAGACCACTCTGGCACTGCCCTATATCTGTGCCGTGGACATCATGGGGAACCTTTGTGCCACTTAATCCATTGCAGTTAGTACAAGAAGCAGTGCTTTTGAGATACAGGGAGACAGATCTAAGTTAAAGGTGAGGATACACTGCACAAGTTGTCCAGGAGGAAGATCATGGAATTTCCTTACTTGAAGTAACTCGAGTCTCCCCGGTCCTAGTCCAGCACTCTAACCACTACACCATGCTGGCAAATCCATTTCCCTGAATTCATAGGGAATGTCCAGATTTTGTGAGATCAGCTGTAGCAAATCAGAGGTAGTATTAAAACAAAACATGCATTTCAGAGACGTTGAGAGCCCGTGCTGTTGATACAATCGGATTCCCAGGTCCAGAACCCATGTGCGTAAAGCAGTTAGGAATCTGGTCTCCACAGTTTATAGAAGAACTGACATGGTCGCCTGAGCAGTATTCTCTCTAATTTTTTTCATCTGTGTGCAGAATGAGTTTTGTTCTGGTTGGCAGTATCAAGGCAGTGTGTGTGTGTGTGCATGTGCATTCAGAGTGGGACCCTTCCTGGTTAACCTGAGCGGGATCTAAAATCAACTGAGCGGATGTAAAAAAATGTGTGAGTGCACACAGACGCGCATGACTTAGAGGGAAGAATGCCCCTGAGCAAAAAGGCATCCTTTTAAAATGGGTGATTCTCTTTATTTAGCAGCGGGAGAGCAACTGGCCCTATCCATCCCTAGCACAGCATCCCTCCAGAGGCTGTTGCTGGTGTCTATCTTATGTTTCTTTTTTAGATTGTGAGTCCTTTGGGGACAGGGAGCCATTTTATTTATTTATATGTATGTAAACCGCTTTGGGACTTTTGTTGAAAAGTGGTATATAAATATTCGTCATATTCATATCCATATGACAACCCAGGGATAGGGAGCAGTGTTTATAACTGGTATGCATACATGCATGCCATACTTCCCTGTGACTATAAATACAAATCAGGCACCAGAAACATTAAGGAGCTTAACCAAAGGGACCTATGAAGATCAATCCTCCCGTTTTTCAGAGCAGGCCTTTTGTGAGGAAATGGAAAAGGGATGATTTACAAGTATTATAGGTCTGTACTGGATCCAGAGGAATTATGTTTGGGTGAGAGAGTTGTCCCCCATTCCTTCCCCATTCCTCTTCCCCTCCATTCCTCTTCCCCCTGCCCTTCAAATTCTTTTGGAAGATATCTATCTATCTATCTATCTATCTATCTATCTATCTATCTATCTATCTATCATATTTCATATCACCTGATATGTACATCTCTAGGTGGTTTACACAAGCTTCTGTATATTTATTTCTCTAAGACGTGCCCATGGCTAATCCCATGTGTGGCAGCTCTTGCGAGAGTTCGCAAGCAGCTGCCGATTAGCCATGGGGACAGGGGAGAAAATGGCGATGGTGGGCAGTGGAGAGGGTGGCACAACTTTCCTCTCTGGCCCACCTGCCAGCCAAAAGGCAGGAGCACTAGGGGGAATGGCGGTGGGCAGGTGGCGGAGAGGGTGGCTCAGCCTCCCTCTCCAGCTCACTTGCCGGCCAGAAAGCAGCAGCACCGCGGGTGGGGGGGGGCATGGCGGTTGAGAGGGCGGTGCAGCCTCCCTTTCCAGCCCGCCTCCTGGCCAAAATGCAGGAGCACCAGGGGGACATGGTGGCAGCGGAGAGGGACTTCCTGCCAGCCAAAAGGCAGGAGCTCCAGCAGCGGGTAGAAGATGGTGGCGATGGAGAGGGTCACTGAGGAAGCCAACCTCCCTCTCCGACCCACCTGCTGGCCACAAGGCAGGAGCACTGGGGGTAGGAGCACCAGGGTGGAGAACAACGGGGCGGGGAAATGGGGGAGAACTAGAGGCGCAAATGCTCTGCGCCCAGCCCAGCTAGTTTAAAATAATATTTAAAAGTCAACACAGATTTTGTACATTCCCCATCGCACGTTGAAGCCATCTGGAGAGGTCCGTCTCCAGTTACCACTGGTATGTCTGATGATGACTCAGAACCGGGCCTTTTCTGTAGCTGCTTCTGGCCTATGGAATGCACTCCCAGCAGATAGCCACAGTTTAGGCTCGCTGTCATTCTTTAAGAGACCCCAAAAACTTACTTGTTTGGTCTGGCCTTCCAAGGTTTTTAAATGGTTTTTAAAAATATTTTAATTGGTTTTAAATTGTTCTGAATTGTTTTTATATTGTTTTGAGTTCTGTGTTTTAAATGGTGTGTGTTTTTGTGTCTTTTTAAACTTGTTGTACACTGCCCAGAGCCTTCAGATTGGGCAGTTTATAAATGAAATACATACATACATACACAAGACACAATAAAAACAATAGTTTAAAACAGTTATTAAAATAAATTACTAAAATCATCAAAATTCAGTAGGAATTTTGACACCGCTATCACCTCCATTCTCTCTCTCAGGACACAGTCAATGGGGCCTAAAGGGCAGGATTAGGAAATGAAGAAACTAAGCTCTAAACTAAGCCTCCCAAGTTGACTCAAGGAGGCCCTCATTTGGGCTTCTGCTGCGAAATATCTTTTGGGGGCCGGTATTGCACACCAGCAGCTGTTTAATGTAGATATTTCACACACTTGCAGATACCACCGTGCCTTTCTGACAGAACGGCAGTAGATTCTTTGTCAGAGAAAAGATTCTTCTCTCTTCTCCTTCGCTAGGGCTGCAGCCCTACATATGCATTTCCTTGGAAGTATGTTTCCTTGAACTCTGTGGGATTTTCTTTGTGGTAGACATGCACAGGATTGCCCTGCACAGCTGTTCTTTGAGAGTAGGTGTCCTTTGAATAATTGTACACTAAAGCACAGTGTAATGGACTGAAGGGGGAGAAGAGGAGGGAGAGGGAGACGTGCCTTGCCTGGCTGCTGTGTGCTTGAGCTGTGTTCCCCTTCCACACTGTCGCAGTTTACGTTCCATGTCAGAGCCTCATGGTCTTGCTCTGACCTAGGAAAGGTGGTTCTGGGGCCCTTCTCGGGAGGTGAACAGCTCTGACTTGTTGCCCCCCCTTTGGGAAGCTCCTGTCTGGAAGCCTCTGCCTTTTGGCAGGCTGGGGCTTCTGCTCCCCGGCACCCTTTCCGGGCAGGCAGCCCCCTTAGAGCACACAGGAAATGGTTCCAAAACCACTAGGTGGGTTGCAAAGGGGATAATGGCTCCAGCCTATTAGTGCTCTGTAATTTGGTGCTAATTTCCTTTATTACAGTGTTCCCGCACTGCAGGGGAGGATGCTTGCTTGCAGCTGTGTGGGGTGTGTGCGGCTGATCCTGTCACAGAATCTGTGGAAGCAGCAGGGCCAGCACGGAGCAAAGAGGGGCACAGCTTGCTCTGCAGGGTCGAGGTCTGAGTCTGGTCCTTTTGCTGCCGCCGCCAAAGGCACAAAGGAGCTTGGCCAATGCAGCTCATGCTGCCGATATGCCAGGTCGGGGGATGCTCCTGGGAAGCTCGTGAAGATTATAGCCACCCCCTGGTCTTTGCTCCCTGTGTCTTGTGATCAGGGATGTACTGCCTCTGGACATGGGGCATGGGGACATTGTTTAGCTGTCATGGTTAAGAAATATGGATAGGCCTCCCCTTTGTGGTTTGCTTCATCAGTTTCCTAAAGCACTGATTTCTCAAGGGGTTTGGACACATGGTGGAGGTGGCATCCATCGTGTAAGGGTGTGTTGGCATGGCTGTTGCCCATGCTCCCAGCTCAACACAGTTTTATGCCATTAGAAGCACAGGTATCATGTATGGAAAACGTAAGCCTCTTCTCTCCTAGGCTTCCCTCCCAACATATTTTGAGGTCATTCACACAATCAAAAAAATGGTGTTCTACCCGGGTTTGGGAGCTGTGTGTGCTCCCAATTTTTGGTTGTGTGGAAGTAAGGTACCTGGGTAGAAGTGATTGTGGGTTGCTTTTCCTTCTACTTTGCTTCCACACAGTCACTTCTACCCAGGTTTTCCTCCCACCTTGCTTCCACACAACCGAAAATTGGGAGCACACACAGCTCCCAAACCCGAGTAGAACACAGTTCTTGATTGTGTGAATGACCGCATACAGTAGCACTGGGAAATGGACACTGTGCACCCTGCACAGCCCCACAGCATTTCCACACCTATGAGACTAAATGTGCAATTGTGCCCTAATACATGTGATTCTGCTAACCTGAATTAGCCACAGCAGGGTCTGTAGACATCCTGAAACCGATGCAAATGCATGCTGTGATAAAACAAGGCATCAGCAGTGGGAGGGCAGGCATAGTGATGGCACTGGTGGGCAGAGAACAATAACAAATATCTCAGCAGGGGAATCACCAGTGGTGACCTCATAGCCGGGGGCGGGGGATGTGTGATTATGTGTTTCGAGTTCATGTCAGAGGAAGGCACGAGAGCAAAGTCTTTAGGCCAATCCAAGCATGCCAGGATAGCCTGTGGTATTGTCCTTCCTAGGCACCACAAAAGGCTGTAAAAGTAGGGGATCACACCACTGAATGTTCCGCTATGTAAAAGCAACAAAGCTGACTCCTGAATATGGAAAGCTTGCCCATTATGGACAAGGCTAGGCTGAAATCCTTTCCCCTGACATGCTAATTTTCAATATGCGGGGAGATGTTGTGATTATTGGTTTTAACACGAGAGAACATTCAGTCTGCCAAGCTGTAGTCCAAAGTCATACAGTTCAGGAAAGGAAGTATGCACTATGTGTTATTCCTGCACAATTGAGTCCACTCATAATGAATGAGCAAGAAAGAAAGCGGACGGATTGGCACTTAGCAGGCAGTGGCTAACATGATGTGCAGTGCTGCAGCTCTGTACTGCTGTGCCCTGGGGGCTGCTGTGGACTTCCGAGGCAGTTCCCACGCTGTTCAGAAACAGCAGATTTCCACATGGTCGTGAATGGGGAAATCTGCAGGAGTGCTGCTTCTAAGGCAGTCCCAACGCTGTTCAGAAGTCCACGGCAGCCCCTGGGGTCACGGAGCCATAATGCTGCCCATTGTGTTAGCCACTTCCTGGCAAGTCCCAGAGTACACAGAGCTGTGTGCATCATGTTAACCAGTGCCTACAGAGGCCGAAAAGCCGGAGACAATTAACATGGATTCTATGCTAAATATGTGGGTATGAGATCAGAATTATTCAGTCTGGTATTAATGTTGTGCCCTTTGGAGTTTCCCATGGGAACATGGCTTTTGAGTACAGAAAGCAGAACTGCAGTCTGGTTACAGGCAACCCAACCAATAATGGGGTGACTATGCAAATGTTCATTTTCTCCCTCTATACATACATCTATCTGACATGCGCAATGACAGCACAATCATGCACCTTTGAACACAGGAGCTGCCTGCATATATGGAGCAGTTCTGCACACTTGTCACGCTCAACACAACCCATCATTGTGGACCAGCAGGAACTTGATATATTTCTTGGTCTTGCTGTCTGCCTGTAAAAAGAAGGCAGTTGTCTAGCATCTGGCAGGTTCAGAGGTACAGAACGGGGAGGCTGAATTCTGCTTGGTGGTCACAAGTTGTTCAGGCCTGATACGGAGCCTTAGGGTGGGAAAGGTCCTGACAGTTTTCAAATTCAATCTCCTTGCTCCGAAGGCAAGATCTGCAACACATTAAACACTCCCTCCCACATATTACCACTTCCCCCATATTAACACTCTTTGTTTGCAAACGGAGCAGAAAAGACTGGGTACAGACCGGCAATAAATACAACACAGAGAATGCTTTACAGTGCTTATCTAATTTGTCCTCACAGGCTCCTGTGGCCTAGGCTGAGAGATGGGCCATCCAGTGGGGGTTCGTAGCTGAGCAGAGATCTGCAGCTGGGTTTGTCCCAAGTTCAAGCTCACCACACTTACCCGTCGTTCCCATCACGGGTGCTATAGACGGTCTCTGTGTCCCCCCCCCCCCCAGAAAACACCCACTAAACGACAGACAGACATTCAGCAAGTGCCGCTGAATTTCTTTGTGTTTGGCAGCAGTTCAAGGCACAGACCCTGTGCCTTCTCTGGCTGGGTCCAAAGGCTGCAGGTATGCCCCTCAGTGTGGTGCCTGAGCTGGCTAGTATCACTTTACGTGGTTAGACCTGGTTCTCCTCCACCCATTCCCCTTTAGGAAGATGGGATTTCCCAGGCTGGAGGAAGCCACCTCTCCCCTGGTTGGAATGTGCCTGCCTACCTGCCTGACAGTTGGGGTGGTACAGGCACACACCACTGCTGCTCCAGGGCTTCAATGCTGGCAACAGGCAGGTGGGCAAAATCAGGCTTAGAGGCAGAGGGCATGGGCTGGGCTGGGCGAGCTACATTCAAGCAAGGACTGCTTGAGCTGCTCTCCGCACTGCTGAAAGGAGTGTGTGCACCTCCCTGTGTGTACAAGGAGGCAAGGCCAAGTGCTGTGTCTGTGAGAGGGGAGGGGGGCTGCAGAAGGATCAGTCCTTTCATTTCCCCACATCAAGCTCCCCACCGCCCTGTCACCATTCCCATCCTCACACAGGTCTTTCTTGGGCAGTAACTGCCTTACGCAGAGCAACATCTACCCGGGAAGAAATCCCCTAGAGAAGATTCTTCACAGCCCATCTAATCAACACCTACTGAGCAAGGATTAATCTAACCTAAATGATCCCAGACAGAGGTTTGTCCTATTCATTTAAAAAGATCCAAGGCAGGGGGTTATGCCCTGGGTTTGAGACAGAGTCAATATCTATTGTAAGAAATCATGTGTATTGGCCTGGTCCCCCTTGCTCCAAAGTTACTGGCCGACATTCTGCGCAGAGCAACACAGGCGGTTCTAGACTATTGGTGTCTAAAGCAAAATAACTGAAGCTGCATTTGCAAGTTTAAAGTGCCATAACTGGGGGGATGGGATGGGACCACAGCTCAGTGGTAGAGCAACTGCTTTGCATGCAGAAGGCCCCAGGTTCAGTCCCTGGCATCTCCAGGGCATAGGTTTTAAATAATTTATAGTTTTAAATAATTTTAATACTGGGTTTTAAATGTTTTTAATCTTTTAAATGATTTTAATTGTTAATTGATTTAATTTTTTAAATGATTTTAATTGTAAACCGCCCAGAGATGCAGGTTTTGGGCAGTATAGAAATATTTTAATTCAAATAAATAAATAAGAACATAAGAACAGCCTTATCAGGCCCAAGGCCCATCTAGTCCAGCATCCTGTTTCACACAGTGGCCCATCAGATGCCTGTGGGCATGCCCTCTCTCCAGCTGTTGCTCCCTGCAACTGGCATTCAGAGGCATCTTGCCTCTGAGACTGGAGGTGGCCTATAATCACCAGACTAGTAGCCATTGATAGACCTGTCCTCTAATTTGTCTAAACCCTTTTAAAGTCATCCAAGCTAGTGGCCATCACCAGATCCTGTGGCAGAGAATTCTATAAATTAGTTATGCGCTGTGTGAAAAAGTACTTCCTTTTGTTGTTCCTGAATTTCTCGGCCTCCAGTTTCATGGGATGAACCCTGGTTCTAGTGTTGTGTGTGAGAGAGAAACGTTTCTTTCTGTCCGCTCTCTCTACTCTACACATAATGTTATACACCTCTATCATGTCTCCCTGTAGTCGCCTCTTTTCCAAACTAAAAAGCCCCAGATGCTGTAGCCTAGCCTCATAAGGAAGGTGTTCCAGGTCCCTGATCATCTTGGTTGCCCTCCTCTGCACCTTTTCCAGTTCTACACTATCCTTAAGATACGGTGACCAGAACTATATGCAATACTCCAGATGTGGCCGCACCATAGATTTGTATAAGGGCATTATAACATTAGCATTTTTATTTTCAATCCCCTTCCTAATGATTCCTATCATGGAATTAGCCTTTTTCACAGCAGCCGTGCAGTGAGTTGACACTTTCAGTGAGCTGTCCACTACAACCCCAAGATCTCTTTCCTAGTCAGTCACTGGCAGCTCAGATCCCATCAGCGTATATGTGAAGTTGAGGGGTGGTGGGAGGGGTTGTCCCAATATGCATCACTTCACACCTGCTTACATTGAATCACATTTGCCATTTTGTCGGCCACTCCTCCAGTTTGGAGAGATCCTTTTGGAGCTCCTCACAGTCTGTTGTGGATTACAACACAGTGATAGAACTTGGGGTTCGTGGGCAACAAAATCAGGATTTCAAAACTTGTTTCTTCTCACAGGAGAAGAAGAAATCTGGAACCCCAAATTCAAAACAAAACAAAAAGTGGCCTGTGCTTATGGCCTGTGCTGATACAGTTGCTAAATGAGTACTGAGGCTGTTCTCACGAGCAGCAAAGACCCGCGGGGGGGGGGGAGGATCCCCACAATGCATTGTGCAATTTCCCCTGAACCTCCAAGCTGCCTGGGCAGCAGCTGCTGAATCATGTGCCCAGCAGCTCTTCTGGATCATCTGTGGGGAAGGTAAGCTACTGCAGCCTTCCCTGGCACCCGCCCTCAAGCCTGCTCATGGGATCGTGAGGTGTCTCATGCAGAAATGGTGGAAGTCTCAGCTTTGACATTGTTTGCCTTCATCATAACAGAAGCAAGTTGTGTGGCCTTAGTACAGCCTGGGTCTTGTAGCCAGACTCCACAATGAGGATGCAGGGTGGGGGGCAGCATGTTTTCATGCCAGCTTTAAAACCAAAACCCATGATTTAAAAATTTCTCTACACTGAGATGCTGTCTCATACGTTTGCAACGATAACAGTGTCCTTCTTCATTCTCACCCTGCAAACAACCACCAAAGCTGCTTGCAGCCATATAATCCCTGTCCACACGTTGCTGCATGTAATCAGGTACAACAGCTGCACCCATACAACAGTGCACAAACTCTCTCCACCCCACACCCCTCCACAAACACCCATAGCAACCAAGAGCAGTTTGGAAGCATTTGTGTTGAATTCTGGGAAGGGCAAATGCAACTCAGACCTACACCCCCTGTGCACGAGGAGCCCTCCTGTCGCTGTGAGAAGTGAGAGGATTAATTAACTTATTGAAATTCAGATGTCCTCCTCCTCCCTTGCCCATAGGCCATCTGTACACTGTCCTGGCTCAGCCCATCTCAGGGAGAACAAATGGTAACGCCTCGAATGGCTTTCCTGGGTATTTGTTCCAACCCAGATTGGAAGAGGGGATAAGAGCTCTTCCTTGAGCTGACAGTCTTTCATTCAAACACTAAGCAGAGAAAGATGGAATGCTGTAGTATTCCAGACAGGTGCTACCTGGCCTGGGCACTTTCCAGACTAGACCCCGCCACAGGGTCACGCCGTATCTCGGAAGTGTGCTTCCTGTGTTGTGACACCGAAGTCCCTACGCAGACAGCAGGGTGTCGTTCATATTTCCAAGGCCTTGTTTCGAATTTGATTGCTGTGATATAGAGCTAGGACGTTATATATCCGGAGTAAGGAAGTTGCTGTTTTGCGGGGTTGTTAGTTGCTGTGAGTCTGCTCCCCCTGCTGTTTCCATTCTGAATGCGACTTGCCTGAACAGAGGCATTTTGCTGCTGTTGAGCAGCTAGCTGGGAAGCGCCCTGGTGAAAGTTGCGTTGTGGGCTCTGGGACAAACATAGGAACCTAGGAAGCTACCTTATGCCGAGTCGGACCATGGATCCTTCTAGCTCAGAATTGCTTGCACCGATTGGCAGCCACTTCTCTAAGGTTTCAGGCAGAAGTCTTGCCCAACTCTACCTGGAGATGCCAGGGATTGAACCAGGGACCCTCTGCATGCAAAGCAGATGCTCTACCACTGAGCTACGGCCCCATTCCCTCTACTGCGGCTCTCTTGCCCAGCAAGATTACTGCCTAGAGATGTACATATCCAGCGGTATAGAAATATGATTGATAATAAATACCGCGAGCAGAGGTGGCAGAGTTGACTGGTCCACTGGCAGCCAGGTGCGCAAACCCAGCTAGAGAGACGTGCTGGGCCGTTTGCCTGCAGTATTTCTGCAGGAGCGGGGCCATATGAACGGTTAACTGGATCTAGTTCACTCGTCTGTGCTTGTCTCCCTGGCAGGTGGTGATGGACAACATGCGGAGGAAATGCAAGTGCCACGGCACCTCGGGGAGCTGCCAGCTGAAGACGTGCTGGCAGGTGACCCCCGAGTTCCGGCTGGTGGGCTCGTTGCTCAAGGACCGCTTCTCTGGGGCCGTCCTGATCCGGCCTCACAACAGGAACAGTGGGCAGATGGAGCTGGGCCACGCCCGCCAGCGCCGCCGGGCCGGCAATGGCAACCTGATCTACTTTGAAAAATCTCCCGACTTCTGCGAGAGGGAGCCCTCCCTGGACTCCATGGGCACGCAAGGGCGCCTGTGCAACAAGACCAGCCCAGGCATGGACAACTGTGAGAGCCTGTGCTGCGGGAGGGGACACAACATCCTGCGGCAGACGCGGAGCGAGCGCTGCAACTGCAAGTTCCACTGGTGCTGCTTTGTGGCTTGCGAGGAGTGCCGGCTGACCGAGTGGGTCAGCGTCTGCAAGTGACTGCGGGCCCGCCGGCCCCTTCCGCAGCTCTCTTTGACTTTGCAGCTTGGGGTGGTTCAACCCCAAGAAGTGTGCACCGTTTGGGTGGTCTGGCACATAAGTGGTTCGTGTCTCCTGGGCACTTCCACCCCTCCTCTCTGACTTGTGCATGAGCACTAGACTCCAAGGGGGTCCAGCTGCGGAGAGAGAGAGATGTGGGCCTGGCACCCCAGAGGCATAAAGGGCCTCATCTCAGTAGGCTGGGTGGCATTTTCTCTGACTTTAGCTCTGGTCTCCTCTGCTCTCTGACATCTTCAGCTGTGGTTCTCAGGGTCGGTGGGCCAGCCGTTTGAGATTCCTCCAGCAGAAGCTAACTCAGCCCACCCCAACCAAATCATAACTTTCAAATCCCACCTTGGAAGCATTCAGATGACAGACAGTTCTATAGACCAAGATACTGTGGTGGTTGAGTTTCCCCCCCTTCCTTTTAAAACCTGGATTGAAAACCTTTTAAAAACCTGGCCCTGTTCCATGTAGAACTCAGGACCCCTTGGGGCTCCCATGAGTACATGTGTTTGTTTAAGGATACGTTTCTAATGGGACTGAAAGGTGGAGGTGCAGAGGCCTTTTGCCTCGTGTCCCATAAAGGTGCCATACGCATGTAGGATGGTTTATGTGGTTGGTAAGTTATTTTATTATTGTGAGAATAAAAGTGAATCAGAGATGGCCGTGCATGTCTGAGGGTGTAATGCTGGAGACATGGGATTGGTTGGGTGAAGTGTGGGAAGTTTCCTTGCTTTGTACAGCATCGCACAATAGTTCCTGTGGGCATCTTGGTTTGTACAGAAGCTGCAGAACAGGTCACAGGGAGCGGGAGGTAGAGAGAGAATTGGCTCCATCACAAGAGTGGCAAGAGGTCTATCCATACTCTGTTTGGGCGATCCATAGCAGGATATTTGCAGCCTTCACAACATGGACATTATACATATGATTCCAACATGCATGGACATAGTGGGGAATGGGTTGCGCTGTAGGATATTGGTTACCAAGGCTGCAGTAGTATCCATTTCCCCCCAATGTTGCTTCACTTGCGATAGAGTAGAAGGGTGACACTGGGGAGAAACTAAACTAACACTTCCCTCTTAGGAAAAATCTAAGACAGAAATGACTCGAGGCTGGATCCTCCTACCGGCTGACTAAGAGTAGTCAGTCGCCCCTGCAGGCTGAGCAGCCTGGGGTCCCGAGATACAGATAGTGTGTGCGTGGGGTTCAGGCTTGGTATGTGGGCGAAGGTGGTGAAAAGCAAGCTGCTGGATCCTGAGCATCACTATGCCCTGCATGGGCTAGGTGCTGATGAATCATCCTATTGGTATCTTGCACTGTCTGATAAATCCACACCCTGCCTATAATTTTGGCCCCAAGGCTATGCAAAAGGAACACCAGACGGGAAGGAAAGAGTGGGCAGGGTGCGCAGGCCTCGTCAGGGAGGAGCTCCCTGCAACCTTGTTTCATAAGCTTCCAAGATGCAGCAGGCTGGTGGTGGTTGGTATCTTGGCGTTATCTGTACACGCTTTGGAGCCCTCATCTACTTTTTGGTTTTCAGTCAGCCAAGCACTGGGGGGAGTGTCATCACCCACAAGGTTGAGTTCCTCTATAGCCTTGTGAAGAATGGGATGGGGGGAAACCCCTGCCACCCACTTCAGCGTTGAAAGGTAATAAAGCTAGCAAGAAGGGGAACTCAAGCGCCTCTTGGAATGGAGTTCCCCGAGCAGTTGCTTAGGAAGTTCAGCTTTGCTATACTGAGGGTGTGAAGGAAATGGCACCGATGCAGAGGCAAGGTTGCTCTTCTTTCCTGACAGAAGTTCAGCACTTTCAACAGCAGTGTGGCAAGCTGTAATTCTGTAGGTGAACCTTCCTCAGTCACTGCGTCTCTATGCTGGAGGAAGCAGTGCCTGTTGAGTATCAGCCTGCCAGTTGGGTATTAAATGACACAGCCAAGGAAAAAAAGGCATCAAACTTAGCAATAGATTTTGCCTTCATCTTCTGGGTCTCATTGCCATGTTGTAACGAAGGAGCAACCCTTTCCTGCTCACATGCCTACCCCCTAATTATCATGGGTTAGTAATCTTTGTCCCCCCCTCCCCCATTCCTATGCACCAGGACTGCAGAACTTCAGTCCTCCTGCAGATGTTGGACTACAACACCCATAATCCCAGACTATGAGTCACTGTGGCTGGGGATGATGGGAACTGCAGTCTAACAAGAGCTGGTGGGCCAAAGTTATGGAGCCCTGCTGTACACTATAGAGTTTCTAGTATGCAGTGTAGGTTTTGCTTGACCTCTGTGAACCTGTTTGCTCTGGCATTCAGAAATCTCTGGCATGGTACTCCTTGTTTTCCTTCTCTCTGCTTATATAGTCTGATTTGAGACATGGGTCAACAAGGATTCTGTCAGTGCAGGGGGCTGTACCTTCAGGCCCCTTTTAGACCTGACTTTGTGAGACCTGTGGCAGATGCCCCACAGCGGATGCTGAGCTGATGGCAAAGGACGGATCCTTGGAGAAAATACTGATAACTGAGGTGGTGGTATGGCTTGGTTTTTAGTTGTGGGTTTGATACGGAGTGAAACTCTGAGGCCTCATTCTGTTTCTCTGTGATCCTGTCCCTTACGTGGTAGAAAGGGTGGGCGAGTCTATCCCTCTTCAGGAAGAGCCTGCTGTTTCAGAGCTGCAGAAGTGTGAGCACCAAGGTGGCTCTAGGGAGGGAGATTTCTCTGCACATATGCTGTGTATTCCCCTCTACAAACATGCTAGCTTATTGCTGCCTAGGGGTTGCCAAAAGATACTGGTGAGGCCTAAATTAATGATGGATCCTTGTCCCCAAAGGGCTCACAGTCTAAAAAGAAACAGGAGGTGGACACCAGCAGCAGCAGCAGCAGCAGCAGCAGCAGCAGCAGCAGCAGCAGCAGCCTCCTCCTCTCTCCTGCCCACCCCAGTTGGTCATGCTTTGTGGCCTTTATTGCCTTTATGCCCAGAGCCATCTTGGATCCATCAGCATTCTCTGCACTCAGCCATCCCTTCACAGGACGGGAGACGAGAGAGTGTGTATGCATCATGGGGGCTGGGGGGAAGAGAATTATCCCACACATCAATCACACCTCAACCCTTTGAACTTTGTGTCTGTTCACAAGCTCAAAGCCAGGGGGTTTGGCTGGAAGCGTGTGATCTCACTGGGCCACCGCAGAGGATAATGCACATTCCCAAAGCAGCCCTGCCCCACGCCAGCTATTAATCCTGCTGCACTTACTCCTTCACAACAGCTGCAGAGGGCTCACCTGTCCAGCAATGAACACATGCGCCTCTGCTTGATGTAGTTGTGAGGAGGGGCAATGGTAGAGACCACACTAATCTCCCCCCACCCCCGCCATGCTTACTCGTTCTCTCTACACACATCAATACTGTGCTATTTTTCTCTTTATGACATCACATCTTTTACAAAGAAAAAACTTCAATCAGGAGTATAAAACTGGATCAGATTGCCTGTCTGTTTGCATCCTGCCTCTTGGGTACAGAATATGGGTTGACTGCTTCCTACAAAGTTCTGCAACCTCTTTTTCAAGAAACAAAACTTGGTTTGCTGAGGGTGATAGGGCTGGTGGGAGACTTGCATTAGCAAGAGAAATGGGGAGTCTTCCCAATCCACAGGTTGGGGCACAATCCCTGTGGATTTCCATGTTCTGGTGTGGCATAATCTCATGGGAAATGACTCATGTTCTCCCTCCTCCCCAAGATCTAACAAAAGGTAGATTGCTCTGTCAAGGTTTATCCTGGATAGGGAACTGCTGAACTGGCCCACCCTGGAAGATGGGCAGTAGCAGAGCCCCTCTCTGTGAGCTCACAGGGGCTACCAGGACCTCATCCTTTCATAGACCCTTAAAGGTCATTTCAGGCAATGCCGCCCAGCCCTCAAAGGATCCTCTAGAAGATTGAAGCCATTCCTGGCAGAGTCTGATGTTATCTTTTCTTTAAGCATATTCTTTTTTCTTTAGACATTGTTTCTGCAGCTTCATTTCACTTTCCCAAATAGCTAACCTAAATTCTGCTTGGTTGCAACTGCCCTCCTTTCATTCCTCTTAACAATAGTTTTTGTTCCTCTTTAGGGAAGCCCTTTAGATGCCTGAAACCTGCTAGAATTCTTGCCTATGCCCTAAGATATATACAGCCTGTTCCTCATATTTTCTTCGTCCAGAACCCTCACTAGTTACTTGCAGTTGGGTCTGAGCAGTGGGCAGCAGAACAGAGAGAGGGAAGTGAGTGGGAGAATTAGGCTGCAGAAGCTGTGGCTACGGACCCCCATCCTCTTTTCATGTTTCTGGGGCCCGTTAAAGAGACGGGACAATTCTGTATAGCGCTGCCAGCTTACAGTGTGGAGAACCGCCCTTTAACAGTACAAATGCAGGCCGAGGAGCTGCTTCTATTGCACGGCCTTCCTGGTTCTCATGCCTCCCTTCCACTCTCATTTGCTAAAGCAAGTGGGACTCTTAATGTTGCTGCACTGTAGACTGGGGAGGAGGGCAAGGGGCAGGCTGGGGTTGTGCCACATGTCCAGGATTGGTCTGGACTCAGTCCAGGACTCAGACATCTTGTCCAGGATTTAGGAAAAGCATCATCTTGGTTATAAAATGTCCAGGAATTTGAGAAGATTGCTGTAACCAATTTTTCCCCTGGTGCTTCTTTACATGCATTGTAGCTACGTGGTGTCAGTGTCTTAAAGCTCCTTTTTCTTACCCTTTCTCTGACACCAGTGCTGCCCACTAGCTAAGTTGCTTGTCTATATATGGCTTAGTAAGGCCCTTTCCTTCATTTCTGGATCATCTCTAGAGTTAGCAAAGGTTTATTGAGGCAAAACGCTCCTAATCCTCTCCTGTGCAAAACCAAAAAATGCGATAAGGAAAAATTCCAACAAAAGAGCCACCAAGCTCCACTGTTGAGCACTCTTTCCATTAATCCAGGTCCAAAACATCGGGCTTTAAAATTGCACACGCAATTCCTGAACGTTGTGTCCAGGAATTCTCCCCAATAAATGTGGCAACACTAGACAGGCCGCAGGAAGGCTCTCCAGATTGCAACTGGCACCCATCAAGTAAATCCAATGGCAACATAGTTCCTTCTTGCTGTGGCAGAATAAAGCACTACATACCTCTGCTTCGGATTGTGTTTGAATAACTGCATTCCCACTATGGAAAGTAAGCCACTGCCCATTTGAATCTTTACCAAGAAGCCCAAGTTTGAACAAATGCAAGCCTATGGAAGCGAGTGGGCACATGCTCTTGGAGCTGAACTGATCACAAGCCAAATACAAATGTTGCTTCTGCCTTTCTCGAATAGCAGAATTAGTAGGCAAATTAGGGGCTTTATCATAGAGCGGCAATTAGGCCATCTTGCGTCAAACAGCATGGAGCAGTTGCGTGGCGTGGAAACCCAGTCCAAAGTGCTCCGAGAGCTGCCATCATCCTCACTCGGGCGAGCTCGGAAGCACCCACAGACTCAAAATAGCTGCAGTATGTGGGGACACCAGCCAGGCTTCTAGGAGCACACAAATGGTGCGGGCATCAAACTAGCCTCTTTTTTCTTTTATTTTCTTTTTTGCAGTTGTCCATGTCCCCATGGAGATGACAGGAGCACATGAGTGGACCAAGCCTCAGTTAACAATGCAGGAACTAAGGCTGAATTTAGCAGTTTGGCTGCTTTGAGTGGAGGATCTGGATCAGGGATTCTCAACGTTGAGTCCCCAGATGTTTTTGGACTTCAACTCCAATAATCCCCAACCAAAGGCCACTGGGGCTAGGGATTATGGGAGTTGAAGTCCAATAACATCTGGGGGGACCCAACGTTGAGAATCCCTGCTCTGGAGCACCACTTCTCTCTGCTGGGCCCATGGCAAGCATGCTCTCTTGTCCTCACCTGTAAAGGTTTGTAAGCTGCGGGCTGTCCATTGGTTGAAAACTAGGGATCTTGTCCCTTTGATCATCGTATAGAAAGGTGCATCTTGGCAGGGGCAGCTTCCCCCATTGTAGTGAAGCTGCAATCTGGAACTTCTCCTTTCTATAGAATGATAAAGCGTACAGGAGCACAGCAGAGTCCGGCAGCTCTAGATGGCCATTGCCATACTTCAGCCTGTTGCTGCAGGAGAGGGAAAGGGACCGTTTTGTAGCTGCCTAGCAATCGCCACCACAACCAATAGTGTTGCCACCCATACAGCAGCAGCATGACCAGCAGAAATTCCCCTTGTGCAGCTCTGCCTATTCAGTTTCCCCTCTCCGTCCCATACTATTCAGGGTTGGGAAGCATGTGTGCTACAGCAGGCTTCCCCAAACTGCGGCCCTCCAGATGTTGCTGAACTGCAACTCCCAGCATCCCTAGACACAATTTTTTGTGGCTGGGTATGCTGGAAGTTGTAGTTCAGCAACATCTGGAGGGCCGCAGTTTGGGGAAGCCTGTGCTACAGTGTGCTTCAGCCTCATACCAGTGGCGTGACAGGCATTCAACAGGTGTATCATTCATTCTTAGCATAAAAGTGCAGTCAGTGGTGGGGAAAGCGTCACCAATTGCAGTTTTGCCCTGCAAGTCTGTTTCTACAAAAGAAACAGAGATGCTAAGGCTGAAGTCTGCCTGAGAGCGGGGTGCCATCTGACTTCAGAAGCTTGCTCCTTAATCCTAACTGAGTGGAAGCAGGCTGTGGTTGCCCAACGGGCAGAGAGAAACACACTTTGCAGACGTTCTGAAGCATATTCATTTTTACTTCACATGATCCAGGTCTCAGAATCCAGGAAGTTAAACTCTGGCAGAAGTTAGGCTGCATTCCTTCCCAGTCAAGGGGGAAAGAGGGCCACCCATCCCCATTCCTGATGCACTGCTGGCAAAAGAGCCAGGGGCGTAACTATAACAGGGCAAGGGGAGACAGTTGTCTGGGGGCCCACTGCCTTGGGGGGCCCCCAGAGGCAAGTCACATGACTGACTCCCCCAGCCGCGCACCCGCCCGGGCTTCCTTCAGTTGTATTCATCCTCTGAAATTGATGGGAGTGTTAAGACCTGGAGCTACCAGATTTCTCTAGTACCATTATATGACTTGCATCGTCCACAATTTACAAAACATTTTAAAAAATAATTTAGGAATATATATATATACCCTATGCAGGGACACACACACACACACACACACACATTTTGTTACCACTATTCAGCCTAATTTAAGATCTCTTTACTTCATGAGCAGAGCTTCAGTGAGGGGGGCGGGCATTTTAAAATCTTGTCTCTGGGCCCACTCCAACCTTGCTACGCCCCTGAAAAGAACCACCCCAAAGATAAGGGATAGGGTGGGGACAGTGCAACTCATGAACCTACCTGGAGGTGCAGAAAACTCACGTCGGCCGTCAATTCTGAAATTTCATTGCTCTTACCACAAACCTCCCATAACGCTCTGGTGAGTCCACCACATAAAACTAATTTTTTAAAAAATAAAATAAAAAATCATTGTTTTAAAGTGGAGCCAGTTACTCTTTTATTGCCTTAATTAAAGATGGAACATTTTACACTTTTTAAAGATTCGTGTTGACTTCTCAAAGCTGAAAACTCAACTCTCGTGGGCCCATTTCCCCCCTGAACTCAGATTCCTTGAAGTTTTTGGAAACTTCCAGCACGGATCAGCAAATATTTTGCTACCCTGGGACTTTCCCTTAGTGGAGAGACAGAGCTGCATTTGCTGGAGGGAGGCAGAGAACGACTCCAAGCCGTCCGTGTGTGTGTGTGTGTGTGTGTGTGTGTGTGTGTGTGTGTGTGTGTGTGTGAGAGAGAGAGAGAGAGAGAGAGAGAGAGAGAGAGAGAGAGAGAGACTGAGTAAGGCTTTCGGTATGTCTTCCCAGCTCAGAACACCCATCAGCAGAGAGGTATTCCCCCAGGGGCACTGGCGATGCACAGGGAACGCCCAGCTGCAGACAGATTCCGCCGTTCATGCTGGGAAGGAAACCTAAGGAAGGTGGGCCCACAAGGGAAGCGATCACAGCAGAATCAATCATTCGAAACCACTCCTGCTCCCTTTGTTGGAGGGCAGACAGAGCTGGCACTGAGAACGGTCCCTCTCCCCCAGTTCTTCTCTTCCAGAATGCAGGGGGCTCACCTTTTGCCCATTGCCCGGATTGCCAAATCAGCACCTCCAAAACCAGGAATCTTTTGTAGTGGATTAGAACTGCCACTGTAGTTTCACACAAGGCTCTGATGCTCTAGAATGAATCTGACAGTGTCAAAACTGGATAGGACCGAGGTAAAAGGGGGACGGGTCTCTTTCTCTCTGAAGAGGAGGAGGCAATTTGTGAGATGGCCTGTGCCTGTAGAGGTGTGGATACAATCCAGATCTATATTTCTCTCCCAACTTCCCCATCCCACCCTATGCAGGGATTTTTAAAGGAACCCGATGAAAGGAGGCGTACTTTGAATGACTGGATAGGAATAAATGGAAGGGGAAAGCTGCTACTAGATCAGCATTTGACAAGCTTTGTATACAGAAGCAGGCAGATCTGATGAAAGCTTTGGGTTGGTGGCTTACATGATGCACAACCTTACGAAGATGTAGTGCTGTGCCCAGGGGCTGCTGCAGACTCAGAAGCAGCAGGTGCACAATGCTACTACGAGTCTCCCATTTGCCGCAATGGGGAGAACTCTGGCGGCTTGCACAGCCTCTGCTTCTGGACAGTGCTGAAGTTTCTGAACGGTGTTACGAGTCTGCAGCAACCCCCAGGATGGCACATGACATCTCTGTAGTGTTGCACAACATGAAGCCACGGTTATTTAATTTTGTCAGACCTTAAACATTCATAACATAGGGATTTTGTGCAACTGCGATTCATGCTTGCATTTCAGTTACCATTAACACAAGTCCCAATCATACAATGCACAGGTTAAGCAAGAATGCCAGTTCTTTTAACTCTCTTGTAAATGCTCACACCTTAAGACTTGCTCTTATGGCAAGTAAAGGCACAGAATGGAGTCTATGGCCCATGGGGCAGTGCAGCACCACAAACAAGGCCGCACGAGGAAGGGCCATAATCTGTGAAACAAAAAAAGTGGGAATTGGGAGGCCGGAAAGGAGTGGGTGTAAGGCCAAGGAGATTGAAAGGGACTAAAAGAAAGACCATCACAGCGCCACCAGTGTCCAAACAGGAGGATGTGGAAGACAGACTCTCAAGCCCAAACTATGTGCACCACAGGCGATGGGCAAAATGATTATCCATGTAAATGTTCTGTACATGCTCTGTTGTGTTTAAATGCACTTATCATCATGTGAGGTTGTGTATCACTGGCACATGAGTGGCATTCTTGCCTGGGCCACCAATTGTTGGCCTAGCAATGGTGTGTATGTATGTATGTATGTATGTATGTATGTATGTATGTTTGTTTGTTTGTTTGTTTGTTTGTTTGTTTGTTTAGACAAACACATTTTTATACCACCCCATACACAAGTCCCTGGGAGGTTCACAATCTAAAAACACAACAATTAAAACATTAACACAATTAAAAGAGTTTAAAATACAGATAAAAACCCTAAAACTTAAACTTTAAAACTATAAGCCTGACTAAACAGGTATGTTTTCAGGTCCTTCTTAAAAACATCCAGAGAAAGAGAGGCTCTAATTTCGCTGGGAGGTGTGTTCCGAAGTCCCGAGGCAGCCCTAGAAAAGGCCCGGTTTTGAGTCCCCACCAACCGAGCCAGCGGCAACTGCAACTGGACATCCCCAGATGATCTTAACAGGCAGCGGGGCTCATGAAGAAAAAGGCATTCTCTTAAATACCTTGGACCCAAGCCTATAGGGCTGCATAGGTAATGGCCAGCATTTGGTATTTCACCCGGAAAGTTATTGGCAGCCAGTGTAGCTCTTTTTAAATGGGTGTAATGTGATCTCTTCGGGTAACCACGGAGACCAACCTAGCTGCTGCATTCTATACCAACATACAAAGACAGCCCAACATAGAGCACATTGTAGTAGTCAAGTCTGGATGATACCAGCATATGCGCCACTGTTTTAAGTCATTTTTATCTCTATAAATGGATGTAGCTGACATATTTTCCAAAGCTGATAGAAAGCTTCGGAAAAGAAAGGTTTGGGTCCAGAAGTACTCCCAGATTATGTACCTGCTCTTTCGGGGATGGGGGCTGTAACCCCATCCAGAACACAGAAATCTAAGCCACTTCCTAGGTTCCAACCTCCCACACTGAGTACCTCCATCTTGCTTGGATTCAGCCTCAGTTTGTTCTCCCTCATCCAGCCCATTACTACCTCTAGACAAGCATTTATGGAAGTTAGACCATTCCAAGTCTGAACCTGATTAAGGTGACATGGAGAAACAGATTTGGGTGTCATCAGCATATTGATAACACCCTGCACCGAATTCCCTGATGATCTCTCCCAGCAGTTTCATGTAGATGTTAAAAAGCACTGGAAATAGAAAGGCACCCTGAGGGATCCATACCACTACTACTACTACTACTACTACTTCTACTACACCGCTTTTCAACAAAAGTTTGCAAAGCGATTTACATAGAAAAAGAAATAACAATCCTGTCCCAAAAGGCCTCACAATCTAAAAAGAAGCATACGGTAGATACCAACAACAGCCACTGAAGGGATGCTGTGCTGGGGTTGGAGAGGGCCAGTTGCTCCCCCCCGCTAAATAGAATCACCTCTTTGAAAGGTAACTTTTTGCTCAGTTAACAGGGGCCAATAGCTCTCTTTCTGAAGAGCAACATCACCTGGAACCTACCTGAGAGGTACTAGGAGCAGAACCACTGCAAAGCAGTGCCTCCCACTCTCAACCCCTTCAGGAGCTCCAGGAAGAAACCATGGTTGATGGTATCAAAAGCCACCAAGAGAGCCAAAAGGATCAACAGAGTCACACTCCCCCTGGAGATTACCCAGCAGGCCGACCAAGGCCATCTCAATCCCATAGCTTGCCCCAAAGACAGATTGAAACAGGTCCAGATAATCTGCTTCTTCCAAGACTGCCTGGAGCTAAGACAACAACTCTCTCTCAGTCACTTTGCTCAACTATGGGAGGTGGGAGACAGACCTATCATTGCCTAATTCTGAGGGATCCAATGCAGGTTTCTTCAACAGTGGTCTAATAATTGCCTCCCTGAGACAAGGAGGCATCCTGCCCTGACTCAGAGAAGCATTAATGATTGTAACAAGACCCTCTCCAATAACTTGTTTGCTAGACCGTGTAAGCCATGTCAGGCAAGGATCAAGAGAACAGGTAGTAAGGCAAAGTGGCCCAAGCAGCTTGTTCACATCTTTGGGAGTCACAAATTGAAACTGATCCAATGTAACCATACAAGAGGAGCAGCTGGACACTTCCACAGTAGGCTCTGCAGTAACTGTAGAGTCTTGTTCAGCTTAAACTCGAGAGATTTTATCTGGGAGGGGAAACGCATTAAAAATGTCACAATGGGTAACCGATGGATTCAAATTCTCATTCGAGGGAGGAAGGGCATGTACGAACTCTCTCACAACCCTAGACAACTCCGCTGGACATGGGCTTGCAGAAGCAATGTGGGCAGAAAAGAGCTGCTTCGTGGCTGTGCGCATTGCCAGGCACAGATCTTCACATGCGCTCTGTGTTGCAATCTGTCGGATTTGAGCTGAGTCTTTCTCCACTTGCACCCTTTCTGTCTACCTTGCTGCTTCAGCCCCTGTAGTTCTTCCGTGTGCCAAGGGGCTAATTTAGAAGCAGGTCGGAGAGGGCGTAGTAAATTCATTATTCCAAGTCTGAACCAGGGCATCGACAGAATCACTGGCAGAGGCAACCTTAAAGCCTTCCAAGGCTTCTTGGAATCCTATTGGATCCAATAGCCTTTTTTGGGTGGACTATCCAATAGATCCTTCACCCTGACAGAGGAGGTTTGTGGCTGTGAGTCCAACCTTAACCAGATGGTGGTCCTTACATAACAATGGGGAAATCACAGGAGTCCCCACCCACAAGACACCATTCTGATCAGAGAGAGAAAAAACCCAAACTGAGAGCGTGACCAGCAACTTGTGTTGGTCCTGAGACCACTTGGGATACGCTCATAGTTATCATAGCCACTATAAACTCCTGAGCTGATCCTGACAAGTTGGTTCCAAAGTGAATATGAAAGTCCCCCAGACCTATCAGTCTGTGAGACTCCAACGCCAAGGGGTGTGCATGGACCCAAAATAGTGGTTTGGTTTGAATTTGAATCAAATTCAAATTGAACTGCATGACACAGAACCAGTTTGGTTGAACTGGTTTAGTGGTTTGAGCGGCAATACTTGTAGAGGGGTGGGGGAATCAACTGAAGGGCAGCAGGGGAGCAGCGAGAAAAGTAGGATTCCAAGAAGCCATGCTTACCAGCCCAGCATGGCCCAGGCCAGCATGGCGGCCAGCACCGCTGCTCATCAGCCCCAGTGTAGCCGAAGCTCTTTAAGCAGGCTGCCCGTGTGCCAGCAACATGGTTCTGGCCACCGGCAGCTGCACCAGGCCAGACAACACCTTAGACTGCTTTTCTTGCTGCTCCCCTGCTGCCCTTTGATTTCGAACTGGTCCACTTGAACCGGACCTGTTTCAGTTTGACTGCAGACCGAACCAGCCCCAGTTCGGTTTGCAATCGAGCCACCGAACTGGCCTGGTTCAGTGCGAACTGGTTCGACATCAACAGTTGGTGCAGACTCTGATGGGCAGTAGGGGTGTGCACAAAACCAGCTCGCCCGGTTTGGCTCAAGTCTGAACCAGATCCGAACTAGACCAGGCCAGTTCAGTTCTGCACCCCCCTTGACTCCCCCATTCAGTTATATTTGGGGGGGTTCGTGATTTTTTTTTTAAGGAGCCCTCTCCCCCTGCCGGCCTCCATTATGCTCCAAATCACCTGGTTCGGGTGGTCTTTGGCAGTGGGGCTGGGAGGGGTAACAGCTATTAAATTTCTGATCTCCCTTTCCCAGTTACAGCCCATCAGCCTGCCAACGCCACATCTTCCTCTGTTCCCCCCCACCACTGGAATAGCCCCAGGGACAGTGACCACCCCTCCCCCCATCTCCAGATACACCAAAACACATACCTTGCATAGACCTAGTTAATAAAGAGAGAGGTTTTTAAACGTGATTTGCCCCAGCCCCCTCAGTCCCATCATCCCCAAAGGCTGGCCCCCTCTGGTGGCCGGTTTTGCCAGCTGCTTATAGGCAGCCTGCCGGATGGCTGCGCCTTTGGTACAGCGCTCGCCTTTATAGCTACAATGGCTGCTAGCTTCCAAGCAACAGACCTAACGGAAAGTTGTAACCATTAGCCAGAAGACAGATAGCCCACAAAGCAACAGCAAAAGAGGCTGTTCACATGTGCAGCAAAGATCGGGCTTGGCTACTGCATGTGTGAACCGTCGGGAGCTGTGCGGCTCCCAGCAGTGGCATGGGGGCAAACCGCTTCTGGAGCCCGCCTCCAAAATGAGGTTAAGGGAACACACGCTTTCTTAGCCCCCTTTTGTTGGGGTTAAGAGATATCGGGACTGGGAGACTGTGGGGCTCCCGGCAGATGTCAAGGGATCCCCATAATGCACTGCGCAGTTGTGTGGTGCATTATGGAATTTCTAGGGAGGCGGGATGCATCCTGGCCCTGACCCTTCACTGCTGCCGAGGAGAGCTGGAGTCCATGTGGACGCATGATCTGCGGGCCCAGCATGAACAGGGCAATCATCTGCAAGGAAGGGGAGGTTTTACAGCCTTCCTCCCCTTGCACCCCAAGCCCTTTCTCACAGATCGTGAGAAAGGGCTCAAGGGCTCTTTGCTGGCAGATCTTACAGTTGTCCTTGGCCATCCGCAGATGAGAAACCAATACAGATAAGCTGGCAAATGTGGCCTGCAACACTGCTGCCCTTTACTTCTCCTAGTGGTATATTTGAATAGGCTACCCTATGGGGAAATGCACTTAAATATGATAAGGCACACATGAAATGCTTACAGAGGCCAGCACTTTCTCTGTGACCCATGCATACATTGCGTCTCAGAGTCTGGGGATCAGCCTCAGCATTTCATGACCCAAGAGCAGTGCAGAGAAACTATGGCTGAGCTTGCAAAGGGGTGTGGGGCCTGCCCATGCATGTATACAAGTAGAGATAAAACAGGGCCACCCCAAGTCATCTCCCCAGCATTTGAAATGATGCCACATGCATGGCACTGCCCTCCTTGCACAATGTCTTGTTGCATCCGCTACCATTTGGGGGCACATGCTGCACGCACCACCTTCGCTTCTTCAATGATACTCTAGCACTCTCGCTCCTCCTCCACAGAGGGGAAGCAGTAAGTGGAAGATAAGAAGAGTGCCAGCCTCAAGCATCTCCCAGGAAGCACTCTAGGCAACCTCTCTACTCTTCTCCACACATTTCCCCTTCCAGTTAATTTGTTCCTCCCTGCATTTTAAAAATCCAGGCAGAAGTAGGAGGAGCAGTGACGAAGATCCGTAAGGGGGGGTGTTGGCGGTGGTGACTGGCTGGTGGAACTAGGCAGGGATGGCACACACACCCCCAATCTACTGCCGAAGGGGGCTGCCTCACGCTGCTTCATAGCGTGCGGCCCTCCTCTGTACTAATGTTTATCTTACCACTGAGGTGCCATGAATGATCATATTCATGTTGCCATGTAGCATATGCTTCCCTGAAAGGAGGTCAAGAGAGAGGGAACGCATGATACAGCTCTGCAGTCCTTAAGGTTACTTGCATCATTTTGATGAGGAAGGAGCCAAATGGCCGAACACTACATGATATTCCTGTTGCATTATGGTGGGCTGTGCGTTTTTCATTTTAAAATGCACATAGCCGCCATGTGGGGCTTAGATGGCATCTATGGGAGCTTTCTTCCCATGGCAGATAGCAACTGCAGGCGTGTGTATGTGTATGATCTAGATTGGGACCACAGCAGGAGCAAAGGATAAAAGCCATCCCTTATATTCCCAATTAGGTCCCAATCTGGATGGAGGCCCTACACAACTGCTATCTGCATTAAAGGGGAGGGGGAAACAAAGATGCTAAACCCAATCATACAATAGCTGTATGGTCTGTTTGACCCTTGTACTCCTTACAGGTTCATTTCCACCCACTCATCTGCACAGGGAGAGTGGACATCTCTTTCTTTCTCTACTGCTCTTATTGGAACCAAAGCAATTTAAATGCAAAGAGGGGAAATAGATTAAAATAATTTATTTACATCAAGCTCCCCATTGTGGAAATGCATATTTCCCAAACAAGTATACAAACTGGTTGCTATAGCAATTGAAACATAGTAGATCTGTTCACACAACCATCAATATCAGGGTAGGAGGCCTGTTCCCTGGTTTGCATGGTTGTGTGAACTCATGAAAATCACTTCAACCCAGGTTGCTCAAAGTAGGGTAGCCCAGCTTTTGTACTCTGCTCTTAACCAAGGTAGGAAGAAAGATAGATTCCTACTTTGCTTTTCTGGTCATGTGGCTCATTTCTAGCAGCTACTGGGAACTAGCAGGTCTGGAAGCAACAGAGAGCTGTGGCTATAGGGGCTGCCATCCATGAATGTAACGTTCTGCAAAGTACGCTCTATGATCCTATACTTGCAGCCACTTCAGCAGGGCTGGGCCCACAGCTTGCCTCTTTGTGGCCAATCAGAGGGCATGTAATGAGGCCTTTTAATCTACTGGCAGCACAAAACATGCTGGGAAGGCCTGTGAGGCCTTCGGAAGACTCTAGGCTTCCAGCTCCTGATTTCAGCAATGGACACCTCTCCTGACTTACCCATGTGTTTCCAGAGTTTGCCGATCCAAAGAGAGGTTCTGATTATCTGTTGCTACAAGGGTAAGAGCTCTCCAACCTCCTAACCACCCTCATATGGTTGTGTGAAAGACTCTATTGATTTGCAACTAAATAGAGTATTTATACAATCTGGGAGCGTGATTCAAAATCTTTGGTTATTATACAGCCTAAAAAAAAAATTGCACTGTGAAATATTTGTTTAGAGATGAGAATGATTTTTCCCTTGGCTCCCTCAATACATAGGCAGGGGTAATAAGCAAGCTTGCTTACTTGAAGAGTAGATGTCCAGAACTTTCCAGAGCTGGGAATAACTAGGCAAAATAGCCTTTACCCATGAGTGTGAAGGTGCAGTTTGATTGGTAGGTTCATAATTTGAAAGTGAACACAATGCAGAGCTCAGGTAGCTGAATGACATAAAACAAGTGCAATTTTAAAAAATGTTTTAAATGGATTTTTATTTTCTCTGCTCCTTAACCATCTATTTCACTACAGATGACTTCCTCAGTGTGTGTGTGTGTGTGTGTATGTGTGTGTGTGTGTGCATGCGCTCATGAGATGTTGTGCACTGCCCTGCGTGCTTTTTTTAAAGTAGAAAGGAAGTAGAACATTTAATAAAATCAAAGTACTGAAGCGCCTCTAGGCTCACTTGTATCACCCATGCAGAGGATAATCTTGATGTGATGCAGACTGGCATCTTCTGGATGGATCCTTGCTCTTCTGATGACTTGGGTCCAGAAGGAAGCTTATGATAATGAGTATAATAATGACTTTTTGTGCCACTATACTTACCGACTGTTTATTTAGAATACTTATTACTGCTTTTCAACAAGAAATGTTCCACAAAGTGGTTTATATAGCAAAAGGAATGAGAAGATAGGGACTCCAAAGGACTCACAATCTCAAAAGAAACACAGTGTAGATATTTGTTTAAACCAGATATTTTTTTCAAAGAGACACTATAGTTATTTGTAAGTTTTAAAAAATCTGATTTAATTAAATAAATCAGATTTCAAAACATTATTTCTGCTCTGTACTGCCCATCTTCCTCCTTCCTTATATTTGTGTTGGGTGTGCAAAGTGGTAAAGGACAAAAGAGCCAGTGATATCTAAAACATATGTGGATAAATATATTGCTGTTTAAACTAATGAAAAGTATACCTATTGTCAGAGTTGGGATGGGAAATGAACCCCAGATTGACATCCCAAGACCAGCCCCACACTGGAAAGGTTAGATGCTTACCCCTGGGCATGGTGCTTAATTTTTTTTTTTTAAGCATCATAAGCCTATCATCCCAGCTGTGTGTGGGCCAGCTGTGGGCAGCTCAGGAGGAAGCTTTCTCTCCAGCTGCGTAGCTCTAGCAAAGCCAGAAGCAAATCAAGGAGATTCTGGTTCGAGGGACTGACACCATCTCTTGGTACAAACTCCGGAGCTCAGCAGTAAATGCTGGCTGAAATCAAGCTCTGGGGCTGTACCTCTGCTGTTCTTGATGTGAAACTGCTCGGACCACCGAAGCCTAAATATATGGAGTGGCTTCCCTTTTTGCAGGGACTGATGCATGGATTCAGAGTGAGGCAAATTCTGTTCTCTCTTCCAGTGTGGCTGTCTGGCAGAGGAGTGCTGTCTGAAGAAGACACTGGCGGGGATCAAGAGACTACAGACGATCTGTCTTTAGCAGGAGAAAGCTGTGCAGATGGACTAATGCAGGGATGGCCAACTGGAGGCTCACCAGCTGTTGCTGGACTACAGACTCCATCATCCCCAGCCACGATTTATTGCAGCTACAAGGGGAAGGGAGCTGGTCTTGTAGTAGCAAACATAAATTGTCCCCTTTGCTAAGCAGGGACTGCTCTGGTTTGCATTTGAATGGGAGACTACATGTGTGAGCACTGCAAGATATTCCCCTCAGGGGATGCAGCCGCTCTGGGAAGAGCACTGCCTGCTTGCATGCAGAAGGTCCCAGGTTCCCTCCTTGGCATCTCCAAGATAGGTCTAAGAGAGATGCCTGCCTGCAACCTTGGTGGAGCCACTGCCAGTCTGTGCAGACGATACTTAGCTAGATGGACCAGTGGTCTGACTCAGTATATGGCAGCTTCCTATGGATAATGGGGTTTGTAGACCAACAGCAGCTGGAGAGCCCAGGCTGGCCGCCCCTGCATCAACAGCTCACTTCATGCACTCCTCCAGCCTCAAGGTTAAAGGTCAAACATGACCAGACGTGAAACAGGTCCTTGAATTCACCTCTTTTTCTTTTTCTTTTAAACTAACAGCAGCCATGTCCCCCCACTCCAGATCAGCCTCCTGTCTAGACCTGTTTTGGAAAGGAGGGGTTAGCTCTCCCCACTAGGAAGATTTCCTCACTGAAAATCCCCTACAAAACTGTCATTTGCCCCCGAAGCAGCTGAATTCGGGCACTGTGAATACCAGCCTGCTGCAGCGGACATGCGTCTCAGGCCCGGCCTAGCAGGCCAGTCCCGTGGTGAGGCCTATAAGCCTGATCGGGCAGCCAAGCCACTTCTGTGCCGTTGATCGTCATAGAGACGAGGGCTGAGGAGGGGCCGGTGTCCAAGTTATCCCCTCTGCCTGCTCTTGGTGATCAGTGTGCAGGAGATCAATGGGCTGGGTGGAGCCTTACCCTCTAATCCACACTCTCATGTGGGTGCCTGCAGCTGCCTGTGGTCGGCTCCTCCGTCCCCAGCCCCATGGCTTTTGGGTACCTGGGACTTTCCAGCTGTAGCTTAATTACAGCCCAAGGGATGGATTGTATGCAAAGGCAGGGCTGGGTGTTGGATAGGGACATGGGGGGGGGGATGCGCTCCACAGGGGCTTCTCAGCTTGCACGGCACAGAAATTGTTACACCACTGCCTATCTGTGAAAAAGGGTGACACTCACATCCATGCAGCCCAAGAGATGTCTGGATATTATATTTATTATTATTTCTTGTTTACACAGTCAGACAGGTGTTATTGACTGGTTTGTTTTATCCAGACATCGAGTCCTTCCCAAGGACCTGGGATGCCAGAATTTTATTGTCAATGTTGTTGCTGTTGTTATAGATATTGTCGCAGAATATAGGCTGTTCCCAGTAAAGCTGATTTTTGTAATTGGCTGATGGTGATTTCTGTGGCCCCTATGGTGTTGAGGTTCTCTTCAAGGTCTTTTGGGACTGCACCCAGGGCGCCAATGACCACTGGGATTATTTTGGTCTTTTTCTGCCACAGCCTTTCCATTTCAGTTTGTAGATCTTTGTATTTGGTGATTTTTTCTATTTCTTTTGCTTCTATTCTGCTATCCCCTGGTATTGCTATGTCGATTATTTTGACTTGTTTTTCTTTCTTCTCGACTACAGTTATATCTGGTGTATTGTGTGGCAGATGTTTGTCTGTTTGTAGTCAGAAGTCCCATAATATTTTTACATCTTCATTTTCTACAACTTTTTCAATTTTATGGTCCCACCAATTCTTGGCTACAGGTAGCTTGTATTTTTTGCAGATGTTCCAGTGTATCATCCCTGCTACCTTGTCATGCCTTTGTTTGTAGTCATTTTATTGTTGTTGTTGTTGTTATTATTTTCAGTTTTTATACCACCCTTCCAAAAATGGCTCAGGCAATCAGGCCATGGATATGGCCATCACTGAGCAAGAGCAAGCCTTGGACGCTCCAGTGGAGCTCCCAGACATCTCTTCAAACACTTCAGTCCTGACCGCAACCTTCCATTCCCAGAATAGGACCCTTTTAGCATATCTGGTGCCTGCCTGCCAGTCTAAGCCCATACGGGTTTTCAAACTGGGTTGCAGAGCATCCTGGGCTTCATCAGTGACAAGGTCAAGCATCCCTGAAGAGAGCTTACCCACCATCCTTGGACTGCTCCTGTGATAAGTCGGGTGCTTCCTGGGAGCAAGCTCTGTTCATGTCAGGTGGAGGGATGGTGAAGCCCATCAGGCCTGATTAGAACCATGAGTCCACTGAGCATGTGACCTGGAGCACCTCCCAGAATCCTCTTCCAAGTACAGGGGTCCCTTAGCAGACAAGTCAATGCAGAAAGGGTCTGTGCATGATGGAAGTTGTAGTCCCAACAAGGCTGGGGACACCTTTACTGTACTACAGGCCACAGTCCAAGCTATGGGTTACCACCTCACACAGGCCACCAAGAACCAGTGCTGTCTCTGTCCGTCTGATAGCTCAAAACATCATCGAGATTTCCCGGCTCGAAGACAGGAGGCTAATGCCCAGCTAGGGGGCCACATCATCAAGCATGACAAATATTCCGTCAGCTGAGCCTGAACAGTGCAGAAGAGTTTGCTCTCTCTTGTTTACGTACTAAGTACATGTACATGACAAACAGTATATTATTCTGCAGTTTATTCCTGCCTCCGCTTCCCTTCCCTTCCTCTGTTGGCCTTCTGGGCGCTTCCCAGATTACACACGACAACAGCGTCACTACTGCCTGCTAAGTGTGCTTCCGTCCTGCCCGTGTTTCAACATCGCAGCCCCTGCGCTGTCAGCAAGGTGTTGCTCACATTTCCGAGGTCTTCTTTCAAATCTGGTCCTTCTGTTTCAGTCCTACAATGTTGCGTGTGTGTCACAAATAAATAGCTGTATTTTCCTGTGGCAGGAGGGTTGCACAAGCTATTTACGTTTTCAAAACAATTCTGCCATGCCGAAGCATTTTACAGCTGAAAAATGTGTTATCTGGAAAGTGCCCTGGTGCTGATTTTAGATTGTGAGCAACCCCTTGGTGCACAGCCTTGTCTTCCCATTTTTCGTAAATATAAACACAAAGGGTGGTGGTGGTGGTGGTGGTGGTGGTGGTGATGATGATGATGATAAACAACTATTCTGGAAGCAGATTTCATCAAGATGCAGGCAACCTTGGAGAAGGAGAGCAGAGAGCTTGTCTGTTCCAGCTTTCCATGCAGTCTTTGCAAAGCAACAGCCCAGGACAGAAATGGTAAGCCTTCAAAAGACTGAGGTTATGATCCTCAAATAAGGCTCCTCCAACCCAGTTCCCATTCCCTGCTAGTCTTGCTGAGCTGATGCTGAGCTGAACTCTTCCTTCCACGCGATGCTTGCTTAAGGAGTCCCTTGTTCAGAGAGCAATGCAAACGTTTACATGCTCCAGAGCTCACTGTCCCATGAAAACTGCATCTAGCATCTGAACATGCTTTGCAATATGTTATCATTCCTGTTGGATAAGAAGAAGATTGGAATGGCTATGTCCATTTTACAAGAGGGTAATTGAAACTGGGCTTGGAATCAGGTCTCCTCCTCATCCAGCTGCCTTGTTTTTGAGAAGTTCCCTCTTCTGGAGTCAAAATTGTCTGTGTTGGATTTCCTCAGTAATTTCCCATTTGCCAATATGTTGAATTTGAAATTACTCACAATCACAGGGGAAAGGGTGGAAGTGCTGTTTGTGCTACTGCCCATTCTTACCAATGTCATTGCCCCAAGTAAGCACACACTCAGGACTTCTGCCTAAAAAGGCAGGCAGGCATACATGTGGCACTCTATGCTAAGGTCGCACAACTTGGGCCCTCCAGCTGTTTTTTGGACTGCGGCTCCCAGCATCCCTAGCCACAGTGACCAATTGTCAGGGATCGTGGGAGTCCAACATATATCTAACCTTCCCTTTTTGAGCAAGGTGATAGAGCGTGTGGTGGTATCCCTGCTGCAGAGGGTCTTAGATTATATGGATTATCTGGACCCTTTTCAATCTGGCTTCCACCCCGGATATGGGACCGAACTGCCTTGGTCGCTCTAGTGGATGACCTTCACCAGGAGCTAGACAGGGGGAGTGCGTCCCTGTGGTTCTGCTGGACCTCTTGGCGGCGTTAGATACCATCGACCATGGTATCCTTCTGGGCCACCTCTCGAGTATGGGAATCGGAGGTATGGTGTTGGAGTGGCTCCATTCCTTTCTTGGAGGGAGGGTCCAGAAGGTGGTGCTGGGGGACTACTGCTCGGCCCCAAGGCCATTGGCCTGTGGGGTCCTACAGGGTTCAGTTTTGTCCCCCATGCTGTTTAACATCTACATGAAGCCGCTGGGAGAGGTCATCCGGAGACTTGGACTGAGTTGTCAGCAATATGCAGGTGACACTCAGCTCTCTCTTTCCTTGTCACCTGATCCTAGGGAGGCGGTGGATGTCCTGAATCGGGGGCTGGGGCCGTGATGCGTTGGATGTGGGCTAATAAACTGAGACTGAATCCAGACAAGACGGAGGTAATGTTGGTCAGCAGAAGAGCCAATTGGGATTTTACCGGTTCTGGATGGGGTTGCACTCCCCTTGAAGGAGCAAGTACGCAGCTTGGGGGTACTACTGGACCCGGCTCTGCTTTTGGAAACTCAGGTGGAGGCGGTGGCCAGGGGTGCCTTTGCATGGCTTCGGCTAGTGCACCAGATGCGTCCCTTTCTCGAGAAGGCAGATCTGGCCACAGTTACTCATGCCTTAGTCACGTCACGGCTGGATTACTGTAATGTGCTCTCTGTGGGGCTGCCCTTGAAGAATATCCAGAAACTGCAGCTTGTACAAAATGTGGCAGCTAGGGTTCTATCTGGAGCTGCCCGGTGTGATCACATCACACCAATTTTGAAAGAGCTGCACTGGTTACCACTGAGTTTCCGGGTCCATTTTGACCTTTAATGCCCTTTACAGCTTGGGCCTGGGATACCTGAGGGACTGCCTGCTCCCAAGGGTTGCTGCCCGCTTGACGAGATCATCTGAGGGGGCTCTGCTCTGGATGTTGAGAATGAGGGAGGCTCGGTTGTCGTGCACGCGGGACAGGGCCTTCTCTGTTGCTGCCCCCAGGCTTTGGAATGCTCTCCCAGTGGCCATTCGCTCCTCGGACTCCATCACAGTTTTTAGAAAGCTGGTTAAATCTTGGCTTTTTATTTTTACATGATTGTTTTATTGCTGCTTCTGTGTGTTTTTATCCATGTATAGTTTTTATGCTTGTATATTATATATTTTAAATCAGATTTGTTTTCATATTTTTAGCTTAATTACTTTTAACTGGTATTTTTATTATATGTGTTTTAACTTTTGTGAACTGCCTTGGGATTGTTTTTAATGGAAGGTGGAATATAAATTTAACAATAAATAAATAAACATCTGCAAGAAGGCCGAAGTTGTGCAGCCCTGCCTATGCGGTACAATGTCCACATGCCTCAGCCGTGGGCCAAAGGGCCAAAGGTCTTACCTTGTCTCAGCTGTGAGCTCTCTAGGTGGCCTCCGATGAGCCATGAACCTCTCAGCCCCCGCCCCCCATCTGTGTTTATTTTTACAATTTATTCCCAGCCTTTCTGTATCAAGTACGCTGTATCAAGGTGGCATACATCAGTCACTAAAATAACACCAGGAAAAGAATAGCCGCTTAACACAATTTCAAAGAGGTGACATTCTGAAAAGCCTGCTGGAACCATATGGTCTTCAAAGTTTGTTAAAAATGAGTGGTGATGGGATCAGCCAATATGGGGCCTGGTGATATATGGGGATGATAATCATGCTGGCCTACCTTTCAGTGTTGTTGTACAAATGATGAGATAATGTCTAGGAGAAAGTTCTTCTTGAACATTCAAAACAGGGGCGTAGCAAGGTTGGAGTGGTCCCAGAGACAAGATTTTAAAATGCCCCCCCTCACCCCACTGAAGCTCAGCTCATGAAGTAAAGAAATCTTAAATGAGGCTATACACCTATTTGCCACAATAGAACATCACCCTAAATTAGTTTTTAAAAGGTTTTGTAAACTGTGGGCGATGCAAGTCATTTAATGGTACTAGGGAAAGACATGCTGTTCTGGTAGCTCCAGGTCTTAACACCCACATCAATTTCGGAGGATGAATACAACTGAAGGAAGCCCGGGCGGGTGTGTGGCTGGGGAAGTCAGTCATGTGACTTGCCTCTGGGGGGGCCCCCAAGGCAGTGGGCCCCCAGACAACTGTCTCCCCTTGCCCTATTATAGTTACGCCCCCTGATTCAAAAGTGATATATAAATGCTCAATTGTATGGTAACCTTGATTTCCTTGGGCTCTACGCCTGTGTAGATACTGTGTACTCTGTTTCTGGGATGTCCTGAAGGCAAGTGGATGATGTGAAAAAACAGAAGGTGGAAAACAAAGGTATTTAGCATCCACCTGCAGACTTTGGGGTGTTCTTCAGCACAATCCCCATTGCCCCCTGAAAGCACAATCAATGCAAATTTGGCCTCAAAATTACCGTGTGTGTCCTTACATACCCTGCCAATGGCAGAGGCCTACATTGCTTCCATTTGGCCCCTAGGACACCATCTGGGAATGCAGCGAGGGGCAAGAGCCAACAGGATGAGGCATGTGTGTGATGGCTGCATAACCATTCCACTCCTCCTTCAAGAGTGGCAGCAATATTTGACAGCTAGAGGGCCATTTGTTACTATGCTGCTGCTTCTTTCTTTCTTTGATTTTATTTTAACATTTATATCCCGCTCTTCCTCCAAGGAGCTTAGAGCGGAGTCCATGGTTATATTTATCCGCACAACAACCCTGTGAGGTAGGTTAGGCTAAGAGATACATGACGACTGGCCCAGAGTCACCCAGTGAGCTACTTAGCTGAATGGGGATTTGAACTCAGGTCTTCCCAGTCCTAGTCCAACACTCTAACCACTACACCATGCTAGCTCTATGGCATGTCTATAACAATAAAGGGGGACTGTGTCTTGAGGTGAAAAGGGCCCCATGGGCTTTCCATTCTATAACTTGAGAACTAAAGGGCACTCCAAACAGCTGCAGGTTGTCACCTGGAGCAGGTCTGGCCGTTGGAAGGGATGCCCTGCAGCAGTTTGGAGTGACAGCCACTGTCAGAGCAGGGCTTGAGAAGAGGGTGAGAGAGAGATCCACAGGGCGATAAGAATATCAACTTCTCTTTCCTGGTGACTAAAACTCAGAGCATGCCTATACTGGTTGCATATTGCAGTGCAGGGCTGATTTGAGGTGCCTATAAAGCACACCTGACCTGCCCTGTTTGTGTTTTATGTCTCTATTTATTTGTATTTATAGCCTGCCGGGCCCATGGTAGGTTAACAACAAGTGTATCTCAGGAGATGTAAAGCATCTGACCTGCATCTGAAAGGCGTTGTCTGCAGCATGGGCGCATAGTTAACGCATGGGACATTTTATTGTGTCGAAGAAGGGCACGTTTCTCTATGGCAAAAAAAAGGTATTTAGAAGGGAATTCCATGAACTGGCTGCTCCAGGTATCTTTTGTATCCTCCTCAGCCTCCCTCTCCTTAAAAAAGAAAAAGAGCTGGCAGGGATTTCTCCCCTGCCCAGTGATGATGCTGTGAAAATTCAGCCTCCATCATATCCATAATAAGGAATTAATAACCAAGCTATGTCCAAGTATTGTGGGTATCTACATTGTACCTAATGAGAGATTTGGCATGGTGAAACCTTCTGTCTGTGATTTGTCTGTGTGTAAGTCCTATATCGGGCAGCAGTGATATAGGAAAGATGCTGAAAGGCATAATATCATACTGAGTGGGAGGAGGTAATGGTAAACCCCTCCTGTATTCTGCCAAAGACAACCACAGGGCTCTATGGGCGCCAGGAGTCAAAGTTGACTTGATGGCACACCTTTACCTTTAGGTCCCTGCTTAGGTATGCCTTAAGTTTACTTTGAAAGTTCACAGGGCTAACAAGAGACAAAACAGATAAATCTCATTAGAAGTTTGGGTAGGTGAAAAATCAGGAGGTGAAAAGCCTGCCTCCTCCACCGCAGTGTAACAAGGAGTAACATAGTCTGGTGCTTGTGGGGAGCTCAGCAGACTTTTGTGAACAATTAGGGTTCCCAACTTTTTACTGGTCTTGGCTAGGTCAGTAACAGGAGTTTGCTTTGCAGACCTTAGAAAGTAACAATGCTTCTCTTTGTGCTGTGAAGAGCTTTGCTGCTGATTTCTGCAGATTCAAGAACAGGCCAGGTTGGGTTTTTTTCCTGGTCAGTTGGCAACCCTATGAAGCTGGGGTTGGAAGCACCCTATCATTGATTGTGTAGGTACACTTGTGCTAGGTAACCCTTGCTAGCTGGGCAAAGAGGCACCTTTGAAAGTTGTGGTTCTTATACTGTATTTAGCAAGAGGAGAGAAACTGTCCTTGTTTGTTCCAGCATATTGGGAATGCTGGAACAAAACAAACCACACCTCAAGGAAGGTTCAAGGCAAGCACACAAGTTCTGCCTTTGTCAATCTGGGATCCAGCAAAGCCAGGTACAGAGGCATAACTAGGGAAAACGACGCCCGGGGCAAGCACTGAAATGGCGCCCCCCGCACCCCCCCCCAACATACTACATTATACTTAGGTTTTTCCTCACAAGCCACCGCCAAGCCAGGCCACTGACTGGCCGCCAGGCGCCAGCAAAGCAATGGGGGGGGGGCGCGGGGGGCGCGGAAGGACCGCTCGTGGGGGAGGGGCCGCCGACGCGCTCCCTTGACTGCTGCAGCGCTGCTGCACTGAGCAGGAAACATTTGTATTAACAAAAAATTTTTAAAAAAATTTAAAAAAAATTTTTTGTCATCGACTCCCCTCTTAACAGTGACCAGAAAGGCCCCCCACGTGACCAGAAAAGATGGCGCCCGGGGCACGTGCCCCCCCTGCCCCCCCTATAGTTACGCCTCTGGCCAGGTAGTTATAGCATCAATAGCACAGGATATTACACTCAGTGCTAAGAAAAGAAAGCCACAAAATCAAATCTCCCTCCTTCCTGTCCTGATGTATCCTCTTTTTCAAGAGAGACACAGCATAAGGTTTTCTCTTTCTGCCTCCCAGCCCCTTTGAATACATTGTAAATTTGAAATTCCCTCCTTTTGTGTCCCCCTCCCTCCTCCTTGTCAATGGGGGGATCAGTTGCCCATGACAACGCTTGATTTGTATGACAACCAGCCAACTAAGAAGCAAGCAGATTGTAAGCCAATCAGAAGCCAGTGCCAGAAAACCAATCAGCAAGGGGGAAAACAAACCTCCAAAATGGCTCTCAGAACATCAAAACATTTTGATCAAAACAGGGGTGGTTAGGAACATAGGCAGCTGCCTTCTACCGAGTCAGACCATTGGTCCATCTTGCTCAGTATGGTCTACACAGACTGACAGCAGCTTCTCTAAGGTTACAGGCAGGAGTCTCTCCCAGCCCTTTATTGGAGATGTCAGAGAGGGAACTTGGAACCTTCTGCATGCAAGCATGCAGGTGCTCCTCCCATAGTGGCACCATCCCCCGAGAGGAAGATCTTACGGTGCTTATACATGCAGTCTCCCATTCAAATGCAAACCAGGGCAGACCCCGCTTAGCAGAGGGGACAATTCATGCTTTCTACCACAAGACCAGCTCTCCTCTCCGGGATGTTCTGCTCCAAGCTTGAAACAGGACCCTTATTTAAAGGATGTTCTGTTTTGAGCTTGAAACAGCCCATTTTTGAGTAGAAGTGTTCTGCCGGCAAAACATTCTGCACATGCAATAGATCAGGCCTGATTTAAAACATGTAACCAGATGGAGAGAACAATTCAATAAAGAAAAAAATCCAGACCCAAGCAGAGATCAAAATCCAGGCAAAGTGGTCCAAGGTGAACAAGCCACAGAAGCACAGAATACAGAGCCAAAGAGTGAGTCTACTGATCGACCAGCCTGTTCTGGTTCCTCAGACTGGGAGGGACCAGGCTAGATGGGAATCTATCATCTTCAGCACAGGTGAGACAGACGAGGATGTGGAGTTGACCCTGGCCAGGCGATACCCAGTGGCCCAGGTCTCCCAAGCGGACGCTGCTCCTTTATTGGTGTGGTCTACACTGCCCGTGTTCAGAAGATAATGGCCGACTCCCCTCTTAACAGTGCAGAGAGTGGTGGTTGTGGGTGCATTTGTTGATTTGGACTGTGTGGCTGGCAAGGATCAGCTGTGCAAAGTGACCCATGAAAACAGCCCCCTGCAGATACGTGCCTGGAAGAGGATGGAGCCAATGAACCCCTGTGCGGCACGACAAAGGATGCCAGTGACACGGCAATAGAAGCAAGACTCTGGCTCGCTAGAAGGGATTGAACTGGAATGGGACACACTGTCCCTCTTCTGTGGCTTATCTCAAGAGTAGCCCATCCCAGCCATGGCTGGAGATGGGATGCTGGCCTGGCTCAGCCATGGATCTGCCCCAGCGAGGCTGGCTCTCACCTGGCTCTGGTTGCTGAGGAGGTGAGCTGTGGTTTGATGATCCAGCACATTCCCAGCTGCTGCTTGGGCGAGGCCAGATGCCCAAGAACGATGCCATGTCTAGCCAGGCTGCAAACAACCAAACTCCAGCAGGCCATCACTCTGTAATTACTGCAGCATAGACAGTGGGGGGTGGGGTGGGGGGAGCGATTCAAACCTGTGTATATAAACACGGCTGTGCTATCTTCTCCTTGGCATCACCCTCCGGCTCAAAGAAAGCTCTAATTTCAGGGCTTAAGAGTGGGGGTGGTTGTTATTGAAAGGGCTGTGGCCAAGGGCTTTCATCTCAGCTCGCGGAGGAGGAGGAGGAGCACATGGGCTTCCCATATGGTGACTGGCAGCTGTGAGCCCTTCCCTGGGATGCCGGGTCCAGGCAGCTCAGGCTCGGGACGCTAGGAAACCTTGCCCTTTGGGACCTCACCTGTGTACTCTCAGGGCACTCCACACAGCCTAGCCTTGGAGCATCACACTGCTGGGCTATGTCGACCTTTCAATCAGGGGCTGCATCGGAGACTCAGACCCAACTGCTCTGGAAAGGAGGAGCCATAGCACAGTGGCTGAACAGCTGCTCTGCATGCAGAAGGCCCCAGGTTCAGCCCCTGGTGCCTCCAGGTAGGGCTGGGAACGACCCCTCTCTGAAACCCTGAAGGATGGCTTCCTTCCTTTCAGGGAGTTGAGTTAGATGAACCAGTGGTCTGACTCAAGGTACGGCCACTTCATGTGCCCATATATGTCCAAGGATGTCAGAGGTCACTGCAGGAAAATGATAGAACACTGGATACTCCCCAAGTGGTGTTTACATCTAAACAAACCCTGACAGATGCTCATCTGGTGTCCTATTAAGAAGCCTTCACAGGAGGAGATTCCTCTCCTTTCTGGGTGGAGTCCTCATTCCTGATCATGAATCACAACTCACTCTGCTCCAACTTGAAGCTATTGCTTCTTATCCCTCAATCGGTGAGCTTCATAAATATTTATTCTCCCTCTTATTTGTGCAGCCTTTTAGATTCTTGAAACCTGGTGCCATGTGGCTTTTAAACCTTCTATGTGCCGCATGGCTAGTTATTTCAGTTGTCCTTCCTTGACCCTTTCTTAAAAGATGGGTTCAAGACAGGTATTGAATCCAAAAAAGAAGAAAAACAGACATAGGGAGCTTCAGCTTCTCCAATCTAATCAGTCCTCCTGTCCGTGGGTGGTTGTTGTGTTAAGTGTTCACTAATCTCTCTGGAATGGTTTACAAATTGTGAGACCCATATTTTTTTTTTAGTGGTTGTTATCATTGTGACTCATATAAGTGGATTGTATCAAATTCTTCTATGATTTCCGAATGCTTTGTTTAAGATCTGGTAGACCTTTCTAAACAGCAGTAACGGGCGATAACCAAAAAGTATTATCTTGAACTTGTCAGCATCTGGTCGAGTGGGATTGCAATTTCAAGCATACTTAACTACAAATGTGTCCCATGGGAAGCAATGGATTTTACTTGCAAGTAACATGGTTAGGCTCATGCTGTTGGCAGTAGGACCAGGAGCCTATTAAGAGAAGTAGCCACAAGTTACTTTTTCCACTGAAGACAGCTGCATACTGTAGCATTAGTGAAATGTCCATAGATTCTGCTATGGCAAAATCTTTAGCACAACTCAGCAAATTGGTGTTTTTGAAAAATAAAATGATGAGTTCATAGAAAGAAACCATATTTAAATTTGAGAAAGTGGAGCAGAGTCTTTCTCCTCTTATCTCATTCTTGCCCTATGTCCTCTCCCCGCAACTCTGGCAAAATCTATGCTTCAGGAGCTGTTTGTATCCCCCGCCAGGCCTGCAATTAATGTGGTATCTTGTCTGTTCATTGCCAAGTGTATAACAATTACTTTTTGACGCAGCCAGCAATTAAACTGAAGGATGGAAAACACAGTGTGTGAGCATGCAAATCAACTACCAACCACTACCACCAGAGGGAGACATTGGGCACAAGCCTGGGTTGCAAATTTGTCTTTTCTACAAGACATGGCCCAGTGCCAGTTTCCTGCACACTTGTCTGAAAGTTTTACTTTCCCGCTTTGATATCACAAAGCTAATTGTGCAGATCGGGCGGTACATAATGGTACCCAACTAATCCAATCAAGTAAAGGAAATCTCAGAAGAGCTAGTACCACTTCTAAAGTCAGCTTGTTAGGAGCAGGTGGGGTCCCCCACAGAACCAACACCTCCATTTGTGTAAATCATTTCAAAACCTCTAGGCAGATATCTATATACTGGCAGGCTGAGCCTGTGTTTTGCAGGAGGTGTTATGATGAACAGAATCAAAACCAAAACCAAGAGACTGCCAGGACCAAAGGTGAGTAACAGCTTCTGTTCTGCCATCTCTATTCTATAGATCCATAACTGCTGTGGTTGAAAAATATAAATGTAAATCATCTTATCATCCAACAACTGCAAACCAAGAGCCCAGTCTTCCACTGTAGGACACTTCTAAGTACCTTGGTGCCCATCCTGGCTAAATTACTTTCTTTGCCTGGGTCCAAACCACAGGTAGATGAGTTACTAAGGTCGTTCACACAACTGTGGTTGGTGGGACTGGGAAGGGTGGGCGGGGCGAAAACAGGATCGGTTCTTCCTCTCCCCACCCCCCATGAGCTTGGTCTCCTTTCAGCCATGCCACTTGCCCACCCACACGATATGCGCTGTAGCAAGCGGCACGAACATCTGGAGATCAGGGAAATGGAGCCTGGCCTCCAGAATGTTGGAGATGGCGTTCCAGTGCATCGACCTTTTGCACCACAACCACTAGGGGCATTGGGAGTAGAGATAGTGAGTAAGGCTCTCCCTGTTCTACCTGTCTCTACCTATGACTCCTGATCTGACTCCTCCTGTGCTGAGTCACAATCCTTCCTTTCCTCTTAGAGATCAGATGGAAACATCTGTCTCCCTCCTTATTTATTCATTATGTAGTCCTTTAGATTTAGGCTTTAGGCTTTCCTATCCAAGTGTAAGATAAAGTGTCCCATCAAGTCGACTTTGACTCCTGGAGCCCACAGAGCCCTGTGGGGTTTTTTTTAGTAGAATACAGGAGGGGTTTACCATTGCCTCCTCCCATGCAGTATGAGTTGATGGCCTTTCAGCATCTTCCTATATCGCTGCTGCCCGATACAGTAGAAGCGGGGATTTGAACCGGCAACCTTCTGCTTGTTAGTCAAGCATTTCCCCGCTGCGCCGAATCTCCATGTGTTTTCTCTAAATAGCTGCAACCACTAAACCATCTTCTGCTACCTATTCTGTAACTGGAGTATGTGCTCATTCTTCAGTGCTCTGCTGTTTTATTATTTATTTGATTTCGATTTCAATATCATCCTTCCAAAAATGGCTCAGGGAAATTTACACAGAGAAATAACAAACAAACAAATCAGATGGCTCCCTGTCCCCAAAGGGCTCACAATCTAAAAAGAAACATAAGATAGACGCCAGCAACAGTCACTGGAGGTACTGTGCTGGGGGTGGATAGGGCCAGTTACTCTCCCCCTGCTAAACAAAGAGAATCACCACGTTAAGAGGTGGCTCTTTGCCAAGTTAGCAGGGGTTTCACCTACTGGAGGGTAGAAATTAGCAACCCTCAACACAGAAATCCCACAATGCTCCATGCCAGGAGCAGAGTGAATTGGGGGATATCCCCACTGCCGGGTGCTCTAACTGCCTGGCTCTATGAAGGCTCAGGCTGCAGGCAGTCCAGGCATTCATACAACCGGGGAAAGGGGGAGAGGGGCATGCTTGTGCCCTCCTACCTCACTATAAGCCTGGGTAAAAAACCTGAGCTCCCCCGGTGAAGAGAGTCGGGATCAGGACCAATCCCGGCATTCTGCACGAGCTGCCCTACCTGGGTAGGGCTGTGCAAGCCCTGGATGGCCTCATTGTCTCAGTCCAACTGGTCTGTAGCAATTCTGTTTGACTGTAGCCAAGGATCAGTAGGAAGGTGAGGGATAGGACGATTCCTGCATACCCTCCCAGCATGTGGCAGAAGACAAGGAGGAACTGGACATGGCTTTTACGTTAAGCAAGCAAGGTCTTCATAGTGGAGGAGTGAGGAAGCCATGTGACCTCGTCCCTTTCAAGGCGCTTCCAGCCAGTGTCTAGTTTTTCTCTCTGTCTACACCAGAGAGAAAAACTAAGTCAAACAAAGCACATCGTAAGGCTTCGTGTTTGCACATTTTCACTGCTGCATACTACTGGGCTCCCTAAATACCCACATTTTCAGAATATGAGTACTTCAGTGTTAATTTACGAGGTCCGTGTTTTAAGGAAGCAATATTGTGGTTTCTCATTTTGTATGATAGAGGCCTGTGAATCTAGGAAGCTTCACAGACCAAAGCGATCCATTTACAGAGTTTCCTTTTCTTTGGTCCTCACCCTTGATTTATACTCCAGAGTAACTAGGGATGAGTGGAAATCTTATTAAAAAATTTTACACTGTCCATGTTTCATCTATTTTAAAACATACAATTAAAATCCTCCTTGTGAACTCATCCTCCCTAAGCACATATGTACACTAAAAACATATATTGGTTTTATACCGTTACTATCATGTCTGCAAATAATTCTGGGAATTGAAGATTTTATTTTTATTTATTTATTTGTTTATTTGATTTGTATACTGCCCTGATGATACAATGTTTAGAATTAACTATTAGAGGATTCTAGCTCCATCTCCCATAGAGCTACAATTCCAAAGATTCCTTGGGAACAGCAAATGCCTATTAGACCAATCTATGAATGTGCCCTAAATGTTTGTACAAACAAAAGCCTTACAGTTTCCAAAGATGCTTGCACAAGGAGGAGTCTGGAAGTTCCAACACTGGGGAGACATTTCCAAGGGTACTTTTCTGCATGCTCATGTTAGTCTAATTCAGGGCTGCCCAGCTTCAGTCCACCAGCTGTTTTTGGACTACAGTGCCCATCATCCTTGGCCACAGTGGCCAATAGTCAGGGATAATTGCAGGGGATGAGTACCAGTTGCAGGGGAGTAACAGCAGGAGAGAGGGCATGCCCCCAACTCCTGCCTGTGGCTTCCAGTGATATCTGGTGGGCCACTGTGTGAAACAGGATGCTGGACTAGATGGGCCTTGGGCCTGATCCAGCAGGGCTGTTCTTATAATGGGAGCTGTAGTCCAACTTCTGAAGAAGGGCTGAAGTTATTCATCCCCGGTCTAATTTGTTGCATGGAGGCAACAAATCTTGGTTAATCTAAGAGTTCATTAAGGGACACAGGAGGAGGTGGCGGTCACTAGGTGGTATGTAGAACTTGGTGGACAGAAAACAGCACCTTGAAGGCTATATAGATGACAAGAAGTCAATGTAGACACAATGGTGTGATGTGCCCCGGAAGCTGGTCTTGTGATAGCAAGCATGAAATGTCTGCTTTTCTAAGCAGGGTCCATCCTGGTTTGCATATGAATGGGAGACTACATGTGAGCACTGGAAGACATCCCTCTTAGGGGATGGAGCTGCTCTGGGAAGAGCATCTAGGTTCCAGGTTCCCTCCCTGGCATCTCCAAGATAGGGCTGAGAGAGATCCCTGCCTGCCACCTTGGAGAAGCCGCTGCCAGTCTGTGAAGACAATACTGAGCTAGAGGGACCAATACTGAGCTAGATTACTTGGTAAAAGGCAGCTTCCTATGCTCCTAAGCTGCTCCTGTTGAGAGGTTCTGCACCAGCTAAGGTCTCCACACAGTTCTCTAGGGCAGTCCTGGATAGAGCCCCTGTTGATAGGCTAGTTTTGAGGTTATGAGCTGCTGAATAAGGGTCTCTAGTCCAGATCTGAAAGAAAAGGCTATACAGCCTTCTCGTCAGGTGTTGCCCTTCGATCATCCCCTGCTGGTACTTTGAAATGGGGCACAGCAGTCCGTCCCCCCCCAAGCTGTCCTCTGACAGACAGAACTCAGTTCAGCCTAGGTTGTCCGTTATGTGCTGGGGGGGAGTGCAAGTAAAGAGCAACAACCTTACTGCAACTTCCCTTGTAATCATAGGCCAGTGACCCTGCCAAGGCAGCAGGAATGCCCTTTCTTCTCGTGCCATTTTGCGGCTGCTTAAGTACAGGCTTGATCGCTAGCACAGGCCAGCTTGCGCTGTGTGGATTTGCCAGCACTGAGTGTGCCTTACACAGCTGGTTAGACGGCGGCAGCTGTGTGAAGCAGGGACATGTGGCACCCTCCCCACCATGACCCCAACCACACTCCCGCACATCTGGCTGAGATGAGGCAGGCCGAGGGGGAAACCGGCAGGAACATTTCCCCACTAGGCTGATGCCGATCTCTGGGGAGCAGCTCCAGAAAAGCAATGGGACTAAAAATAGCCAGCGCCGGGTGCCTCCCCTTGATCTGACCAGCCCAGCCAACTCTCCTCCCTCAAGTCAAGTGGACACAGGTCAAGTGCCAGAAGCCCTGTTCCTTGTCAAATGCAGTTGTTGCAAACCTTGCTGTATGCCAGAGTCACATCTTTGCATCTTGCTGGCATGCATCTGCAGGGAAGATCAAAGGTGCACCTCCATCTGCTCCTATCAATGGCAGCACTAGAGCAGGAGCTGTTCTTCAAGCGTCTGGCTCCGTGTCAGGTTCTGTGGGATGTGAGGTGAGAGACGAGCCCAGGAATCAAAGGCAAGGGCCAGATGGCTCAGAGCAGGCTCTCCCCTACTGCCAAGACAGAAGACTGGGGCAGAGTGTGATCAGGGGACCAGGAGGCTTTAGACACAGGGCTTCTGCCCCAAGTCTCCTTTGGGAGAGAGTGTGTGCTTTCTCACATACCAGCCAAACTAACCTTGAAGTCCCTTGGAGATTCTTGAACCCACTCCACACACAAACCGATCTTGGTGACGTGAATTCTAGCTTACCTAGACATACTTCCAGGTTTTTAAAATGCTGGTTTAAAGCTACTTTTTCTGAGCAAATGAGAGAGGCACTGCGTAGAATCATTAGCATGATAAGAGGCATGCTGTCTTCAGAAATGCAGATCTATCTCTGCAGGAGCTCTCTCTCTCTCTCCCCCTCCCATTGGCTAGAAAACCGAGAGCAGAGGGGAGGGGCTGCTTCCCTCAATGCCACAAGTGTACTTCGAAGTGGCTTCGCTCAATGTTTACCCCGAAGCCTGAAGCCATGTGCAAATAACTCCCAGGAGAGGCTCCTTCAACTGTTGGAGACCTGGGCAAGTGCTTCCAGGACCCAGGAGTCTGTGAGGCATCCTGTGAGGATGAAACCGGTCTGTTCTTCCTCCTATCCCTCTCCTTTAAGGACACTCCTGCCTCAATGGCTGGCAGCGGCTGATCCCAAACATGAATATCTTTAAATGCCTGAAGATGCCAGGGAAAATACTTGGCCTCCCCTCCCTGAATGCCTTCAAATACTCCTGTTACTACTACGAATATTTATATAGTGCTCCTCAACCAAAGTTCTCAAAGCAGTTTACACAGAAAAATAAATAATACGTCATTAAGATGGATCCTTGTCCCTAAAGGGCACACAATCTAAAATGAAACAGAAGGCAGACACCAGCAACGGTCACTGGAAGGATGCTGTGCTGGGGCTGGATAGGGCCAGTTGCTCTCCTCCTGCTAAATATAAGAGAACCACCACTTTAAAAGGTGTCTCTTTGCTCAGTTCGCAAGGGCATAAAAACCATTTTACTGTAGCTTCAGTCCCATTGGGCATACACAGTCAGCATGAGATCAGTGGTAATAATGACTATTGTGGTGCACCATATATACTGCAAAATAGCACCGATATTACACCACACTCCCTTAACTGCGGTTAAGGAAAACATCCACAAGCGATGTCTTTGGCAAGGCTGCACAACTTGTGACCCCCAACGCAAATGCAACCTACCAGCCATGTATTGTGGCCTGCCAGGTACTTGTCACCTCCCCCTTTTTCGCAGCCCCATGCGGGCAGCTAAAACATGAGGTCCAACAAGACCCTGATGGGCCACCATACAGGGCTGCCAGGCTGTGTTTGGTTTGGCAGGTCACAAGGTGTAGGGTATATTGCTGGCAGTGGTCTTCCTGCTGTGTCAGAGAGAGTTGCTTTCTCCTTTCGGCTTCCTGCTCTGGAAGTGGAGGCACATGGCCAGTGAAGACCACCCGCCCCAGATCTGTGGGCCTGGAAAAGGTAGCAACCCTTGCCATGGATGGTATTTGGTATGGTATCTTTCATTTTAAAGGTGAAAATCCCCCCTCCCCCAGCTGTGAACGGTGAGCACGCTGGTTCTTTGCCAACTGAGATTGCTGCCTGGCACATAGCTAGCTGACCAGCTAACTACGGGGGTGGTGTGGTCCATTCCTGCAGCCTTAAAAGCAGGCCTGCTCAACGTAGCCCCCCGCAGCTGCTTTTGAACTACAACTCCCATATTCCTCGGCCACAGTGGCCAATAGACAGGGATTCTGGAACGCCAACATCTGCAGGAGCTGAGCAGCCCTGCTGTAAAGCCTCTCTCGCCCCTGAGTATCTGGCACTGAGAGAAAGGTGGGTGGGTATAATAAATATGGTAACGCTTACGTTAATATAAATAAAATGGGGTGGGGGTGCCCCAACGGCAACCACCAGCCTAAGCAGCAGAATCCTCAAAGGCCTATTCCACGGCTGGTGGCTCACATCTGGCCCACAGGTGTTGGGAGCAAGCTGGACCAAGTGCGCCCTCTGGTGGCTTGAGAGCACAATGGCAGAAACAGAGACACTGATAGAAAGAACTAGATTTGGGGCCTTGGTTAAAAGCAACAACAACAACCCCCGCCAGCAACAAATTACTTCTTCCTCCCCCAAATATTAACTCTGTCATGGCATGCAGCTTCCTTGCTGAGTGCTCTAAGACGCATGAGCATGGGAGAGGTCAGAAGTGGTTCATTAGGCTCCTCATGGCGGCGGGATCCACTCCGCATTATGTGTGCCTGTGCCCGAAAGGGGAGAGAGAGGGCTGCAGGTCCTTTGTGGGGGAAACCTGCCAGAATGGATAACTGGCGAGGGGGAATGAACCCTTGTAAGGCCTAACCCCTGTTGGGCACCATCAGCACAGCACCTTCCACACATTAAGATCATTCTGTGTTGGGGTTTGTGATCATTTAGCAAAGCACCAAGGAAGTTACCACTCCAGTTACAGAGTGCAGAGCTCAGTTGTGGCAGCTATTTAAGGAACACACATGGAGATCACTGCAGGGTCTAAACTAAATAGGTTTATTGGTGAAGTACATTTGATATAGGAAAGACCTATCCAAGCAATCAGCTACATAATGAGGTGATTCTCACGATCGCCCAAAGGCAGGCTAAGGGAGCCTAGCCCTCTTCTGGGCAATCGTGAGCGGCAACGGGAGCCATGCTGCTAGCCGCCCTAAATACCCCTCCCCTAAGACGAGGTTAACGGAGTGAGCGCTCTGTTAACCTCATCTTTTTGCTCATGTGTTGCTGCGGCATGTGGTGACACACGAGCAGCCTCCCGGGCTCGGGGGTGTCTCCAGGAAGTCCTGCACACTTGTGCGGGGCATCCTGGAACTTCCGGGGGCCACGTGGCCCCCGATCCCTGCCGGCTCCGTGACGGAGCTGGTAGTTGTGTGGGCAGCCAATCTGGCCACCCAGGGCTGCAGTTTGATCGTCTGCAGGGAGAGCGGGCTAAGCCCACTCTCCCAAAGAAGCTCTTCTCACTGATCGTGAGAAGAGCTTCAATGAATAGGCAAGGAGAGAGAGAGAGAGAGATGTTTCCATCTTCTCTCTAGGAGGAAAGGAAGAGGACTGACTCAGCACAGGAAGTACCTGAGGAGTCAAGGCAGGGGTCACAGAGTAGAGGCAAGCAGGGACAGGTAAGGAGACCCTCACTAGTGACCTCAGCTCTCAATGCCCCTAGTGGTCATTAGGACCGTTTGTGCCAAAGGTCAATGCATTGGAACTCCATCCCCAACATTCTGCTTAATGATGTACCTCCCCTTGGCAAGGTGAGTCTGGCATGTGAAAGGGCAGGCAGAGTCCTCTCCCTTTACTACTGTGTGTCTGACTAAGTGCCCCACCCAGAATACGGGCCAGTCCTTCTGGGGTTTATTTCCCCTTTGCCTTTTATCCATGCCAGCACACTGAAGAAAATGTCGCTCTGTTCTTGTACAAGAGGACCCATGGATGTGATTATGACGTAGGCTTAAGCCAAACAATTCGGTTTAACATGTGTCAGCAAGAATAAAATGGATGCAAGGAGATACTACATTCACTAGCCACAAGGATAAAGGGCTCAGCAAAAGGTTTTATTCAAGAATATGTGGGGTGCCCATCTTTGGTGATGGCTCACTATGGCTTTCTAAAATGGCATTTTCTCACTCTGGCCACAGCACTATAATTTGGTCATGGTGCTAGATGCACCACAAGGAAGTCACACTGGTGTCCACCCCCACATCCCTTGATCACACGCATGTATATACTCATACTTGATTTTCCACCACTTGATTAACAACTTCTTGTGAATCTTAGCTAAATTATGAACTGACTCCATTGAAAGACATTGCATTTAAGGTGGCTATTGATCTCCGATGGTCTATTTACACACAGTTGATGCTCTGATGATGAACACACATGTAGAGTCAGCCGCACCATTTGGTAAGTACTCGAAATGTGGGATGCAGACTTCTCCTTTTCCTTAGCCCGTTGCTAATGTTTAGCCTGCCTCCATCCTTCCACATATGTCTGCTGCTTTCACAGAAAGACAATTAGTAAAACAGAAGACCCCAGGCACTTCCTGCAGGAGAACAATACTCCCGAAGTGAAAGAGATACTGGGGCCCACCACTTTTCCCCAGAGCTTCCCAGACATCTCATCTTCATCCAACAGGAAAACAACCTCTTTCTTAGTAAATACGGCCCCAAGCTTTAGCAACAGAGGACGCTGCCTTATTCTGACTGAAACAAACCCTTGCTCTCAGTATTCTCTGCTCTGGCTGGCAGTGACTCTCTAGGGCTGAAACCCAGGCTCTTTCCCCAGCCCTGCCTAGAGATACCACCAGGCACTGAACTTGAGACCTTCCAAGTGCAAAGCACATGTAATACCCACTGAGCTAAAACCCCATTTCAAAGCCTCTCCGGGGATGGAAAGGAACATCCTGTTAATTTTTTAGATCCACTCTCCCAACTCATATGCGACATAGATGCAACCTGAGCTGTGTGCTAGTATGTAATAATTGCAACAGATCACATTTAGAAGTGGCACAGTTCCTGACCAGAGGATTTTCAGTAAGTGGAAGAGACATCAGAGCTCAAGAAGGAACTTCCCTCCAATTGACCGGTGACTTAGTTTTGTTTTTCCTTTGTCTCCTCTGGCAGCATCTCTTGGCTTGCTTTTGCCCTGTAACCGTCTCTGGGGTTGTGCCAGCTGCCTGGCTTGCCTTGCAGCACACTGGAGGAAATCATATGGCTATATGGACAGCCCCCCCTTTGAGCAGAGAACCACACTCGGCGTCTAGTTTCACCTCCATGGTGATTCTGTGAGGAGAGGGACAGGGATGGACAATGGATACTGCGATGGGACAGGAAGAGCCGGTAAGATAAGGAGGTTTCATGCCTTAACCTACATCTACACTGTATGCCTTACACACTGCAGATTAAACCATATGTCATTCGGATCACAGATTCCTTCAGCAGAAAGCAAGAACAAGCAAGATGCAGCACTCCAGGCAAAACACAGCCGATGCATTTATTTATTTAGTTTTTAAAAGGCCATAGCCCCAAACAATAGACTCATAAAGCCACACATGAGACAGGATATGGGGACCCTCCTCAAGATCATTGGCTCAGCTGAGGTGGAGTAAAATCCCCGTCCATCTCCAAATAGGGTGATCAGAAAAGCCCTCTGCAGGAAGAAAATCCATCCACCAAATCTCTGCATCAGATCATTTTGCAGGACACATTTCCTTTCCCTCGTTATGACCATTTCTGATGGGAGAGAGAGAGAGAGAGAGGGAGGGAGAGGGAGAGAGAACTGAGGAATTCTTCTCAGTCTCAGTAAGTGTACAGTCAGGATGGGGTTGGTGGACACAAGAGCTAGTGTGGTATAGGGGTTAGACTGAAGTCCCCACAAAGCTCACTGGGTTACTGCCTCACAGGTTTGTGGTGAGGGGGAAAGTGTGTGTGTGTGTGTGTGTGTGTGTGTGTGTGTGTGTGTGTACTTCACTGAGCTACTTAGCAGAAGGGCAGGATGAACCTGTAATAAATAATGGGCCAGTTACTGTCTAGGTTAGTTTCCACCCACTCCCCCTCAGATTTTTATCCCACCTTTCCTTTAAAAAGTACCCAAGACAGCTAACATCCATAAAACCTTAAAACCAACAGCAACCACAAATACAACCATCAATAATCAACAAGCAGAAAAACAAACAAAACATGAGAAAGCTACTAACAAATCAAACAATAGATAGCTCCAAAGCTTGCCTAAATATATTCAAAAAGCAGCAAAATACAGCAAGTGAGAGGGCAAGGCGGATCTGGAGCAGGGAGTCCTAGGTTTGGCAACAGACATTCTAGGTACAGCAACAGAAAATGCCCTCTCACACATTCCTACCAATCATACCTCAAAAGGAGGTGGAACACACGAGCAGGGGTGCAGACCAAGGGAACGCTTCAGGAGCAACTCCTCATTTAAAACTGGAAGGGGGGACACTTTGGGGGAAGACAAGAGTTCTTGGTGGGGGGAATTTAGTAAAATGAGGGAGGAACTGCTCAGGTACCGGGGGGGCGGATCTGCACCCCTGCAGACAAGGCCACCTCAGCAGATGGCCTGTTTATATGGAGAGTAAGTCCTTAAGATAACCTGGACCCAAGTCCAGGTTTGAACTTTACAGGTGATAATCAGCACTTACAATTTTATTAGTTAAGGTTCCTGCTTCACAAAATGTGGGGAATAATAAAGTGATCTTACTGGAGTGCTTCGGAAATCGAGTTGTAATATGTGCTGGGGGTATTAAAGTGTGTGTGTGTGTGTGTGTGTGTGTGTGTGTGTGTGTGTGTACGCACATGTGTGCACACACAGCTTTCTCCACTGCTCTTGGATCAGCTTCTTTTACCAAACTGTATAAGGAAGTGGAATTATGAGGGTACCTACAAGTTCTCTCTTATTGTGGGCTGAAACCAGTGATTCCTCCCTTGCAGAAGGCATGGCTTCCTCTGACCATGAGGTCACTGGCTCGAAAACAGGTCAAGGACCAGCATGGGGCAAAGTCCCCAGTGCACATGGGCAGCTATTGCCAGGCAGTGTAGCCAATAGTGAGCTGAACCATCGTCCGGTTCACGACAAGGTCACTATACTATATGTCCGTGTCTGCTGATGAACAATGGTGTGAAGATGTGTGCCAGGCCAGGCCCACTTGCAGCTCAGCACTCACTTTTGCGCAACCACATTTCTATAGGGGGGCATTTGGAGGGCCGGTTTGGGAAACGGAAGAACGGACTAGACGGACCCTGGGCTGATCTAGCAAGGCCATTCGGAGCGCCTGCATTCATGTTTATCTGCTCCTGCATGCCGGCACCTCTTTGTCTTTTGCGGTGTGTGTAGATACATGTCTGGGTGGTTGCTGCTGCCTCCCCTGCTCTTTCCCCCGGAGTGTCACTCATGTCTCAAGGCCCAGCTCACTCTGCTGGAATCTCTAGCCGCCGGGTGCTGTTCTAGATGAATACACTTGAAAGCATTTTTTCTTCCTTAGCTACTAAATTTCCCTGCGAGAAGAAAAGAGTTGGCTCACTTTGTCTTCATTAGTGTCGGGGAGCCTCTTCTCCAGGCTGCTTTTGCTTGGGCGCTGCCCCTCCCAGCCTCTCGAGTGTAGTCCCTCCCTCCTGACTCACCAGGAGACGGGCAGAGCGCCAGGAAGAGGCAGCTTCCCTGCCCTGGACTGCCCCTGTGCTCTCCTGCCCAACTGAGAGAGGCCACCCATTTTAAACCACAAAAGGACCCCGGAGAATATTGGCTCGCTCTCTCGGTTTCCAGCCCTTGTTTTCACTTTTTCCTAGAGCTGACGGCGTTCCTTGTGGCAGATTATAACCAGGGTAGTTGAAGTCTCCTCTGCTGTGTGTGGCTGGCCACTCTGCCCACTCTGCAACCGTATTCTTTGGCGCAATGCTTTTTAATCCACCCACCCACCCCATGAGGCAAGACTACAACACCTGGGGCTTTTTAGTTTAGAAAAAAGACGTCTGCGGGGAGACATGATAGAGGTCTATAAAATCATGCATGGCATGGAGAAAGTGGAGAGAGAGAGATTCTTTTCCCTCTCACATAACACTAGAACCAGGGGTCACTCCATGAAATTGACTGCCAGGAGGTCTAGGACCAACAAACGGAAGTACTTTTTCACACAACGCGTGATCCACTTGTGGAACTCTCTGCCACAGGATGTGGTGACAGCCAACAACCTGGATGGCTTTAAGAGGGGTTTGGATGACTTCATGGAGGAGAGGTCTATCAATGGCTACTAAGAGGGCTGTGGGCCACCTCCAGCCTCAAGGGCAGGGTGCCTCTGAGTACCAGTTGCAGGGGAGTAATGGCAGGAGAGAGGGCACGCCCTCTACTCCTGTCTGTGGCTTCCAGTGATATCTGGTGGGCCACTGTGCGAAGCAGGATGCTGGACTAGATGGGCCTTGGGCCTGATCCAGCAGGGCTGTTCTTATGTTCTTATTATAGGAGTGAACAGCAGCTACACACTTGTGTGGGAGAGAGTAAAGGGATCCACTGTTGAGGCAAGAGTGATCCTAGGGGCTGGGCTCAAGGTCCAGTTTTGCTCCCTTTCAGCCATTTTCAGACTGTAGCCCATTTATCTTGTCCGATATAGCTCATGGGTGCCTTCCCCCCCACCCTTGTTAAACAGGTGCCAGTGGGAGGGGGGCCTGATCCAGATTGGGACTGTAGCAGGGGCAAAAGGATTTGGGTCTCCTTCCCAAGAACCACCACAGTTCTAATCTGGTCTCCCCCCACAACTGCTAGTGAAAGAGAAGCTGAGCCCATCAGCACTAGGACAGGCTTAACAAGATGGCCCTTGAGCCCCATAGGACTGCGGGCTCTTGGTTGGCACTTGCCGTCTACCACAGGGACCCCAGAGGTCTTCTAGCACATCTTTCTGCCCGCTGCTTCCATGTGGGACAAAATGCCGGACAGGAAATCGGCCCCTGGCAGAAGAACTGCAGGCTGTTTGTCTTGGTCTATGTGAGCCACAGTAACTCAAAGGGTACAGAAAATAGCTGTGGGAAAGCAGCTTGGGGAAAGGGATTTGTGTTGTCTGCACTCTGCCACAGCCCCGGAATACTGCAGCCCTGAAGGCTAGGCATACCACTGAAGTGTTTGTTCCTACTTAAGACAGGTTTATTTGAGAGAGGGAGAGGGAGAGGGAGAGGGAGAGACTTGTTGCTAAACTCATGAAACTCTTCAATATGTGTGAGGTAGAATGTGTGCCTTGTAAGCAGCACAGGGAGTGCTATTCTTGGGTGGGTGGGTGTATCTACGTACACAAACACCCACACACCTTAGAGTCAAACCATGCAATTAAAAAATAAAAGTACCTGGTCACACTTGCATTTTTTCTTCTGCTGGAAAGACCATTTAGATCCAGAAAATGGGGCAGAAGTGTAAGCACCCCTCCCCCACTACCACTGTTCTGATCCAAATCAGAGCTCGCCCTCCAGCTTTAAAGTGTGTTGTTGTTGTTGTTGTTTAATTGCCAGGAGATCCAGTCACAGATCTCTGGCCTCACCATGGCCCTTTGTTTTCCATTGTTTCCTTGCAGAGATGGACACCGCAAGCCCAGGATAATGACTGCCCCCTCCTGGATGGAAGTGGAATAGCAAAACCAGTGTGTAAAAGTCCCAACTGTCTAGCAGGGTACCTGCTGAAGCTTCGGTTAAGCTGCAAGAGCGGAATACACAGAGCCTGCATTTCCAAGTGTGTATTCTAGTGGACAGTGCTTATCCCTACAATCAGAATTCCCCTAGGATTCTAGAGTGGCTTAATGGCTTGACAGTTTAAGAAGCAGCCTGCTGCTTTTCATTTCAAGGGCGGATGGTTCAAGGGGCCAGGTCAGTCTCTTGCAGGTTTGAAGACCAGGTGCAAAGGAAAGCAGGGCTCCAATGCCTTGAATAATTGTCTGGAAAAAGGAATTGTGGCAGGCTGAGAAAAGCGGCATTTTCTGACTTGTGTACACAAGTATTAAAGGCACAGACATTTGGCCCCTCTTTGCATGTGATGGTCACCCTAGCTGTAAATAGGAGAGACCAAGAGTTGCTTTGGCTCCCTTCAGCTATTTCTATATTGTGCATTATAGTCCAGAAAATACAGCAGTTTAAAAGCTGCATGCAAGTGGAGTAGATGATCACTGAAGCACCATTAGGTCTATTACTCCATAGCATGGCTGCAAATGCGTGCAAGTTAGAGAGTAAGGCTGTGACTAAAATTGCCACCTCTTTTCTTCGCAGGGCTCATGAGCCTTTAACAGCTCCATGAAAGCCATAATTGCATAAAAGGACAGCTTTTCGTGGCATGGATTCAGTGACAGGGATTGGTTTACCCAGAGGTGCTCTGACCCCTGGACTTGGGGGGCCGAGCTCCAGGGCCTCCACAGCCCTTGGGGCCCCCTAAATCCTCTTTAGTCTGTTCCGGGTGGTGTAGTCACCTGGTGGAGCATGATGATGCTTAATTTGTGGGCGGGGGAGGTAGGCCTTGCGGTTCAGGCTCCAGAATTACCTAGGTGTACCTCTGGGTTTGCCTGTGGAATCTCTAGGCTGCCATGCAGCTGCTAAAGGCACAGGAGCCCTGCTAGGAGAAAAGATGGCACCCTTTAACTCATTGGTTGGCCATTATGCTTTCAGTTAATAATCCTTCTGCATTAGGCATAACTACTAACAACAACCCTCAAATGCCTACAGAACAAGATGTAATTTCACATTTGTCGTTTTATAAACCTAAATCTAACCATGACAAGACCCTGCCTGCAGGCTTGATCAGACAGATACATGTAGAAAAGGAAGCAAGAGGAGCTTCCAAGACCTACTGCAGTTAGCTGCTTTAGTGCTCACCTGAGGTTGACGTGCTCAGGGAGGACTCATCATGCTCTCCCATGTTGGAGAGGTGTTTTTGGTTTTTGGTCCGTTCCAAAGTAAAGTTGTGTACTCACCTAACAGCAGAAGGATGATGCAGTCCGGCACATAGCCAGGCTGCTTAAATTCCATTCCAAGGGCTTGCCTTTTGAGCAGCCTAGTAGCACAGCAGGGAAATGCTTGACTAACAAGCAGAAAGTTGCTGGTTCAAATCCCTGCTGGTACTATATCAGGCAGCAGCGATATAGGAAGATGCTGAAAGGCATCATCTCAGGAGGAGGCAATGGTAAACCCCTCCTGCATTCTACCGAAAGAAAACCACAGGACTCTGTGGGCACAGGCTGTAACAGCAGCAAGACCAATCGATAAAAGCCAGTCTATGATTTGGGTTACACTTTACTCCTTTATTAGAGTGGGTTTCCTCGGCTGTTCGTGTTGTTTTATGGTTAACCAGGAAACACCACAGAGAAGGGGCCAACACCTTGAGTAGTTGAGCTGCGGAAGCATGTTCTAGGGGGAGCAGCACAAGCTCTGAGAGGTGCTGTATCGGTCTTCTCTCCAGGTTGCAGTCTGGCAACCCTAATTCATTGTATTGTGTTCCAAAGGATGGCATGGATTGGTTTTGAGTTTTGGGGCTATAATCTTTGGCTTTTGCATTTAATCCTACTTTATTTCCCACAGCAGACACCTTCTTCACCAAGTCCACACATCAGAATTGTTGGCTATGCACACTTATGCTGCAATAAATCAGTTCACACCCAAGGAGGTGCAAAACAGTTGGCCTTTCTGCATGCTAGGATAATACTTTGCATTTGCGAAGCACTCCCAAGTGTACAAAGCACTTGACATGCATTATCTGACTGTAATCCTGACAACCATCGCCCTGTAAATTAAGGGTTATTATCGGCATACGGCAGAAGCTGAGAGGGAGTGCCTTGACCAAGGCCACCTAGTGCATTTAGGGCAAAGCTAAGATTCAAACAAAGGACTTGCCGATTTGTACCAGGCTCTCTTAGCCACTGTGATGCACCACCTCCTTCACACATCAGCACTGTGTGAGAGCCGTTTCTCTGTGCTGTGTGCCTCCCAGAAGGTTGCTGATCAAATGGGAAAGCCTCATGGCTATGAAATTCATGCCTACTGATAGTTTAATTCTTTTTTAAGTTGTTTTAAATTGGTATTTATATTTGTATCTCTGTTTTAATTGTTTTTAATGTTTTCTGTTTTAATTGTAAACCGCCCTGAGCCATTTTGGAAGGGCGGTATATAAATCAAATAAATACATACATACATACATACATACATATATACTGCAGCCACAGAATACAGCATCCGAGAAAAGGGGTGTGTGTATGTGTGTATCTATATATATTGAGAGAGGGGTGTGTGCAGGTGGGTTTTTCCACCTACCATTTATTCAGAGTTCCTGGATATCTGAAACTATAATGTAAAACAAAAAAACATTGACCAATTTGGGTTCTGGCAGGCTTGAGTCTCTGTAGAGTCCTTTCTCGCAATCACAGAGCAAGGGCTCCATGCTGGAGGGGAGGAAGCCTTAAAAATGTCGGCCTCCCCAGCAGGCCAATCCTGGTCTTCTTGCTGGGTGTGCGGATCACTCACCCAGACATTCACGGGCTGCTACAAGTTTGGGGGGCTGCCGAGAGACCCCTGGAATCCCCACAATACACCGTGAGAGTGCCCAGTGCATTAAGGGGGGCCTCTTGATGCCGGCCAGGAGCCCCGCAGCCTCTCGGCTTCGAATGGGAGCAACTGGGGCTGGCAGACGATCAGCAAAATGGGCTTAAGGGAGCGCTCACTCTCTTAATCCAGCTGAAGAGGGTGGCTGGCTTGGTGGGTTTGCTACTGAGGCACTGCTGGGATCAGGCACGCTCCCCCGGCGGTTCTCACCCGCGGGCAAGACCAGCCGTGGCTTCGTCTGCCCAGTTTTGCCTGCACGTGAGAAGAGTGTCGTACGGTGCTGCTCTTATTCTAGATAGTGACCTTCACTGTTTTTCAAGAAGGGGCCACTTGGGCAAAGGACCTTCAATGCGAGAGTCATTCCCCACGGTGCCGATCTCCGCACCGCACTTTTCTCAGTGCTGGAAGGACCCTTTAAGAGGACTGCAGCCCTCTCTTAGGTGCTCTGGGAGGAAGGCGCTGGGAAGGGCTACACTGCCCAGCCCTCTTGTGCACACCTTCCAGGATGGTGGAGGGGCTCAAGAGGGCTTTGCTTGCCACTGGCTGGGCAGCACCGTGAGAATGGCAGTCTCCACATGGTGCCGGGGAGACTGTGCAGAGCATTCAGCCTTACAATGAAGAGCACTGTTCCGGACAAAGCATAGGAAGGGCTCGCCAAAACTGAAATATGGATGCACTAAAACCTTACAGAGTGGGAAGGCCACACACAATTCAGCCCTGTCCCATCTGCTAGAAGCCCTCTCTCTGTCACTGCTGCTCCTTTGGTACAGTGATCTAGTTGGCAACCACCTGGTTATTTACTCAGTTCTGAGGAAGCAATTGACAACATAGCCCCTCTCCTCTTTTTACTTTTTAATGTTTGCTTTTAATGGATGATCTTGCCCAGCTATCATTTTGCTGAATTGCCTCCATTGCTACTTGCAATGGGGCTGGGATGATGTTATCTAATTAGCCAAACCCAGAGCAAATGCCTTTAGTCATGAATAGACAGGGATCATCTTCATCACAGATTCCACCAACTGGTCAATAGATTTGCTTGTTCATCCACTCCATTTTCTCATACAGATCTGGTGCTCCATTGGTCTGGTTTAATAAGGCCCTTCATGGCTAAGACCTATGTTTCTAGCCTCTATTTTTGTCACAATAGTTGTCTTCTAGATTCATCCCAGTCTCACACAAGATCTTCTGGATCACTGACAAGATGAGGTTTCCTTTCTCTTTTAGGCATTCTGATTGGTGCAAATCTGACCTTCCTTCAGGCGGCTTTGAAGTATGCCTTGCATTGTAACTCCCGACACGCCTGTCATAATTGGAATCACGGTGGCGGTACCCTACGGTATTGGAATCGCGGGGTACACAGTCCCTTTTCCTTTCTAACAGATGTTGCTGGATCTGCATTAAGGCTGTTAAAAGAAGCTCTTTGGCATACACATCCAGTGACCCTTTATCTATTCCTCTGTTTCCAGTGGAATGAGACTTCCTCGATCCACCTCCTTTGTCCTTTCCATGGCTAAATGCCTCGCTCTTCAGGGAGGCAAACTGCATGCCTTGGGCACGCTGGTTTGCCTGGCCTCCCGATTTAAATGCTGCAAATGCTAGGCTTTGAGACAAAGGCAGTTTGTCATCCCCTGAGAGAAGTTTGAACAAGCGTTTCACCATTACTTCCAAGACCTCTGTTGTTTTCTGGGTTCCCGCACGGAAAAGGTTCTTCTTCAGCCCGCAAACAAAGTCCGAGTCTGTCATGAGTGCCCCCGTGACGTTGTGCAGATTTTTCATAGAGGAATCAATTAAGTCGGATACAATTTCCCTGGTGTGCTTCAGGAGAACCTCTTTTAAAACTGCACAAGCGGGTGGAGAATGCTTCCCTTTTTGGACTTTCATAGTCTTCAAGAAGGACATCATCATGTCTGAAGCAACCTGATTTGCACAGACCATCATCCCTCTGCTTACAGAAGTGAAATCATCATGTCTCTTTACTTTGTCTGCATACCTTTCTTCCTGCTTGAAGTCATTCAGGCTAGTTGTTTCGCCTGTATATGGGTCCTCCAGCCTGACACACTTCTCCTTAGATATATTGCTTGCTTGGATACCCTCTGTGGAGGGAGGCTTGGCCCCTACACTGTGGGGACTAATAGTCTGACGGATGCACTTTCCGGAACTTTCCCATTTATCTTTGATCTCTTTACGTGTTATTTCAATAACTAAGTTGCAGAGCTTATGGGCGTAATAGGCAAGATCATCGGAGGTTGTTTTTTCACTACCAGGAGTGTTGGGAGCAGTGTTGTTGTTGTTCTGGGATATCTTCTCAGCAATTGACAAATCAAACACATTGGTTTTATGAGCAGTCTTCATGGGGGTCAGTGCATGCTGGAACCCAACCGCGTATTTCTGAAGATCATTGCTGAGCCAGCTGACCACATTGAATTCTTCGGAGGACCCTTGCTTGAAAAGGCAGACTGCTCCTTCAGTATTCGCCTGCTTGCTTTGCTCGTTGTCCTTGATTATGATGACTTCCTTCTCCTCCAGATTTACCAAGTCAAGTTCATTGGGAGGGTCAGAGATGTTGCCAGATTGGCCAGAATCTAAATTGGAAGGTGAATGTTTGTCCTTTGAGTTCAGATTGGAGACGTCGACAAAGCAAATGACTTTCCGTTCCTGATCTTTGTGTCCACTGGGGCTGTAGAGGTTTACCTTGCACATACCAGCCTGACTGCTTATCCAGTCAACCTCCTGAGCCATCTCTGTTGGTTAAATGTAGAAATGTTATCAAGAGCCGTACAGCTCTTCTTAGAGCTGAGCAGCTTGGATGACCCGGCCAGACTTGGGATGTTGCCTCCTCTTAGTCTTCCATGCTTTTCTTACCTGCAAATGGTATTTTCACTTATGTGGACACATAGCAGCAGTGACTTCACAAAGCCTCAGTATCCCCCACCAACCAGCAATGAGTTGCCAATACTTCAACAAAAAAGTGCTATTCTGGTTTTTTGGTTTGATGTAACCACAGCTGTAGGGTGTCTTCCTTTTCAGCTGAACAGCTTCGGTGACCCTACCAGACTCAAGATGTTGCCTCTCTCAGCTTTCCATGCTCTTCTGCCAGCAAAGGACATTTTCACTTGTTTGGACATGTGGCAGCAATGACATCACAAAGCATCAGAACTGCCCACTAACCAGTTGGCTGCCAAGGTTTCAGAGACAGTTTTCTTCTTTTAACTTGCAATCCATATATAAAGGATTAAGGCAGTTCCTTCAAGCAATCAGGTTGATGGTCGGAATAAGTGGCAACAGGATCCCTGAATAGGTAAGGGAGACACCTCAGAGGGCAGCCCCAGATCTTTGGTGGGTCCACATTTCATGCTTGCCTGCAACTACTTAGGCCGTTCTTATGTGACAGTAAATACATTTGCTTTTCATACAGCTGAAATCCAAACTTCTACACTGGCTGAAAGAACTTTCACTTTACAATTGGCTCACTTGCATTTTCTAGCCTGCATTAAGAGCACTGACAAGTGACACAGCCCAGACTAAAGAGTGTTCTTAGACTTACTAGGAAAACACATGTGCAGCCCAACCTTATGCATGTTTACTAAGAAGGAAGCATCACTGAGTTCAGTGGAAGTCTGAACCCAAACTATTCTTTCCTTTTTTGCAGTGCTGAAAAGTACCTCTTTCTTTCTTTCTTAGCAAAAATGCTGCTTATATATTTAAATTGCACTCACTTCACCATGATACCATCATGTGTTTTCACCATGACGATACCATCATTATTTACCAATGTCTGATTGAATATAATACTTATCCTTTGTGTAGTATTTTAGAGCATTCAGTGGATTCACATACCTTATCTTCTTGCAATGCTAATATCATCCCTGTAACGTAAGTCAGATAGTAATAGTAAATCTGTATGGTAGATGGAGTGTATTGAGGGGGGAGAAAACATTTCTTGCCCAAGGCCAGTTGGAGTTCATGTTTAGGTCATGACAAGGATGAGATTCAAACCAGTGTAGTGTTGTGGCATCATTCGGTTTGCTACATTTTATCATCACCAATTGGGTGGGATCACCCATGTGACTAATACAAGGTAGAAGCTGGCAAAGTTAGTAATGTTATCAAACAGGACTGGTGTGGAAAGGTGCTTCTGAAGGCAAAATTCTGCTCTAGCAAATTGGCTAATTGCAGCTTGAAAAGCGAAAAGGGCAAGCATTTAGCACGGCCCCTTAGTGAATGGGGTTTGCTCCTGGGGCTGTAGTCTCAGTTGTAATTCAGCAGCAACCCTGCTTTATTAAATCTGAACAGGCTGGTTACACACACTTTTTGTTTTGTGAAAACAGAGCTGTTATTGCTCAGTTAAACTGTAGATCTAGACTGGGTCCAGTTTCCTTCTGAGTCTATTCCCACCTGTCCTAGTCAGAGATTTATGAGAGCTGTGTATTTGAATTGTAATGAGATTTTAACGAGCATCCCATTAAGTGTTAAGAACATACAAGAACAACCCTGCTGGATCAGGCCCAAGGCCCATTCAGTCCAGCATCCTGTTTCACACAGCAACCCAGAAGAGGCCTCTGGAAAGCCCACAGGCAAGAGGCAAGGGCATGCCCTCTCTCCTGCTGTTGCTCCCCTGCAACTGGTATTTAGAGGCAGCTTGCCTCTGAGGCAGCTTGCCTCTGAGGCCTATAGCCACCAGACTAGTAGCCATTGATAGACCTGTCCTCTGTGAATTTGTCTAAGCCCCCTTTAAAGCCATCCAAGCTAGTAGCCATCGCCACATTCCATGGCAGAGAATTCCAGAGATTAATTACGTACTGTGCTTAATTATGCTTCCTTTTTTTGGTCCTAAAATTCCTGGCCTTCTGTTTCATGGGATGACCCCTGGTTCTAGTGTTGTGAGAGGTGCGGGAGAGGGGGGGATATATGTTCACTCTCCCTACTCCATGCATACACCTGTCATGTCTCCCCACAGCCACCTCTTTTCCAAACTAAAAAGCTCTAGATGCTATATAGTCTTGTCTCATAAGGAAGGTGCTCCAAGCCCCTGATCATCTTGTTTGCCCTCTTCTGCACCTTTTCCAGTTCTAAAATGTCCTTCTTAAGATACAGTGACCAGAACTGCACGCAGTACTCCAAATGTGGCTGCACCATAGATTTGTATAAGGGCATTATAATATTCGCATTTTTATTTTCAGTCCTCTTCCTAATGATCCTTAGCATGGAGCGAGCTGTCCACCACAACCCCAAGATCTCTCTCCTGGTCAGTCACTGACAGCTCAGACCTCATCAGTGTATATGTTCAATTTGAACAGACTAGAATTCCAAATAGTTTAAAATGAATTTATTACTTCCAAGTCACATGTAAGGAGGCAAGAGACTGCAGACAGTTGATGGGTCAAATGGAGATGAAACCACAGGAGATACATTACTGCCGATGGAGGGTGTTGGCTCTTGATCCATTAGGTGGTTTTACTAGCTAAATCGGGACCTTCCAAGTGAGTACTTACTAGAGAGAAGGCTTCATGGCAATACGTGCTAGAGATTGAAGTAAATGAGCAGGCAGGGCAGCTTAAACAGGACTAGTTGGCCAAGATAAGACCCTGTCAATCATTCCCTGGCACCTTGATTCTTGACTTTGGTTTTGATCAGGCTTTACTAGGTGATTTTTGCTCACATACACAAGTACACTTGAATTTAAGGCTCATACTAAGAGATTCTCCTAAAGATTATACAAACAGCTAAAAAAAGGCTATTCCAGCAATAACATGATTCTCTATTATTCATGTAATCTAAACCCCTGATCCCTCATGGCAACACATGAATATTCTATAATATGAGGAGCTTTCATCCTTGGATGCTCTAAGAAGGACACAAAATAGGTGTTGCATTTAGGATATAGCTGGGAGCCACCAAATCCACCCCCGCAAAAGGCAAGACCATCCTTCCACCAACATCATACAGACCACACTGTGCTATCCTGACTACATCAACTTATCTTGCTAGAGCAACTTTTGCTGGAGGAAGAATATGCAAGTTTCTTGGTTACACAGACCTTTTCTGTAGTCAGAATGAAGAGGCAACTAAACCTCTGCAAGTTGAACAAAATTTTAATTGCATCAAACAATGAAGTTTTACAAACACTTTTTGAATCAGTTGCAAACCTGTGTATGTACCAAGCTGGGAGATCTACCTATACTGAACGTATATACTGAGCTGCAGTTCCATTCTGTTTCATACCATTCAATGTTGTTCCGAATAAGCTTCCTATCAAAATTAGAGCCTCCCTTTCTCTAGATGTTTTTATGAAGAACCTGAAAACATACCTGTTTTGTCAGGCTTTTAGTTTATAGTTTGAAAGTTTAAAGTTTTAGAGTTTTTGTCTGTATTTTAAATGGTTTTAATTGTGTTAATGTTTTAATTGTTGTGTTTTTAGATTGTGAACTGCCCAGGGACTTACGTACAGGCTGGTATAAAAATGTATTACATAAGTAAATAAAATAAATATACTCTGCACCAGCTGTTAGGAACCAGGGTGCAGGTAGTCTTGTGTTGACAAAGACTAATGATATATTTCAGCAAGATCAAGGCCAGTGGTCTAACTCTCCAAATATACAACACTATGCTCCTTCCTAAAGCACAGAGTTGTGGAAAGGGAGATGAACCATTACAAATGTGGGTTCTGTTCTGATTCAGGGCCGTCAGTACGTTTTAACTCCAGTTCAGTTTTGGTTCAGACACTGACTTTAAAAAGTGGATGGAGAACCAGTTCAGAATGTCTGAACTGGTTTAGACAACTTTCATTCAGAATAATATCAAATCCATTATTTGATTTAAATCTGCAGTGGCATAACTGAAATATTGCTGTTTTTATGCTCCTTTTCCTTATGCTTAGGCAGGGCCAGTGTTGGCACACAGCAGCCTTAGGCAAATACTGGGGCTCCAGAGCACCAGAAGGCTCCGCATCCCTGATACTATGATATCATACGATGTATGATATTTAGTATACTACGATACAAAACCATCCCCTGCAATGCGATGTTGGGGGACAGACCATTGTGGGGAAAGTAAAATGAGAGCCAGCGTGGTGTAGTGGTTAGAGTACTGGACTAGGACCGGGGAGACCCGAGTTCAAATCCCCATTCAGCCATGATACTAGCTGGGTGACTCTGGGCCAGTCACTTCTCTCTCAGCCTAACCTACTTCACAGGGTTGTTGTGAAAGAGAAACTCAACTATGTAGTACACCACTCTTGGCTCCTTGGAGGAAGAGAGGGATATAATTTTTTTTTTTTTTAAAGACACCTCCAGCTGCACTGGCAGAGAGATAAGTGTCACCATTCCTTGCCACCAGTGCCAGATAACTAAGCCCACCTGGTAAATCCCCCATGTGGGAGGGCCCTGGCAGGCTTCCTGGGCAGTGGTGGTGGCAACAATGATGATGGTCAGCAGTGCTCCTATCAGTGCTGGTATTTAACGTTTCCCACAATACCCTTCTCCATGATGTTTGCTTCATCAGGGTCTGGGACAGCGAAGACTTCCAGCCATAGAGATGCTGACAGGAGTGCTACCGCCAACATGGCCACTGCTGAAGCCACAGGAGCAGCAGTTGCCAACACTGGCCATCTGGAAAGCCCACCAAGGCCTACCTGTCTACACAGGGGGCATGTCATAGGGGGGAAACCCAGAAAGACACTTTGCCCAAACCTGGATCCAGCCCTGCCTACACTCATACGACAGCACTGTAGTAGTATCATTGCACCATTATGATAGCTCTGCTGAAGCAAGTTAAGGAGCTGCGGTTCTTAATTATAGAATGTTTATATCTGGTACGCTACTCAACGTCAGCCCACCAGCTGTTTTTGGACTACAGTTCCCATAATCCCCAGCCACCGTGGCCATTCGCCAGGGATTATGGGAGTTGTAGGCCAACAACTGGAGGAGAGCCAAGGTTGAGCAGCCCAATCTAGTCCAAGCCCAGAAGTCCCAAACCTGAACATATGAACCAGGGAATTTTTTTTTAAAACCAACCCAAAAAACCAGACTCACGGTTCTCCCCCCCAAATTGAGCTTTATCACCTTCAGTTCTCCCTAAGGCCGCATTCAGACATTGCATAGAACCAGAGTTACAGGTTGCCAGCAAACCTGTAACTCCAGTTTCATGTGATGTCTGGATGTGTGCAGCCATGGCTTTGCAACCAAACCACAGGGTCTAGTTTACTTCCCAAACTAGAATTTGGACCTGGAATTACTCCTCAGTTTCACCACTCTAAACCTCTGTTAGAAGGGGCTGTTGTGTTGTCTGCATGCATCTCGCTGCTATAACTGTGGTTACAGGTTTAAGCAGCGGCTGTGACCAGTGAGAGGCCAGCTCAGAGCACCACCAACAGCAGTTACGCTCTAGGGATTACCCAGCACTCCATGGCGTGTTCCCTGACCGATTGCCCGCATACTCCCTACTTCCTCTGCCTGCCAACAACACACCAGGCACTGCTGCTCTTATAATTAAAGGGCCAGCAGCACTATCAGGAGGGGAGCAATGCTTGGAGTCTATAATCACAGCCAGTAATCACACCTCCTCTGAGCTCCTGGCCAATTGTGAGTGATTTCCTGGAGCTGTGAAGCCATGCCCACAGCCTGGTGACAACACGGCTATACAAGTGGGCAGAACCAAGCTTGGAGGACCAGAAAGAGGGAGGGAGAACTCTAACCTGCCTTGCTAGGGTTGCCAACTGTCTCTCATTACACATGTCACTCATTTCAGGGATGAAATGTTGGTCCTTATAGGGACAGCATTTGTCCCTCATTTATTCAATAGCCTATAATTCAATTACATATACATCAATGATACTCAGGCTCTCTTGATTACCACTGCATACACCTCCAAGCGCCCCCAGCCAGCCCAGCCCCAAACTTGTGTCCCTCATTCTGGCAATGAAATGTTGGCAACCCTACTTTCGAGTTTCCCAAACTGGGGATGGAGGATTGTCTGCGATGCAATCCACAATTTAGAATACAAATACAAGAATATTGATATAAGACTTTGTCCCCAAAGCACAGGTAAATAAATAAATAAATAAATAAATAAATTTAAACTGCAAACTGCAGTTCTTATGCTGCCTAAGTTTCATCTGCTCGGCCTTGGGTTTGCCTGTGCCCGCATTACAGACAAACACCAGCACACACAGTGTCACCTCTCTAAAACCACAGTTAGGGAAGGAAGCTCCTCCCTGGCTCCAGCTCCTATTGGCTGTGGAGTCCACCCTTCAGGAAGGAAGGAAGCCCTGCACAGCCAGCTCCCCTGCCTCTCTACAGTCTCACTGAGTGCAGAAAGAGTGCTCTCCTGAACATACAAACCTGTACAGGAGAGCAGGGGGAGGACTGTGTGGCATTGCGGGTCCACCAGACTTGTGGTTCCGTATGATCTGGGTCTCAGTCTCATAGCCTGCCTGCTCAAATATCTCCCCTATCCCCAGCAACTTGGGGCTCTTGTTTTTTGTTTTTTTTTTTAAGAAAAACTTCACTAAATCAGCAAGAAAAGAAAAGCAGAGCTTACCAGCTTAGGCTGAATGGCAGCAAGAAGGAACTGCTGTGTAACTGGGAAGCAATAGAAGTTTCCAGTCTCTGTTCAAGAATCCTTCTCCATGCTGAGGTCTTGTTCCTGGCCAACAGCCTATGGATGGGCAACCACACCCCTTCCTAGGCCCAGCCTACGAAGCTCTCTTGCTCCTCCTCACCTTCCCTTCAGAGGCCTCACTGGGAAATATAGTTCCCCCAGATCCAACTTCACTACCCTTTGGAAAAAACTGAGTTGCCAGGTAAATTATTTAATTGACTGGTCTTCAACCAGTTACCATGTTTTGTTTTTAGGGATTCAGTTCCAGTTCAGGTTCAAGGCAACCAAGAGATGTGAGGTTTGGGTTTGGTTCCATTCATGGGGCGGGGGACCTCTTTGAACTTGTCTGCAGGTTCAGTCCAACTTCCTGGCTGTGAGGCTAATGCAGCAGCATTCCTGGCTCATTAAGGCAGAGAGAAATAGCTCAGCTTGCCTCATGGCATTCTGGGAAAGAGCTGTGTGTGAAGACTATCCTCACTTTAAGGGCTGGGAAGGTGAGCCCAAAGACAGAGTCCTGCAATTCTCTTTCAGTCTGGGGGATGACTGAGCACTGGGATAGGAAGAGGAGACAGGTGGGTATAGACAGCTCTTGAGGTAGGGGGAGCTGTTTCTTGAGCTACTGTGCTACTAGGCCATTTAGGCTTTCGGGGTCAAAACCAGCACTTTAAACTGAGCCCAGAAACAAGCTGTGTTATCGGTGAACAGCAAAACTTGCAGGCACAAACATTGTGCCTGCATGATATAGCAATAGCAATAGCAATAGCACTTACATTTATATACCGCTCTATAGCTGGAAGCTCTCTAAATGGTTTACAATGATTTAGCATATTGCCCCAACATTCTGGGTACTCATTTTACCGACCTCGGAAGGATGGAAGGCTGAGTCAACCTTGAGCCCCTGGTCAGGATCAAACTTGTAACCTTTTGGTTATAGGGCGGCAGTTTTACCACTGCGCCACCAGGGGCTCTTTATATCCCCTCTGCAGCTAATAGCAGCTTGGGGGTGATCTAAGCCAGGGAACTGGTGTGGGGATTTAATCCCCTGTGCCCTCCACCCAGATTGAGCCTGTTTATGGCTGTATTTGGGGAAAGATCTGTGTTGTTTCAGTCAGGGAACTCCCATGCTATGTCTAGTTTGACTCTCTGCCTCCCATGTATTTGTTGAAGTCTACATTCTGGCTGGCAGTAATCCTTGCAAGCGAAGAAGCAACCCTCTCTAAGCAGGTAAAGTACAGAGAAGAGCAAATCTGCCTCCTAGTGGTAGCCTTAGGGTACTACCAGGATCAATGGTAAACTGCACTTTGGCATTCTTCCCTTGAAATAGGAATGCTGTTTTTGTTGTCCACCTGAAATTGATTAGGCTATCATGAGTTTTACCTTACTGGTGATATCTTATGAAAACTCCCCACAACTAAACTGGCCCGTGTCACTTTCCAAGAAAATAGCACTAATTTTAAATGTAGCATAAAAGAGGAGTGCTGACACTTGTCACCAGAGCCAGAGGAAGCACTGGAAGTGTGGTCCTTAATGTCTCGAAAGAGGGGTGCTGGGGGTTCAAGATCAATTCCCCTCCCATAACATGAGCTGTATCTAAATGGGTTGGGGATTATTCAGGGTCCAGGATGAGACAAAAACATTTTCAAAATGCTTTTAGGCATTCTGGTCTGTTTTGTGGGCACCAAAGTTCAGTTGGGGTAGTATTGCAACAAGTTCTGGGGTTGAGCCTTGACTCCAGTTAAGTTCATGGGACAGGGCCCAGGGAGCCCAAATTTAGTGTCTGGGGTTGGCAAGCTTAGAGGGCGGCACCCCAAAGGTCACACTATACTGGCACCCACAGACAGAAACTGGAAGAGGTCACCGGTCAGGCTTGATGAGGCAGTAAACTAAAAGGTATTGCTAAAATACTGTGGAGAGCTTTGGACTGGACGTAGCCCCCGTGGAGGATGCAGGTGTGTAGATGGTGCAGGGCAGTTCTCCCACTGACAGGAGAGGAGGCTTTGATGCCAGGGGCTGGGGGAGGAGGCGGGCCGCAGCCCAAGAAGCAGAGTTCCTTTCCCATGGCCTGCGGTAGCTTTCTTTACACACCCTCCATCTCTTCCCCTGACATATTTTGCATTTCTCTCTCTCTCTATCTTATCTTGTTCTTGCTCCCTCCCTTCACTCCTCTGTTCCCAGCTGGCCCCATTGTTTTCTGGTTCTCAGCCCTGGGCCTCAGCTGGTTCTCCACCTGCGCCCCCACCAGCCATCCTGCTGAAGGAGGAGATGGCAGGTCTCCTTGATAACAGGCAGACAAAACAAAGACCTTCTGTGCTGTGATGAGTAAGGAAAGGGTGAGGGGAACATCTTGGACACAGCAGACAGAGATGTGTGATCGGTGGATTTGTGCTTGTGTGTGTATATGTGTCTCTTTATTTACAAGTGGATTGCTAAAATACTATAGCTGTCACCTCTGGAGCTGCTTTAATGGGCTGAGACTCTTCTGGGTCCATCCACAGCTCTGCTCCTAGTGAGCCATGGCCTGTGTGCTCGAGTTTCCTTTCTGTAAAATGCGGGTGGGGGGGTTGAGGGGCTTGTCCTGTGCAGATAGCTGAATTACTTAAAATTACTACAGACTGAGAATGATCATCAATGATGTACCTGTTCTGTTATTGCATTGTATTTCTCTACTCTTCTTTGAGGGCAACTGGAACTGACCACTGTTGGAAACAGAATCCTGGGCTAAGGATAGTCACAGCCTAAAGTTACCATCAAAACAAAGGTATTTGGTAGGCAAATCCCAGTTCCCTCTTTCCAGAAATCAGCTTCACATAGTGAAGAGTATTTCTGAAGTAGGACAGAGTAGTCTTTGAACGAACCAAAATGAGGGCGGCGGCTTGGGTGATAATACCCTCCACCCCCTTCCCTTGCCATTTCTTCTTCTCCACACTGTTTAATATTATTTGCAATGACAGATTCCTCTCTCTATCCCCTCAGTATCCTGGCCAATTATTTAATCTCAGAACAAGTGACAATTATTTCCTGCCCAGGTGTCTGAAGGTAACAGCCTTGCTGCTGCTGCCAGCAAAACTCCTAGGACACCACAGACCCTTCCCACACAAGCCACGTTACTGGAGAAAGGCCTATCGCAGCTCCTGTAATATAATAACTGGGGCTGGTTCTAGTCTCTTTCAGGGCTTTCCCTCCTCCTTGGCCTGTCTGTCCCCCAGTATTATTAATCTCTTAACTCAGGCTCCGTAGTTCCACCTCTCCCTCTCGCCCCTTCTCCACCCTACTCCATGAAACAGCTGCCTCTAATAGAACTCACTAATGGAAGGTTTGGGGTGTGTGCCTGCAATCCAGCCCAATCCAGTTATTTTGCTGAGTCTGAAGAAAAGGAGAGTGGGAAGAAGCATGTTGTGGTTGCATAGCAACCACAGAATACTGACTACAATAACCAGCCATGGCAGGGTAAGGGGTGCCACTCAGAGGTAGCGAAGGCACACATCGCAGGGTTGCTGCTTCCTCCCGTCTTTCCAAACCAGTCAGGGACTGAGCTGGTGCTGTGCTCATGGAGTCAGCATTTCATGTCTTCCGTTGTTTGCTAAACATCTGCTTAAGTTTCAGGCCTAGTTTTGCTCACAAATGGCAGATGAGGTGATAAACCTGTGTCTGGATTCACACTTATACCGTTTACACAGTATAATAACAACAATCATATGTGAAGCATTTAAAAGTGAGACACTGCTCAAAGCACATAAAGATACAGGCCCTATTCAATGGTTCACAGTTCTATTAAATGCTCCTCCAAACCATAAATCAATCCTGGAAGCTACAAAACTAGATATCAAGAAAAAGGATTGTAGCCTAGTTTTCTCCCTGACATCTAGTTTTCTATGTGCAGGGATTAAAAAATGTGTTGTTCTAGTAAGAACTAATCTGCCTGTTTTCCTTTCACTACAACTTCCCTACAACTGGATTAAATTTGGTCCAGATCGGTTAAGCAGTTCACAAGTTAGCCCACTTGCACCTCAAACGTTCATGTATCTACCATCTTGAACTGGGGTGGATGACATAATCACAAACTATGCATTTGAGGTGTCCCTATGTGTCCACACAACTGTACCAAATTTGGTCCAAATCAGTTCCCACTTGTACCTCAAATACCATCTTTTCCACCATCTTGAATCCGGGAGGTGGATGATATCATTGCAAACTACACCCTTGAGCCACCCCTATGTGTCCCTACACCTGTAGCAAATTTGGTTCAAATCGGTTAGGCAGTTCACAAGTTAGCCCAATGGTGCCTCAAATGTTCTCACATCTGCCATCTTGAATGGGGGTGGATGACATCATTGCAAATCACGCCGTTGAGGTGTTCCTGTGTGTCCCTACAACTGTACCCAGTTTGGTTCATATTAGTCCAGACATTGCAAAGTTGGTAGTGGGGGATGGACACACACACAGGGAATGCCAGGTGATTTCATAAGCCTACTGGAAAGTAGGCTAAAAAAAGAAGAGGAGGAGTATTATTCTATCTGCAGTCTGAAGTGGTACAATCCAGAGGAACCAAGTGTACCATCTTAACTGCTATTTGTGCGAACTGGGCTCCAGTGTCCTGGATATCTAACTTTCCAGGATGGCTTGTCCTGGTTAACGCTGCTGTCATTCACATGATTTGCTGTCTCAGATTGATCCTATGGCACCAATAGCTGGCCCTGCCTTACCAGCATCAGAAAAAGCCATTGCCCCTTAAATAAAATGAAGAACAGATTAGGACTCCGATGAAGCCATTCCTGAGAGAGCAGTGCAAGAACCACTGCTTCCCACAGCTAAGGTAGTGTGGTGTCGTGGTTATAGAGTGTTGGACTAGGATTGGGGAGACCTGAGTTCAAATCCCCATTCAGCCATGAAACTCGGTGATTCTGGGCCAGTCACGTGTGTCTCAGCCTAACTTACCTCACAGGGTTGTTGTGAGGATAAAAATGACCATGTACACTGCTCTGAGGAAGAGCAGGATATACATGTAAAAAATAAAATAATAATATTTGATTCTCTATAGAAGATGTGTAGAATGTTGATGGTGGTGGTGCCAGATGTCCCCATCACTGCCCGTCACAAGGGGAGAATTGGCCCCTTCCAAAATCTTCTCCCTCTGCAGATGTCAATAACTCAATGAACACATCTGGTAGTTTTGTCCACCTGAGATTAGAACGCAGAAACAAAAAGTAGAGATCCACCTTAATGTTGCCCTCTGCTGGTAAGAGTTGGCTGGCTCAAAACTATTGTTTCTGAAACTTCTTATAGCTGAAGCATGTTTTTGTTTTTTTCGGGGGGGGGGGTTATGGAGCTAAAATCGGAGGCACATTTCATTTTTACGCTCCAAAAAGTTTGCTTTTAGAGTGTGCAAGAGTAAGGGCTAGTTACCTTATTCTTAAGATCTCACCCCTAGGTTTTTGCATCATGAATCACAGTGAAGTGAGCCTGAGAGCAGGTAACTCTGCATCACTGCACAATCGATGAAACCAAATGCAGAGATGCAGCAAGGTTACCAGCTGCTAGAGGGAAACAGATTAAAAGGTCCAGAGGCTAGTGCAGTGAATGCATGACACTTAGGGCCAAACTAGTACATGTGACATCAGACATTTATTTAAATGATGGGCTTAATGCGGAAGCAGACCACAGAAGTGGTTCTTTTATCATCACAAATTAGCTGCAGGTGGCCTAATCCAGATCACAAATGAGATGCAAGATGAGGAAGGGACTCCTGCATGATTTTCACTCTGAAAATCCTCCCAGAGTAGCTGTTTGCCTCTGAAGTGATGATTTGCTACAAGGTGTTAATCCCTTCTTTGCTGCCCCTTACAATCCTGGGCCAGATCAGGACCCACATTCCACACACAGCTAATTTCTGTAGACAAAAGGACAATTTCTGGTCTACTTCCTCATTACGTGCATCTTCTAAATATGTATTTAAGGTCATGTATGCATGACATTTATATTCCATTCTTCCTCTGAGGAGTTCAGGGTGGCATGCATGGTTCTTTACCCTCCCCCAATTTTATCCTCACAACAACCCTGTGAGGTAGGTTCAACTGTAAGATAGTGATTGACCCAAGATCAGCCAGTTAGCTTCCTGGCAATTTGAAAACAAGCTTCCCCATTCCTGATCTACCAGTCTAAATGAAATGTAGAGATGTAGCAGGCAGCATCTGTGGGCCTTTCATTGTCTAATGCCTTTCTTTCTCACCATTCCTAACAGTTCTCTCTGGAACACTAGCATTCCTAGGCACAATGTTTGGATGTCCCTGCTTTACACTTATGGAAGAAAATGTGGTAAGAATGTTAACTGATGTGTGTGTGTGTGTGTGTGTGTGTGTGTGTGTGTGTGTGTGTGTGTGTGACGGTGGGGGATATATGTATTGGGCTTCCCTCTTTCCAGCTGGTGCAAAGTTTAAGGGTATCTATGCATGTGTGCATTTATTTAAGCTTGCCCTTTCTCCAAGGAGCTCAGGGCAGCATGCATCTATTTTACCTGCATAACAATCCTGCAAGATAGCTTAGTGTGGGAGAGAGTGTGACCCCAAGGTTGCACCCCCAGTTTCAGAGAACTCCAGCTAGAAACTGTCAGCTGTCTCTGGCCCTGGCCCTCTCACTTAAAACTGCCAAGCACTTGTCTCTCTGGCCCCCATCCCTGCAGGTGAAATATTCATGCAGCAAACACCAACAGTCATTAAAGAGTCCTAACATTCTTTTGCCAGAGGTTCTGACTCCCACCAGGTGTCACTTTAGGTGGAGCCATAGTGAGAAACCCATCCATATTAATTGGACTGCAAACTCACAACCATAAACCTATATTTCTCTCCTTCTATAGATGTTGTTTGGTAGGCTTGGGGTGCTGTGTGTCCTCATTGCAGCATGGAGATGTCTTCAGAGTTACTGTTTGCATTACAGCATCCTGATCTCTCCTCTTTCATTTGCCCTGAAGAACCACTGGACAGGTGTGGTGGAAGAATCTGACTTCTTGTCAAGCTCTTTGCATTTCTCCCTAGAGACCTAGAGAGGGTTTGCTGCTGTAGAAACAAAGGCAGGGAGATGCCACAGAAGGCTGTTTCAATAAAGGCAGCTGCCTTACTTCATACATAATGGTGAGGATGCAGCGCCACCTGTTGGGCATACTGGATTTCACAAGCATGCCGCTACAGGAGTTTGAAGGGAGAGAGCTAGGTGGCATTCAGAGCTTTGGATAAGAGGTCTCTGCCCCAAGGGGCTAATAGCTGAGATATCAAGAGACACAACAGGGGAAGGGGAGGGAAATGGAGGCAAGATAAAGTGAGGAAGACTCTTTGATTATTGCACAGCACTGATATATAATTAGGGTTAGGAAATGTCATCTTAAATTTTTTTTACCCAACATTGAAGGAGAGGGAGCAAGTTTTGGATTGAGACTGTGGCATGAAGGAAGGGGGTATTTCATATTTCCCCCTCATGGTGTGGCCTCAGTTAAAACTGCCCCAAGCTACTATTAAGCCTCAGAAAAACTCCCACAGGCACCAATCAGCAGCTTTGGAGGGGTGCAATTTTCATCAGCATTGCAGTGTGAGGGGAAAGAGTTCCAAAATAAGAATATCTTTGTGTCGTGCTTTGGAGTGTAACCCAGATATTTTCACCAGATTTATTTATTTATTTATCTATCAAATCGCCCCAAACATTCATCTCTGGGCGGTTAACAATAGCATAAAACAAGTTAAAAACATATACAAAAACTTAAAACAATTTAAAAATTTAAAAATAAACCAGAGATTAAAACCTAAAAAATTGAGAAAGCTGAGAAAGCTTGGGCGAAAAGATGGGTTTTCAGGTGTTTTTTTAAAATTGCCAGAGATGGGGAGGATCGTATCTCAGCAGGGAGAGCATTCCACAATCTTGGGGCATTGACCGAGAAGGCCCGTCTCTGTGTAGCCACCAAATGAGTTGGCGGTAACTGGAGACGGACAACCTCAGATGACCTCAGTGGGCGGTGGGGCTCGTAGTGAAGAAGGTGCTCTCTTAAATACCCAGGGTCTAAGCCATTTAGGGCTTTATAAGTTATAATAACTAGCACTTTGTATTTTGTCAGGTAACTTATTGGCAGCCAGTGTAGCTCCATCAGTAAAAGGGTAATGTGGTCTCTCTGAGATGACCCAGAGACCAACCTGGCTGCTGCATTCCGAACCAACTGAAGTTTCCGGACTATGTACAAAGGCAGCCCCATGTAGAGCGCATTACAGAAGTCAAGTCTGGAGGTTACCAACAGCTGTACCTGTGTTTTGAGGTCATTGATCTCGAGAAATGGGCGCAGCTGGCGTGTCAGCCGGAGCTGATAGAAAGCACCCCTGGCCACCGCCTCAACCTGAGAAACCAGGGAGAGGTGTGAATCCAGAAGTACTCCCAGACTACAAACCTTTTCCTTTTGAGGAAGTGTGGCCCCATCTAGAACAGGTAGATCAAAATCCTCTCTAGAGTTCTGACCCCGCACAATAAGTACCTCCGTTGTATCTGGATTAAGCTTCAGTTTATTCTCCCTCATCCAGCCCATTACTGCTTCCAGGCAGGCATTTAGGGAGGATATGCCAGCTCCTGAAGAAGCTGACATGCAGAAGTAGATCTGGGTGTCATCAGCGTACTGATAACACCCAGCTCCAAATCCCCTGATGATCTCTTCCAGTGGTTTCATGTAGATGTTAAAAAATATTGGAGAAAGTATGGAACCTTGAGGGACATCATACTTAAGCTCAGATTTTGAAGAGCAACGGTCTCCAATCAACACCATCTGGAATCAGACAGATTCCAGATGGTGTCGATTGGAGACCGTTGCTCTTCAAAATCTGGTAGGAGCAGAACCACTGTAAAACAGTGCCTCCCACCCCCAACACCCTCAGACGTTCCAGAAGGATACTATGGTCGATAGTATCGAAAGCCACTGAGATATCCAAAAGGACCAACAGAGTCACACTTCCTCTGTCAATTCCCAATTGGAGATAATCCATCAGGCTGACCAAGGCAGTCTCCACCCCAAACCCTGCCCCAAAACCCATTTGAAATGGGTCTAGATAATCAGTTTCCTCCAAGGCTGCCTGGAGCTGAGAGTCCACCACCATTTCAGCTGATGAAAGAGCTTGCCTGAGGCCAGCTGCTCAGTTTGTGGCAGTGGACAGATTAGACATGGCAGTTTCCTGAGGTGTAGCTCTGTCTCCTACCCAGTGTTCCCTCTAACAGGGATTCCCAGATGTTGTTGACTACAACTCTTATAATCCCCAAGCAAAATCCATTGCAGCTGGGGATTCTGGGAATTGTAGTCAACAACATCTGGGAATCCCTCTTAGAGGAAACACTGCTTCTACCCATCCTCCCGCTAGGGCTGCTGTGGTCTCCTGCTTCTGCTGTTACAAAGAAGTAGTCATGCTGATAGTGCCTCTCTCTTGTGTCTTGTCTGGTTTGACCCTTGGCTCTTTATGGAATGGGGATTAAGGGGTTGTGCCACTGTTCTGTTGGCCAAGGGGGTTGGATTGAATGACCTGTGGCCCTTTTCAATTCTGAGTTTCTCTTATAAGTAATCACAGTTCAGGGATAGTTGTGGTGTAGAATCCAAGGGAAAGAGTTGTGGTATGCAAGGCCAAGGGAGTAGTGGAATCAGGAATATTGATAAATGAAATAGATCATATGTACAGAGAGGCACGTGCAGACTACTTTTTCAGTGTTCTTACTACTGACGGTGTGTTAGCCCCACATCTACTCCAGGACTGGAATACAAGTAACTAAAGCCCCATTCAGAAGCTGGCCTGGATCAAGGAATGGATTAACCAAAAACACCACAAGGGGCACTCCCACTCAGAGCTTGTCTACTCTCCCTGTTGGCTCCGTGCTGAAGAATCCTGGAAATGTGGCCTCTGTCTATGGATCTCCCTTTGCAGGGAGTGCAATAGGAATACAATCTGAGTCTCCCCTCCTGCCTTATATGGGAAGAAGGTTAGGCTGAGAGATATGTGACTGGCCCAGAGTCACTCGGGAGGGCCATGGCTCAATGGGAATTTGAACTTTAATAATAATAACAACAACATCAACAACAACAAACCCCCAGTGAGGCACTACCTTGGCGTGGTTGTGGGGCTTGTGTGCTCTGAGGAAGGTGAGAGCTATGCCAGAGGTCCAACCATACTGGACAGGTCTCACCAGAGGAGCCAGACAAAGAGTGCCTCTCCCATCAACAATATGGTGAGACGTAACTTTAATAAATCTATACCGGATCGGTCGTCGCCCGGGTCAACAAGGACCGCGCCAGGTGCTATAGTCCCTGGACATCTGGTGGCAAGTGGGCAACAGGACTCAGGATCTTCAGTTGAGCAACCAGGGCTGGAGACTGCAAAGTTACTGGAAGAAACGTCGCTTAACCGGGAAAAAATATACGAAGAATGCCAACAAGGAAATAATGATCTGCTATTACAAGTCTAGTCCAACTAGAAGAGGTTATTTAAAAAGAATGTACCAAATTTGGAAAGAGAAGCATCCAGATACAGAAATAACAGAACAAAGGCTAGCAGACCAGAGAAGATACATAATAAGAAACAAAGTATTCACAGGAGTTGAGCTGGAAGAACTGCAAAGAGCAACACAGGCTCAAGATGTGGAAGAAGAATTACCACCAGTTGAAGTAGTTGCTCAGGCGCAGGTGGAGGAGGTGTTGGAAATAGAGGATGCCACTGTTACTGAACTGTTTCAAAATCAAAACCAAGCAACTTTCCCTTTGCCTTCAACTCAAAAACCCGAATGCCGTTTAACAGAAAAGCAACAAGAACTAAAGCAAAAAATAACTGAGCACATGAACCAAACAACCACCAGGGTTCGACTTCCAGCTCTAAAAACAGTTGCCAAAAAACAACTTGCTCAGGCATTAAAAGATGTCAATGCTGCACTTGCAGAGATAACAACCAAGAATTTGCAAGAAACAAACCAACTCATGTACAGTGCAGCAACAATAACAACACAAGAGCTCGGATATAAGATCAGTGGACCTGTAAAAAAAGAAAGCAGTACATCACCTAAATGGAAGATTAGATTAGAAAATAAAATATCCAGGCTTAGATCAGACGCTAGTAAATTGAAAGATATGAAAGACAAGAAGCTGAAGAATGAAAACACCAAACAGTATCTGATCCAAAAATACCACCTAGATTCAAGGAGAATTAGAGAAGTCCTAGAAATAATAAAGCAGCAAATAAGAGCAGTGTCAAAGAAGATTAGCAGATATGAAGCCAGAATCACACAACACAGGCAGAATCTCCAATTCCAGTAGAATCAGAGACGTTTCTACCAAAGCATAGAAGGAGAAACTGCAAGAAACCTAGAAACACCAAATAAAAAAGAAACAGTGCAATTCTGGGGAAAATTCTGGGACAATCCAATAGATTATAATAAAAAAGCAGGCTGGATGAAAGAGGTCAAAAAATGTAACCAACAAATGCAAGATCTAATAATAACACTGGAATTAATAAGTGAAAGAGCAAAGAAAATTAAAAATTGAACTGCTCCAGGCGACGATGAACTGCATGGCTTTTGGCTTAAACACCTAACAAGCCTCCATAAACAACTATCAAAACAGTTCAATCACATTTTGCAAGGAGGTGATATTGAACAATGGCTAACAACTGGGAAAACTCATCTCATCATGAAAGACCCAGCAAAAGGTGCAGTTCCAAGTAATTATAGACCGATAACCTGTCTGCCAACCATGTTCAAATTATTAACTGGAATAATAGCAGATGAAGTGATGCAACACTTCTTAACTAACCAACAGCTTCCAGTTGAACAGAAAGGAAATTGCCCAAACACCAGAGGCACAAAAGACCAGCTGCTGATTGACAAAATGATTTTAGAAAATTGCAAGAGAAGAAAAACCAATCTAAGTGTTGCATGGATTGACTACAAGAAAGCCTTCGATTATTGCCTCACACATGGATACTAAAATGTTTAGAAACAACTGGTGTCAGCAAAAACATTCAGATATTTATTAAAAAAGCAATGAGCATGTGGAGTACACAGTTAACAATCAATGGTGAGACACTTGGACAGGTTAGCATTAGAAGAGGCATTTTCCAAGGGGACTCACTATCCCCTCTGTTGTTTGTAATTGCCATGACCCCACTTTCACAAATGCTAAACAAAACAGGCCCTGGATACCAAACATCTAAAACATCAAGTCAAATCAACCATCTGCTGTACATGGACGATCTGAAGTTGTATGGAAAGTCCCAGTCAGAAATCGAATCACTGCTAAACACTGTCCATATATTCAGTAGCGATATAGCAATGGAGTTTGGACTAGACAAGTGTGCTGCATTAATAATGAACAGGGAAAATAAGAAAAAACAGAAGGAACAGAACTGCCCAATGGAAGCAAGATCAAGAACCTGGAAGAGAAAGAACATTACAAATACTTGGGCATTCTCCAGGCTGATAACATCGCACACACTGAAGTTAAAAGAAAAATTGGAAGTGAATGCATCAGAAGAGTAAGAAAAATCCTAAAGTCCAAACTCAATGGCGGAAACACCATATAAGCCATAAACACCTGGACTATACCTGTTATTTATTTATTTATTTATTTATTTATTTATTTATTTATTTAATTTAATTTATATACCGCCCTTCCAAAATAGCTCAGGGTGGTTTACAATTAAAACAACTCATAAAACAATGAAAAGCTAAAACAAATTAAAAACAATAAAACAACTAACAATTTAAAAACATTTTAAAACAAAAATTAAACATTGTCCCCAGACCCCAGCTCAAGAAATCACGTAGACTTAGTATAGAAGAAAAGGGCCACAACTTTGTTAACTATTACACAAAGCATGGCAGAGTGGAACACCAGGTGATTAATCACCCTTAGAGAACAGTGCGGGCCAATAGAAGCAGGTCAGAACTCTGAAATCCTACCCAGCGCCCTACTGGGCGACACACCCTGGCTCGGGAATGGGCAGGTACACTCCACCCAATTCCTTCAAAGCCGACCCCCCCTTCTGTAAGAGAGGATCTGGATACTTCTAGGCATTCATCCACCCCGGACCGCACAGCCCAAAGGTTGGAGAAGTCCTGAAGCAGGGTTCATGGCAATCATTCTCCCCGTGCCGCACAGGCTACAAAGGAGCGATCAACCAATCACCCCTTTTAGATATCCAAGGGTGCTCACTGATGTTCTAACCCTCAAATTACCACCCCGCCCGCACTGTTCCTGCCATTGTGGCTGACCTAACTCTAACTACGCACCCAGGACACAGAACGGAGTAGGCGAAAAAAAACCCAACAGTGGCCAATGCGTTGGGAGCAAAAAATTCCTACTCGGCCCCTTCAGGCGGCCAGTCGCTAGACCCGCTCTGTACCGGGGGGGGGAGGGAGGGGAGAGCTCCTTCTCCTGTGGTTGCCTGGTCCCAACTGAAGAGAGAATGGAGAATGAATGGAGAATGGGGCGGGGATCGGCCAATCCTGGCCGAAAACCCCGCCTCTTGACCAAAAGGGTCAAACGGAACCCTTCCTGGTCTTCGTGCAGGACAGGCTGGGACAAACTCCCTCCCATCTGCACAAAGCCGGGGGTGGGGGGTGTTAAGTAATTAAAAACCCTAAATCAAATTAAAAATTAAAAATTAAAAAAAATAATTTATTTATTTTTAAAAGCCCTGAAGGGCCAGGCCAAACAAATGTGTTTTAAGGGCCCTCCTGAAGGCCAACAGATAACTCAAATTACGGATTTCCGCAGGGAGCGCATTCCACAGCCCCGGAGCAGCCACAGAGAAGGCCCGCCTCCAAGTCGCCACCAGACGAGCCGGTGGCAACTGGAGACGAACCTCCCCAGATGACCTTAATGTGCAGTGGGAATCGTGCAGAAGAAGGCGCTCTCCAAGGTAACTTGGACATAAGCCGTTCAGGGCTTTAAAGGTAATCACCAGCACTTTGTATTTTTCCCAGAAACATATCGGCAGCCAGTGTAATTGTTTCAAAATAGGCGTAATATGGTCTCTCCGGGTTACCCCAGAGACCAATCTGGCTGCCGCATTCTGAACTAATTGAAGTTTCCGAACTACTGTTATCAGATACACTGCAGGAATAATAGACTGGACCCAGGCAGAGATAGAGATGCTAGATCGTAAGTCCTGGAAAATAATGGCCATCAACCATGCTCTGCACCCCCGCAGTGATGTAGATAGGCTATACCTCCCTCGCAGCTTAGGTAGAAGAGGAATGCTGCAAGTCTATCAAACAGTAGAGGAGGAGAAAAGAGGCCTTGAAGAATATATCAAGGACAGTGAGGAAGATGCACTTAAAATGGTCAATAACGCAAAACTATTCAACACCAATTAAACAAAGCAGGCCTACAAGAAAGAACAAGTCAAGAACAGAGCAGAAAAATGGAAAAATAAGCCACTGCATGGTCAATATTTGCACAATATAACAGGAAAATCAGACATCACCAAGACCTGGCAATGGTGTAAGAATGGCAACTTGAAGAAAGAAACAGAGGGTTTATTACTGGCTGCACAAGAACAGGCACTAAGAACAAATGCAATAAGAGCAAAAGTAGAAAAGTCAGCAACAAACAGCAAGTGCCACGTTTGTAAGGAAGCAGATGAAAGAGTGGACCACCTAATCAGCTGTTGTAAAAAGATCGCACAGACTGACTACAAACAAAGGCATGACAAGGTAGCAGAGATGGTACACTGGAACATCTGCAAAAAATACAAGCTACCTGTTGCCAAAAATTGGTGGGACCATAAAATTGAAAAAGTTGTCGAAAATGAAGATGCAAAAATATTATGGGACTTCCGACTACAAACAGACAAACATCTGCCACACAATACACCAGATATAACTGTAGTCGAGAAGAAAGAAAAACAAGTTAAAATAATTGACATAGCAATACCAGGTGAAAGCAGAATAGAAGAAAAAGAAATAGAAAAAATCACCAAATACAAAGATCTACAAATTGAAATGGAAAGGCTGTGGCAGAAAAAGACCAAAGTAATCCCAGTGGTAATTGGCGCTCTAGGTGCAATTCCAAAACACCTTGAAGAGCACCTCAACACCATAGGGGCCATAGAAATCACCATCAGCCAATTACAAAAAGCAACTTTACTGGGAACAGCCTATATTCTGTGACGATATCTATAACAACAGCAACAACATTGATAATAAAATCCAGCCATCCCAGGTCCTTGGGAAGGACTCGATGTCTGTATAAAACAAACCAGTCAATAACACCTGTCTTACTATGTAAACAACAACAACAATAATAATATAATTATACATTTATATCCCGCTCTGCTTCTGAGGAAACCACAGTGGGTACATGGTTTTATGTTTATCCTCACAACAACCCTGTGAAGTAGTCTAGGCCAAGAAATAAGTGACTGACCCAGAGTCTCCCATCAAGTTTTATGGGTGAGTGGGAATTTGCACTCGGGTCTCCCCAGACCTAGTCCAATCCTCTAATCCCTACACCATGCTGGCTCTAACTGTGCATTTACTTTAAAGAAATGCCTTTTATGTCCATTAGTGGCTAACATCCAGCTGAATGAAGTACACATGCAGTAAAAGAAGCACATGTCCAGTTTGCTGCATTCCCGACTAAAACAGTGTAGGTGGGGGAGGGGGATTTTCATTGTTCTCCTCTTCCCTCTGAAGTGCTCTGTGTGCCACCCAAAAATATGTCCCTGAGGGCTGTGTGATCCTCAGGGACATATTTTTCAGGTGGCACCAAATGCTTCAGAGGGAAGGAGAGATCAGTGAAAATTGCCCCTTCATACTGTTTCAGTAAGGAAGCACATATGCTTTGTTATCTGAATGTCACTATCTCCTTACAGGCACACCCCAACCAACATTTATGTAATGAAAGATCATATCCCACCTTTCCAGAAAGTCCAAGGCAGCTAATAAACTATTTCAATATATGTGAAAGGAAAATATTTCTAGCATCCTTTCCCCCATTCTATAAAGTATATTTATAAAGTATTTGCTTTGACAATAATAATAATGACTTTCAGCCCTCTACGGCTTTGCCAAACTAATTAGTGTGACATTGCCCCTGCTCTGCTCCTCCTAGGTATGGATGCGTCATCACGAAGCAACTTCCTTCTGGTAGGGTCAGCCACTGTCTGGATTTCTATCCTCTCCCTCCGCTCCCTGCAAATGAAAGAACAGGATCTGCTGTTTACTGTCTTCCACAAATCCCCTCTTTTGGACAGAAACGCTACTGGTTACAAAATAGACTGGAAGGCTGCCAAGGACACGGAGTGCTAAGTTAAATGGCAGGCAAGGACAAGAGCTGGGCCAGGTCTGGTGCAGTGCTTGAGTGGAAAGGGGGGCCAGGGAGCATTCCAGTATGTTGGGGTCCCCTTAGGCACCCCAAAGTGTGCAGTGTGGCTTAGGCAGGTTGGGAATTGCTCTGATTTCTTGGGAACTTTGTCATATTGTATGTGAGACTTAAAGCGTTCCTGGGTGAAAGAGGTGAGGGGGAAGGCATCTGTATAGACTGTACTCCGCTCCCATTGCTCTATTGTTCTAAGAGCCTAGGTGGTATTCAAACATCTTTGTGTTTTTGAATGCCATATGCCTCCCTTGAAAATGCAAACACTTCCCAGAAATGTCAGTTCCATAATCTCTTCTGGATTTGTCTGTCTATCTCAGATAGATGGACAGAAGTTTGATAACAGATAATAGTCTCCATGGGACTGAAGCAACTTAATTGTGTAGCCTACCTCATCCTTGGTGAGGGGAGGATTACGAGATAAATTACACATAAAATAGCAAAGCCAAAATCATATTAGACAGAATGTACACTACAGCCTGATTTCCAATTAAAAGCTTAACCCTAGCCACCAAAACCTAACATTTAACTGCCAGAAAAGCTGGTCTTATCAGCTTCTGTATTTTGCGCTCTGCCCTATAGATGTATTGTGGAGCTGAAATCAACTTTTGCACAACTTCAAATTCAGTTTGCCTTTGGATGGTGACTATATGTAAGCACAGTAAGGTATTCCACTTAGAGGATGGGACCATAGCTCAGTAGAAGAGCAGAAGGTCCCAGGTTCACTCCCTAGCATCTCCAGGTAGGGCGGGGAGAGCCTCCTGCCTGAAACCTTGGAGAGCTGCTGCCAGTCAGTGTAGACAAGACTGAGCTAGATGGACCAATGGTCTGACTCATGTAAGATTCATTCCATTGTCCTGTCATTGCCATAAGAACCTATGAATTACCTTGTTAGATCATTCAGTCTACTCCAGCAGCATTCTGGTTCTGATAGTGAATTAGTCAGATCTCCATGGAAGCTCAGAGCATCTTATTTTTGGTTTAAAATATGTGTTCTTACTGTATGCATTATTATTATTATTATTATTTATTTATGTATTTATTGTTATTTCTTGTTTACACAGTCAGACAGGTGTTATTGACTGGTTTGTTTTATCCAGACATCGAGTCCTTCCCAAGGACCTGGGATGGCTGAATTTTATTATCAACATTGCTGTTGTTGTTGTTGTTATAGATATCGTCGCAGAATATAGGCTGTTCCCAGTAAAGCTGCTTTTTGTAATTGGCTGATGGTGATTTCTGTGGCCCCTATGGTGTTGAGGTGCTCTTCAAGGTGTTTTGGAATTGCACCTAGGGCGAAAATTACTACTGAGATTTTTTTAGTCTTCTTCTGCCACAGCCTTTCTATTTCAATTTGTAGATCTTTGTATTTTGTGATTTTTTTTCTGTTTCTTTTTCTTCTATTCTGCTATCCCCTGGTATTGCTATGTCGATTATTTTAACTTGTTTTTCTTTCTTCTCGACTACAGTTATATCTGGTGTATTGTGTGGCAGATGTTTGTCTGTCTGTAGTCGGAAGTCCCATAATATTTTTGCATCTTCATTTTCTACAACTTTTTCAATTTTATGGTCCCACCAATTTTTGGCTACAAGTAGCTTGTATTTTTTGCAGACGTTCCAGTGCATCATCCCTGCCTCCTTGTCATGCCTTTGTTTGTTGTCAGTCTGTGCAATCTTTTTACAACTGATTAGGTGTTCCCTTGTTTCATCTGCTTCTTTACAAAGGTGGCACTTGCTGTTTGTTGTGGATTTTTCGACTTTTGCTCTTATTGCATTTGTTCTTAGTGCCTATTCTTGCGCAGCCAGTATTAAACCCTCTGTTTCTTTCTTCAAGTAACCATTCTTAAGCCATTGCCAGGTCTTGGTGATGTCTGATTTTCCAGTTATATTGTGCAAATATTGACCATGCAGTGGCTTATTTTTCCATTTTTCTGCTCTGTTCTTGACTTGTTCTTTCCTGTAGGCCTGCTTTGTTTCATTGGTGTTGAATAGTTTTGCGTTATTGACCATTTTAAGTGCATCTTCCTCACTGTCCTTGATATATTCTTCAAGGCCTCTTTTCTCCTCCTCTACTGCTTGATAGACTTGCAGCATTCCTCTTCCACCTGAGCTGCGAGGGAGGTATAGCCTATCTACATCACTGTGGGGGTGCAGAGCATGGTTGATGGTCATTATTTTCCTGGTCTTACGATCTAACGTCTCTATCTCTGCCTGGGTCCAGTCTATTATTCCTGCAGTGTATCTGAAAACAGGTATAGCCCAGGTGTTTATGGCTTGTATGGTGTTCCCGCCATTGAGTTTGGACTTGAGGATTTTTCTAACTCTCCTGATGTATTCACTTCCCATTTTTCTTTTAACTTCAGTGTGTGTGATGGAGAATGCCCAAGTATTTGTAATGTTCTTTCTCTTCCAGGTTCTTGATCTTGCTTCCATTGGGCACGCAGTTCTATTCCTTCTGTTTTTCTTATTTTCCCTCTGTTCATTATTAATGCAGCACACTTGTCTAGTCCAAACTCCATTGCTATATCATTTCTGAATATACGGACAGTGTTTAGCAGTGATTCAGTTTCTGACTGGGACTTTCCATACAACTTCAGATCGTCCATGTACAGCAGATGGTTGATTTAACTTGATGTTTTAGATGTTTGGTATCCGAGGCCTGTTTTGTTTAGAATTTGTGAAAGTGGGGTCATGGCAATTACAAACAATAGAGGGGATAGTGAGTCCCCTTGGAAAATGCCTCTTCTAATGCTAACCTGTCCAAGTGTCTCGCCATTGATTGTTAACTGTGTACTCTACGTGCGCATTGCTTTTTTTCTAAATATCTGAATGTTTTTGTTGACACCAGTTGTTTCTAAACATTGTAGTAGTAGTAGTAGTAGTAGTAGTAGTAGTAGTAGTTTTATTATTTAAAATGTTTATCTGGCAAAATAACATAACTTGACTAAGGTACAAGAGGAAAAGGTACTGCTACATTGGACGTTGTAAAAAGAGCTTATGATTGTATTTGAAATATTCTTTTGACTGTAAGGAAGCCACAATAATTGGACTAGGTAATTATGATCCCTGCTAACTGAGCTAAGAGGCACTTCTATTTAAAAGTGATGATTATCTTTATTTAGCAGGAGGCAAGCAACTGGCCCTATCCATCCCCAGCACAGCATCCCTCCAGTGGTTGTTGCTGATGTCTGTTTTATGTTTCTTTTTTAGATTGTGAGCCCTTTGGGGACTGGCAGCCATTATTTATTTATTTATTTATTTAATATCTATGTCAACTGCTTTAGGAACTTTTTTTGAAAAGCGGTATATAAGTATTCATTGTATTGTATTATATTGCAATACTGGGGCAAAGCAAATCCAGGTCCACTCAGTCCTAGTGCAAAAGTGTGTGTATGGGGAGGGAGGGGAGCCTTCATTGTTGTTAATCACCAGGGGGCAGCATGAGCCCTCTGCATCTGAAAGGGGTGGAGCTACAGCCCAGTGGGAAAGGGTGGCCGGAGAAACACGGCGGCTGATGTAGAAGGCGGATTCTCAGGTAGATTTGGAACACTTGGTGCTTGTGGGCTGCAGAGAGAGAGAGTTGTAGAAAGCCGCAGAGTGGGCTCAGAGACACGGTGGAGAGTAGCCAACCTGCAGAAAGCAGTCAGCAACCTGAAATAGCAGGGGACTTCTGACACCACCATTCTTCTTCTGCGCATATATATAATAATGTCATAATTGCGGTTTGGTGGTGCAACATGGCAATTATATTGTGCAATATGCATACAAGAATGACGGGTGTAGGATGTGGAGCTCCAGTGGAGGCCTGACTTCGGGAGCAAGAGGCACCAGTTATGAAGCCATAACAGGCTGCAAGGTAAGAGACGTGCCTCTCTGTGTCAAGAGACAAAGCGGTTCTGGGGAAGTGCACAAAGTCATTTCACATCTTTGTGGAGAGTGCAAGTTTTAAAACAGAAAGCAGCATTTGGAAGTTCAAACCATAGACAAGCCAATGAGGGATTAGGCTTGGGGGACTTAACAGAGAGGGGGATCAAACTCTGGGATGGAATGCTGAGGGTGGGAGCAGATTCCCCGCACCCACCCCACCTATAAGAAGCCCTGGCACCCATTTGGCAAACACAGTGGAATGGACTTAACTGGGCAAAGTTATTTGTTAAATAAATAAATAAATAAACTACTGACCATCACGAGACTTGATCTAGTGATGACAAGAGGCTTAGGGTCAAGCCAGACAAAGTGACAAGTGACATTTTGGCCCTTATGAACATTTTCAAAAATGCAATTACTGGGGGGACACAATGAACTAGAGCAGGGGTTCCCAACCAGTGGTAGTCCAGATGTTGCTGAACTACTGGATAAATTGTACCTGGTGATGATGGCAGTTGTCGTTCAGCAACATCTGGAGTTCCACAGGTTGGGAACCCCTTGTCTAGACTGGGGGCTTAACCTCTTCTTCTTTACCATTTTCGTGATAAAAGTTACTCTCACCCCAGATGGCATTGCCCCGGGAGGAAACATTTGGACATAAGAGCAGTCCAGCTGGATCAGGCCCAAGGCCTATCTAGTCCAGCATCCTGTTTCACACAGGACCCGCCAGATACCTTGGGAAGCCACACAACCAGGAGATGAAGGCATGCTCCCTCCCGCCCTCTCTTGCCTCTGCTCATCTGCAACTGGCATTCTATTCCGAGGCCTCCTGCCTCTGAACATGAACAAAGTTTATAGCCATCAGGATTAGTAGCCACTAGACCTGGCCTCCCACTCTTACCCTAACAAGACGCATGTGCTATCTTGTGGGTAGTTTTGCGTGAAAGACAGAAGTGGAGGGAAAGAGGTGCAAGGGATTTGCATATCTTCTTTCTACACTTCTGGTGCTAAACACAAAGGGAGGTCTTTCACCCTGGATGATGTATAAGTTACACATCCACATGCATTGCCTTCCCCTGCAGGGAAGATGTGCAAATTCCCCTTTGCAGGAGACACTGGGCACTTGGAAAGAGGGTGCGTGATTTGCTCGGTGCATCCTCTCTCTCTAAGACAGGAGCAAAGAGGATCTGAGAAGTTACTCTCTTGGCAATTTAGGAGGAATTCCATTGCTGAGGAAGCAAAGGCTCTTTTAAAGCTAGATGGTTGATTGTCAGAAAGGCAAGGATACACTCCCCACCCCCCTTAGCATCATTAACCCATGATGCATGCTGGGAGTTTCAGCCCTGTCATAAGAGCCAATCCACCTCCCATTCCAGAAGAGCCAAGGCCCCATTTGCAAGTAATGCCAAGCTGGAGTTGATAGGGCAGAAATTGGAATTCGTGTAGGCAAAAGTGACCAGTGGTTTCCTTCACCAAACTCCAGTTTGAACCTTTGGTTTGTAGTGAGTTTTGCTGCTCCAATATCTGAGAATTGAAGGCTGCAGTGTTAGATCCCATTGCAGCTAGCCCGGCGGCGGGCTGTGTGTGGCTGCGGCAGGCGCCCCAATAGCCCCGCCCCCCGCGTCTGACTCCCGAACGGAGCCTTGAGGCTCCGTTCGGGAGTTCAGCAACAGCTTAACTGCTGAAGGGGCCGCGCGGCCCCTTCAGCAGTTAGACGAAGGCTGGCGCTGCATTCGCAGCGCAGCCCAGGAGCGGCTCTTAGAGCCGCTCCTGGGCTGCGTTGCGAACGCAGCGCCAGTCTTAGCTCCTGAAGGGGTCACGCGGCCCATTCAGGAGCTAGTTAGGCTGGTGCTGCATTTGCAGTGCCAGCCTTTGTTTAGCTCCCGAAGGGGCCACGTGGCCCCCGCTCGGGAGCTAAACTACCGCCCCCGTGTCTGACGTCAGACATGGGGGGCATGTCGGGGCCGCTCTTGCGGCCTCTGATTGGCCACCGGCCCGGGTTCTTTGAACCCGTTGGCCCAATGGTGGCTCCGCCCCTGCATTACAGATGTCACTATAACCACAGTTCCGTGCTGTATTTGGAACCGAAATCATAGAGAGGGTGACCCAGACCAGCCCAAAAACATGCCTGCCGCGCATCTTGCTGTCCGCCTCTCCGAGCACTTGCTGCCCGCCGTCTCTGCGCTTCTCAAGCTGTTGCCTGGCCACATGGATGCTGTGTTTTCCCATCCCAAGCTTCTCAGCCTATCAGAGGGGAAAGTCACATTGGGCGATGCCCTCTTTCCATTGTGTCTCGAGAGCCAGCGTAGTGTAGTGGTTAGAGTGCTGGACTAGGACCGGGGAGACCCGAGTTCAAATCCCCATTCAGCCATGAAACTAGCTGGGTGACTCTGGGCCAGTCACTTCTCTCTCAGCCTAACCTACTTCACAGGGTTGTTGTGAGGAGAAACTCAAGTATGTAGTAAACTGCTCTGGGCTCCTTGGAGGAAGAGTGGGATATAAATGTAATAATAATAATAATAATGATAATAATAATAGTTCCCCCCACTCTGGCAGTCAGAAGAGAAATGGATGGGGAGGCAAGATGGGCACTATGAGTTTTACCCTCCAAAAATGACTCGACAAAGAAGTGTGTTCACAATGCACATACACCCGATTAGATCGCTGCAAAGATAACGCATGGCAGAGCAACAATACCTGGAGTTGGGTTTAAAAGACAGCCCCACCCAGGAATTCTTGAATGGCAAGGCTCTATTTTTTATTTTTATTTTTTGGTATAATGAAGTTGGGCCCAGCCCCTTCCCCTTGAGGGCAAGCACACACTCTGTAGCATTACTCATGAGAAGAACCACCCAGCAGGAGCAGTATTGCCTCCAGTCAATGGAAAGATTCTTCCTGTGTGGTGAGGAGAGGGGCTGCTCCGGAGCGGACTGCTCTCTCATGAGAGTGAAAGGCCATGGAGACATGCATGTAGGCCAGATGGCAGCTGCTGTGCCCAGCCTAGTTGCTCAACACAAGCAAGCTGCAAGGGGGCGGGGGTACCCCAACAACACCTTTCCCTGTCTTGCCAACTGTTGCAGTGAAGCAGTCCAAGCAGTCCCTCTGCCAGTCTGATTGTCCACTGGCACATATCCATGTTAGTTTTTGCCTGATATGGCCACCCTACTTTCCTAGAATCACTGATAACCGGGGATCCCTTCTGTGATTCTCCATGCTGGCCAGTCTGCATATGCCATAATGCCAGTCCAAACCAGGGAAATTTGAATGAGAGAAATGATCTATCTCCGGTCTCGGCGTTTCCCTAGTCTGCCCACCTGGACACATGGAGCGGCCGCCGGCCACTACTCCTTGGGATTATGAAAGGGTTGCCTGGAGAGGAGGGGGTCGCGGTGTACAAGTTCTATTATTCACCAGAGAGAATGGGAGCCCCACACAAGTGGGGCCCCCTTGATTTGTATGGCCTACCTCATGAGAGAGCAGTCCAATAGAAGGCCAAAGCTCACTGAGCCTCTGGTCCTCCCTAATGGACTGGTCCTCTCAAGAGAGGGCTAATCCCTGGGTGGCAAGCCAACTGGGGGGCAGGAGTGTGCTTGAGTGTTCCTGGACTGCTTTGCCGGGTTCTGCCATCAGAAGAGCCTCCTTAGTCACAGTGGACCAGACCCCAGGATCCTTTATCCTCCCTCATATACATATTCCCTCCTAGGAAGTCGTCATGATCCCTTCCTGGGGTAACAGAAAAATCATGCCCCTTGGCATCCCCCACCCCCAGTGCCAGTAATTGTACGTGTGCAAGACTATTTCGCTGTGGGGCTCTTAACAAGGGTAGCAGTGCAACTGCTGTCGGGAGAAGGGCTTGCATGCCATTTCAAGGGATTTAAATGCCCTTTCCCTGCCGAGGGTGGGCGGGCCATTCATCCTGGAAAGGCACAGTTGTATTTGGCCTGCCTCTTGAAGATTGTGGCCAATGGCTGCCGCCCTGCAGATGTTCTGCTGCCTTGACCACAGTCTGGCAACGTGAGCGCTACGGAGCTTGCTGGGATGCAGCCTCGGCTGACCAGGAAGTGGGAGTGACTCTCCTGCCCTGAAACCAGAGGTTGCCGGGCAAACATGTTGGACAAACATCTGCCATGTGATTCATGGGTACAGATATTCACCTCAGGTTTGTCTATCCACGGTTTGCCATTAGGTGTGAATGAGGCCCGTGGTAATTTCCTTGCCTCCGACAGACCTGCACCCATGCTTCATGCTGGCTGCCACCCAGAGGAACAGAATGGTTGTCTTCTCTTCCCTCCACTCCCAACTCTGCAAGCCGCCCTTCCTGCACACAGGGGTGGCTTCTTCCAGCACCAGGACCCAGCTGAGCATACTGGGGAAAGCACAGAAATAGCTTCTCTCTAGGTCTGCAGTGCATCTGTCAGCTGCTTCTCTCTAGTCTGCAGGGCACAAGCCCCAGGCAGGAAAACAGCACCAGAGCATGCCTTCCTCGCCCCTCCACAGCCACCTGACTTCCACCCTGGCATATCCCCACTAATTACAGATTACTCTTCACCTCCCACCTCCAGTTTCTTGCCTGCCTGTGAGGATTGCAGTCAGGGATACTCTTGCCTTTCTGTACTGTGTCTGCAGCATTCTTTTAGAGGTACAGAAGCAGTGCCAATGGAGAAGAGAACCAGACCAAGTGCACCTGGATGGCAATCATATCTGCTTGCCAATGTCAGTCATGAGCCCTTCCCTCCCTCCCTCCTTCCCTGTGCTGTTTTCCTCCTTGTTGTTTTAGATTATAAGCTCCATGGGGCCAGGGACCTGTCTATTTTGTCCAGGGCTGCACTGGCTAAGGGCCCAGGGCCATCAAAGGGCTCCTGGTGGATGACCCCAGAGACCCTGATGGGGGAAAAATATATATATATGACAGCCATTAGCATGGCCACTGAGAAGCCCTCCAAATGTTTGAGCTGCACTATCATGCTACGGTGGAAGCTCAAAACCGTATCTCGCCTCTCCCTCTGCAGCCTTAATTCATGTCCTTAATCCACAGAACCTCCCTTTGCTATCCCAGGCACAGAATCTCCCCATAGTGTTGCCACCAGTTTTCTCGGCAGCTGAGTAATAGCAAGAAATTCAACAGGTGCAGCTTTTCTTGTCAAGAAATGGCAGTGGTTGGAGGAAAGCAGAACTTGGTGAAATTCTCATGAGTATGCAGGTCTTAAAGGAACAGAGACGTTTGTCAAGAAATAATATGGCAACCATGGAGTCTGCTAATGAAGTGGGCTGTAGTCCAAGAAAGCGTATGCCACAATAAATCTGTTAATTTTTAAGATACTACAAGACTCTCTTTATGTGAGTCTGATATAAGCTGTTGCTGATATCAGTTCAGTTAGAAAGGCAAATACACACTTGGTTTATCATATCCAGGTGTTAAAAAAAGACCACTTGTAAAAGTGCAAAAAGCATGTTTTACACATTACACAGAAGCAAATCAGTTTACCACCAAGCAACATGCAACTGTGGCCAGTGCTGACTCTCTGGTGACTGTACCTACATGATACACATGTGTTCAAGCACCTGTATGTCACATTCACACTTTACATTTTAACTGTACACTTTAAAAAATAGCATTAGGTGCCCTCCCAAAATATGTAATGGAGGAGGCCTTAAGATGGTTATGTTGTTATAGAAAGGAAAGATAGAAAAAAATAGCAGCACACAACTAGAACATCCCTCAGAAACATGTTCATAGTCTTTTACTTGTGTTTAAATACACAGTGCTTGTGTTCTTGATTCAAATCTCTGTGTATAAGCTTGTGTTTGGGGTGTGAGTAACTAGGCACCTATCTAATGCATGTTTACTTATGCATACATCCTGCTGATTTCAGTGGAACTTACTCCCAAGTCAACATGAACAGGATTGTATGTTCCACTCCTGCAAGAACTCCAGAAGAGGAGTGGGTGAATTAATTAGGGCTGGAGATTTTCTCATAAAAGAGTTATTCTGATGCTTCCAGAGAAGAGCAAGAAAATTCCCAAACCGGTATTCTGGTCTTCAGTCACTGAACCTGGCAGAGCCTTGGGTAAGCTTCCTGTATATATTCAGTGAGGCAAGATAGTCTACAGAATTAGGTCTAGTTCTTATAAATAGCAGAATAGGTGATAAACCTGTGATTGAACTGTACTTCTGCACCCTGCTGGTGTGGATTCACATGACCAAATACTTCACCATACCAAAATAAATAAAAGTATCTGCATATAGAAAACTAGATGTCAGAGGAAAGAGGTTTAGCTTTCTCTCTGACATGCTATTTTTTTGTTTTCTGGAATCTGGAGAGGGGGGAAGAGGAGGAGTCTGAAAGGGTACAACCCAGACAGGAGTCTACCACCTCTTCTGTGAAACTCGGAGAGGTGGCTCCTAGTTTCCTGGCTCACACAGCAAATAACCTGCTGTGTGAGCCAGGTTATTTGAGGCAATTGATTATGCATCGAGTAATATCTGTAATGTATGCAAATTGCTAGTTGAATCAAGAAGGCCATTTCTTGGTCATCTTGTGACGCTATGACCTCTCCTCATCCAAAGCTCTCCTACGGCCCCCCTCCCCCCATGCCTCCGAAATCCTTTGTTCTCTCTATTGCTCATTTTTATCAAGGGATCTGAGCTGTTCCGTCCTGTCTTTCCCAGCCATCAAAGCAAGCTAACATCTTTTTAAACCTTGTCAACTAGCTTAAAAACCCATCTTGCAACTCCCATCCCACAGACTGAGACTTTGTACATTTAGGATAATATTTTGCCTAAAGTGTGTGGCTGTTTGATCTACTGCAAATGCACTCCAGATATTTTCCGATGAGGGTTCCCCTGCTTGTTTATCACTAACTGCTGAGGATTAGGTCCTAAGGACAGGAAGTATACAGTAAGTAGAATTATAGCTTATATTAGACCAGCACTGGTGTGGAAGTGTGTACATTTCTAGATTTCACAAAGCTGTTCATCAGATGGATTTCATCTACCATAAAGAGTTCTGTAAAAAGCATGTGTATACTCTCACACGAACAACCTATGCTGATCCAATAAATGATAAAATAATATCTCCTTTGTATCCATTTTTCTCATGCTGTTTGCCTTTCTATAATAATTCACTTATGCTATGATTTTGGCTCAAACTAGAAGTTACTTTAAGTGCATGCTAAGAAGTGGATGCTTGTTTTTTCCCTGTGGGTTGGGACCATGATGAGTGTTGGGGCTTAAATCTTACCCTGATGCAGTCCTGATTGAGATCAATCTATTTTACACCCCCCAAAAAATCAAACACACTACTGCAGATCTCATGTTTAAAGTAAGATCTAGTTTGGTCCAGATATTCAGTGGTTCCCCCAGCTGTAAAACTGGAATAATTATGACCGAGTTCTTCCTTGTCTTATTCTCTAGAATAATCAGTAAAGGGACTGTACTACCACCCGGAGACTCAGGAAATGTGGGCCATAATTCTGTTACTTGAATCAATACATCCCAGACTCATATGTTTTCCCCAGAGATGGGGCAGAGAACAGATATCAACAAATACCCTTGGGGTGTGTAGCATCAGTAATCCTGACATCAAAGGTTTGATATGAGCATAAACATCTGCCCTGTTAAAACTCTCAAGAAACAGAAGCTGGGATAGCTGCAGGGAGCAGGTTGAAACTTGCTGTAAGATTACTCCTGCTCCAAGGAGTCAGCAAATGCCACTTTCCAGTTGTGGAATGTCCAAGTGCTGTACTGGTAACCACCATGGCTGCTACAGGAATCTTGTTGCAGGGTGAGTGGGAACACATCTGAGCAGTGTTCCCTCTAACAGGGAATCCCAGAGGTTGTTGACTACAACTCCCATAATTCTCAGCCAAAGGCAATTACAGCTGTGTATGCTGGGAGTTGTGGTCAACAACCTCTGGAATTCATTGTTAGAGGGAATGCTGCATCTGAGGGCAGCGATTTCACAGCCAATGGTAGCTCTAGCCCTGAAACTGATAGGGGAGCATGGGCCCTTTTGTCTTCTTTTGTCAATACTCTAGAGACAAAAGGCTTTGGGTACTGTTGACTATCAAGTCCTTGTGGGATGCTTCAGTGGGTTGAGAGGTTCATTCACGGCACTGCTTTGCAGTAATCAATATCTTGGTGTACTTAGAGGACTGGCTTCTTCTTGACCCTATGGGACTTGTTCTGTAGAACAAGGTTTCTTAACCTTGGGCCCGCAGATGTTGATGGACTACAACTCCCATCATCCCCAGCCATGTCCATTGTGGCTGGGGATGATGGGAGTTGTAGTCCATCGACATCTGCAGGCCCAAGGTTAAGAAGCCCTGCTGTAGAATGATGGGTCTTCTAGAAAGAGTCCATTTTTGTCATTCATAGTGTGGTGGAATGGTTAGAGTATTGGACTAGGACCAAGAAGACCCTAGTTCAAATCCCCATTCAGCCATGAAACTGTGTGACTCTGAGTCAGTCACATATCTCTCAGCCTAACCTACTTCACAGGGTAGTTGAGAAGATAAATATAACAATACACATCGCTCTGGATTCCTTGAAGGAAGAGCAGGATATAAATGCAGTAAATAAATGAATGTCTCTACTGCTGCTGCTTTGTAATTTTTATGGTTAGATTGTGCTTGACTTTTAAATAATCTTTTAAATCTGTATTTTTATATTCTAGCTTAATATTTTAATTGTGTAACTTGCTGGTCAATGGACCGAATAAAGATGATTGATTGATAATTGTGTAATTTTTATAGTTTTAACTTTTGTGGGAACCACCTTGAGCTTGTTTTTATTATTATTATTATTATTATTATTATTATTATTATATCCCGCTCTTCCTCCAAGGAGCCCAGAGCGGTGTACTACATACTTGAGTTTCTCTTTCACAACAACCCTGTGAAGTAGGTTAGGCTGAGAGAGAAGTGACTGGCCCAGAGTCACCCAGCTAGTTTCATGGCTGAATGGGGATTTGAAATGAAATGAAATGAAAAGTGGTATAGAAATTTATCAATCAATCAATCAATTAATCAATAAAAATATTTAAATGAGGGATCATCCTTAGTTTGGAGTGGAAGTCATCAATATGCTGGTCACATCCAACCATTCCTTTTTCAATCCCTCTCTCTTGTTGTGCTGAACAAGGGATCCTGTCTGCTCCTGGACAGAGCTTGCCCTTACCTTCTAAGCTCTCCACTATGACCCTTCTCTCTTCACTCTTGTATCCTGATACACTCCCCTGCCATGAGTTTTGCTCCTCCACCACCCTCTAAAAGTCTCCTGCTCCCTCAAATAAAGCTGCCTTTTCTTACCTAAAGCACTACTCAATTTCAATAGGACTTCCTCTAGTAAATGTAACCATTAATCAGGATGACAACCATTTTCTGATTCACTAGGATGAATAACAGGAGCAGGAAATAAACTAGGATGAATTCACAGGAGCAGGAAAGGAGACAAAGAGCAGTGGTTCTGAGGTGCTGCTGGGATTAATGTCTGCCTGTAAACCGCACCGCAGCAGAGGCCTTCTCCCATAATCAGGCATGTGTAGGGATAAACTGCAGCAGCAAGGTACTCTGCGTATGCTTAGTGGCACTTTCCTTTTTAAGTGCACCCTGTGAAGTAAAGTAAGTCGGGTGGAAGTGACTGACTAGCCCAACTCACCCACTGAGCAGCAAGGCTGAGCAAGGATTTGAATCTTGGTCTCCCCAGTCAGCGTCTAGCATTCTAACCACTACGCCGCACTGGCTCTCTACTACGCTGATATTCAAAACAGGTGTTTCAAATCAATACTGGTTGTTTGAGTGGGAGGAACTGGTCAAGAGAGGGCTTCCTCTTTTGGGGAAGCGCCCAAGGAGAAAGACTTCCTCCGGAGTTTCGCAATCCAGGAAGCCTGCCTGTTCCCACTTCAGGCCTCTCACCCCACCAAACCCAGCACAGGGGAAAGCGGGGGAGGCGGCCTCCTGGGGGTCCCTGCCTCTTGGCGATTGGCTGAGGGGAGGAGAGCCACGGCTCGGGATTGGCTGCTCAGACAGAGGCCGGGGCGGGGCATGGGGAGGTTCTCTTGGTGCGGCGGCCAGTGCAGAGAGAGCCGAGCGGCTGAGTGCCGGTTGAACCAGGTTCGATCTGGCGCGCTTCACTGCAGTTCCTTGAGGCTTCTCCGCAAGCTCGGCCCCAGGGCGCCGGCGCAGCTGCTGCGTCCCGCCCCAACCCATGGCCGGTGTGCGGGGCGCGCCTGGGCAGGAGCAGTGAGGGAAAGTCCCCAAAGGAGAAGCCGCAGCAGCTGCTGCTACCGACAGGATGGGTACGGTGCTGTCGCTGTCGCCCGGTGCGCCGGGGAAAAGCGGCGGCGGCGGCGGCGTCCTGACCGAGAAGACAGCCCCAGGCAGGGCGCACGGCAAAGGCGAGAGCCGCTTGAAGCGGCCGGGCGTGCTCATCTCTGCCCTCACCTGGAAGCGCCTGGTGGCCGCCTCGGCTAAGAAGAAGAAGAATGCCAAGAAGGTGACGCCCAAGCCCGGCTCCGGAGGCGCGCCCGACCCCTTAGTGCAGCAGCGCAATCGCGAGAATGTGCGCAAGTCCCAGCCGGACGGAGCCAAGCAGGGTCCCCTGGCCGTGCCGGTGCCCACCGTGCCCGCCTCTGCCCAAGACGGCGGGAAGCCCCCGCCGGTGCCTCCGCCGCCCCCGCCGCTGCCCAGCAGCCGCGCCGCCGCCGGCTCCCCTCGGCGGGTGATCGTGCAAGCTTCCACCGGCGAGCTGCTTCGCTGCCTGGGGGACTTCGTGTGCCGCCGCTGCTACCGCCTCAAGGAACTGAGCCCTGGTGAGCTCATCGGCTGGTTCCGCAGCGTGGATCGCTCGCTTCTGCTTCAGGGCTGGCAGGACCAAGGGTTCATCACGCCGGCCAATCTGGTCTTCGTGTACCTGCTCTGCCGTGAAGCGCTGCAGGGGGACCAGATCGGCAGCCAAGCGGAGCTCCAGGCCTCCTTCCTCACCTGCCTCTATCTGGCCTACTCCTACATGGGCAATGAAATCTCGTATCCGCTCAAGCCCTTCCTCGTTGAGGGCGACAAGGAGCGCTTCTGGGACCGCTGCCTCTCTATCATCCAGGGCCTGAGCGCCAAGATGTTGCAGATCAACTCGGATCCACACTACTTCACGCAGGTCTTCCAGGACCTCAAGAACGAAGGCGAGGGAGGCTCCACAAAGGACTCCAGCGCCAACAAACACTGGACTATAAGCCTGGACCGCTAAGAGATGTCGGAGGTTCCTCCTTAACCACCTCCTTCGACCTTCCCAGACTCATCTCGCCTCTCCAGACAGGCTTTTCTCACCTGGGATTCCTCCTGGAGGGATGGGGAAGAATAAGACGTGAGGGGTGGGGGTAGGAGTGGAGAACTGCCTGGGACATATCCCTTAATCCCCCCCCCCACATACCAGTAGCATTCATGGAGCTACTGCCCCCCCTCCATTGCCCAGAATGAGCCATTTATGGACTATGTGTTTGTGAGGGGGGGGACCTGTTAGAGTCCACTCTTTCCACACTCCATCTTGTGGGCCACACCCAGAATTGCTTCAACCCCTTCTCACAGCTGCAGTATCGAAATGGTTTGGGAGTGGGTGGAATGGGGGTATCTGGCCCATGGCATACTGAATCTTTTGGCTGTGAGCAGAACTAGCTCCTCTAATCCCTTGATCCCTTTTCCCTGCAAGATGCCACAAGGTGGATGCCCTTCAGACCCTGTGTGTGCATCTCTGGAGCCGAGGGCAGCCGTCTTTTTTTCTTCCAAATAGGGAGAATTCCTAGACTATAATTATGGGTCAACTTGAGGCAATCTTTATTGACAAGGTTCTGTCTTGTGCAGCAGCTGCGACCTCACCTGTGAAAGCCTCACCAGTGTGTCCATGGTCTGGGTCTTTTTGCTGCTACTGTGAATCACAGTACAGCCCCAGGGGCATTCCCTTTTGCAGTTCTTCCCCCCCCACCCCACCCCTGTGAAACAGTCCCTGCATGTATCTGTCCTTCCTACCGTTGGTGGTTCTGGCATAGTGGTTGTTCTACAAAGTGGATGATGGTCTTGTACAACTATCAACCACTGCAAGTCAAATGCCTTTCATCATTTCTTTCCTTTTCATCCCTGTACTGAGGAAGGGGAGTAAGGAAGAGAGGGTGTGTGTGTGTGTGTGTGCGCGTGCCCCAACACTGAAATGAAGTGCTGGGAAAGCAGTGCTGCTATCCTTCAATGCCCCTTAGCTGCCTCAACCCCCTCTTTCTCCCATCTGAAGTGGAGGCTGGGAGCTGTCCAGAGTGCTGGCCTCTTAGAATGACATACATTTGCACATTCTCTAAGCTGAAAACAAGCCGTCTCTTGGTGTTTGAATGTAACAGAACAATGTCTGACTTAACAGGATGTTTGTGCCAATGTTGCTCAAATGTACAATAACATATTGTTTTATATTGTATATTTAAAGAGATAAAGTTAACGAGTCAAAGCGGAACTTTGAATCATTTGATCATTTCAGAGCGGAAATGTGGAAAAGAATGCAGCATGTATTGGAAATGAAGTGGGGAGGAGAGTCAGGGATAGCGGATCATATTGGGGGTTTATGGTCAGTATGGATGATGCATTAGTCCTTGGCTGATGATTTCCTAAATGGCTGTTTTGGCAGGAGATCCCAGACTTGCTAATGGGATTCAATATTGAACTGTGATCCATCTTAGTGCAATACCTTTTTAGAGGAGGACATACTCTGCTCTTGAGATCTGGCTCTAACACATCCCAGTCAAAAACTTCCCTTCTTATTAGAAATGTGCATATTTTGCAGTGGACATATCTGCAAGTGTACTGAAGGATAAAGCAGCAAATTGATTGTTACTGGCTTCCAAAGAAAATCCTCTGATATTTGAAATTGACTATATAGAAGGAAGGAGAATTGATCATTTGAATGTTGACCATTTAAAAAAAAAAATCTAAAAGCAACACTGAATGCCTCCTACCGATCAGATGCATGACAGCCAGGTCATCTATTAATGTGCAGCTGACACAAATGGTGCATATATTAACAGCACATTGTTGGCTCATTGTACTCTCCTTTCAGACAGGAAATCTCTTTGCAGACTGATGGCCTTAATGCATAGTCTCCTGAAGAATGCTGATGGGCAACTGTCTGCTCTGCCATATAATCCTTTTAATTACATCATTATAGAAAGACTTGGGTTTTTAAGTGCAATCTTGCTCCCTCTATCTCTCGAGCACCACTACCTAGTATGTTTTCCTTTGCTATTTAAATCTCTCTCTCTCTTTTGCATTTTAATCATAAAGCACCATGATGGATCTGCGCAAATAATCTTGTCTTGCAGCTTCTCAGTCTTAATATTCAACATAAGAAAATGATGAAGTAGATGTATGTGCTGTCCATGGTCCTGAAAGTTAGACTGATGCTCACTTAAAAAAACAACAGCTTGGGACTAGATGGTGCTATGTGTGTGTTAATTTGGTAGGTTCCTTTTTTTGGCTTCATTTATCCAGTGACCTGGCAGATGTTGGAAACAAACTGATAAGGAGATGCTTTGGAAGAAAAAAAGAAGTTCTATTTATGTGACATTATGGTGACATGGAAGGAGCTTGATGACCAACTGTTTAGAGAATGTAACTGCATTATAGAAAGCTGAAATATGAATTGCTTCACAACTCCCATGAGTAACTTGACCTATGCCTTTCAGTCCAAGTTAATGGGCCACAAATAGGTAAACAGTAGCTTTGAATTTCAAATAGAACTGTATAGAGAAGGTTGGTGGCTCAATATGAGGAATTGTTTGGGGAAGCCAATATTTGAATGGAAGTTCTACCTTGCTTTGTCGCAGAATGACAATGCTTCCTCTGTAATTCTGATTTAAGGAGTTCTTGATCCCAGAATTGCAACATGAATCAATACATGTTGCAATTCTGTACTCTGCTAATCAATGTTCTAGAATCCTTGACTATGTGTGAAGAATTCACAATGGAGGACTGCAGTATTGCCTGTTGGTCTAACATGAATGCTATGAGTAGTCATCTAAAATTATCTCTTTCTGTGGTGAGAGTCCACCAGATTTTCAGAACTAGGGAATATTTCTGTAGCCCTAAAAGACCCTTTAGCATCCTTCATGATGAAAGATCTGAAGTCCTGAATTTTAACCTCCTTGAATAAATTATGTTTGCAAAGATTTGGTGAATATACAATGTAAATCATATGTATATTCCAACTATCCACAATCACTACTGCTATCTCAAAACCAAATGGTCATGCAAATTATAACCTGTGTCACAACATAATGTTCATATACTTAAAAATTAACACTGATTTTTAGTATATTACTCTGCTTTGATGACACTGGGTCCTTCAGTAGTACTTGCCACTCACAGTTAGAATTGCATTTCTATATTTATTTTGTTACTTGCACTTTTTCAGTTGAAATGGTCAAGATAACATGAACTCAACCCAGAGCAAAACTAAGAAAGCCAGAATTCAAATCTTATGCATTAACAAATTGACCTCATTATTGGGAAGGGACTGTGGTAGAACACGTGCTTTACATGCAGCAGTCCTGGATTCAATCTCTGGTATCTCCAGACAGGACTAGGAAAGAAGACCCTTCTCTGCCTGAAGCCCTGGAGAGCCACTGCCAGACAGTGTATAGTCCTGAGCTAGATGGGCCAATGGTCTGACTCAGTAGAAGGTAGCTTCATATTTCCACCAGTAGCTTCCTCCATCTTTCTGGTACTTGTCCATTGTTGTTCATGCTACAGGTTGGCTATTGTAGTCCTCTGACTTCGAAAATGAACGTGTGCTGCTGACTATAGTCATTACAAAAATTTAAGGGAAAATTATTTTTTGTTTCAAGTAGAGTCACTATCTAGAACTTGAGGACATGTTGACCTTTAAAAAAAAAAAGTGGGGGGAGACTTCCAGTTTCAGATCATGGGGGAGGAGTGACTTTTTTCCACTCCTTACCACTTTATCAAGTGTAATTTTTTAAAAGTCTCATATAGCCCAAATTGCTCTAAATTAGTGGAGAATCATAAGGCTGACATCCAGTTAAATTTGGATTGTGTAAATCTGCACACATAAATTGATCTGCATAAGTTGCAAACAAACACAGTTCTGAAGGAAAACGTAGTAGGATGAGAGTGCCTCATCTGTAGTGGCACCTACTGCTGACACTTTTTGAAAGAGCTTAATAGCTTGGTCCACATAATTGTTCAAATCTAGGTTTAATGTGGGTTACTGCCATTAGTTTGATTGTGTAAACTCATGCCAAAGTGGTTTATGGCTCAAAATGAATCTGAGATTCCCACCTTGGCATGGGTTCTCCTGTGGTGGCACCCCCCAAAACAGAGGAGAGCACAGAAGGGGCAAAGTGAGTGGGCAAGCTGTATCCCACATATTAGATTTATGAAACAGAAATAGGGGCAAACTAGTCTGAGGGGGCACTTGCCCCTCTTTCCCCCCCCCAGACATTGTTGTGGTTTACACAATCACATTAATGTTGGTAACCCACATTAATCAAAGATTTAAATGATTGTGTGAACCTGGTCTTTTTTTTAAAGCATACATCCTGATTAATCAGGGGTAGCTTTTTAGTCTATCAGAAAGCTTTAACATGATTAATCAAGTTGATATTGACTTGTCTGTGTAATCCTAAGCATGTATCCTTTTAAGCTGAGTTCAACTGAACTTACTTTCTAGTCATGTGTTTAGGATTGCAACCCATGTGTTGCAGACCTAATTAAAATGTTTTCCCCATCAACTGACCTGTAAAGGGAAAGCATTTATCTTTCCTTCATCCAGCTAATTAACCAAACTCTAGCTAAGTAAAGTGTGCCATCAAGTCAATTTCGGCTCCTGGCATCCACTGAGCCCTGTGGTTTTCTTTGGTAGAATACAGGAGGGGTTTACCATTGCCTCCTCCTGCACAATATGAGATGATGCCTTTCAGTATCTTCCTATATCGCTGCTGCCCGATACAGGTGTTTCCTATAGTCTGGGAAACATACAGCGGGAATTCGAACCGGCAATCTTCTGCTTGTTAGTCAAGCATTTCCCCACTGCACCACTTAAGGAGGTCAAACTCAAGGTACCATTTTTTAAAATAATGAGATTTTTGAAAATGTGGCTGGAGAAAAGGGTGGTGGTCATTGCCTCCTTGAAATAGTACGGCTATTAGGGACATCCTTAATAGTGACAACTTCATGCATGCTGTTGAGAGGTATATGCATACTTACTCATGATCTTTGGGTTTTGCTGTACAGAAACAATCTCTTGTTCTACAGAAATGCTGGGTGCTTGCACAATGAGCATAATGATTATAACAAATAAAGAGAATGTTGTGTTTTGCAGTGTAGCTCATTACATATGTGCACAGCAGATGGTTTCAATCAAGGAGCACCAAAAGAAGCCAGGTTGGCTTCCATCTTGATGAAATCCCCTCTCATTTTGGATAACTCTTTAAATATCTCATGTGTCTTGCAATGATGGCAAGACACATGGATCCTGCACCTAGGAATATACAGTTCTACATTCTGGACAGCTTTCCTTATTTCTAATGTTTAGATTTGGTGTTGCATGCCTGATTTTCAGAAGGTAGTGCCTAGAAAGGGAAATAGCAAATATCTCAAAGGGTGGTGGAAAAGAAAAGAAAAGCTGCTAATCATATACTACTACTGGTCCCCAGTAGCTCTGTCATCCTAGATTTCAGCTATTGCTGCTCATTTCAACAGGCTGAAAGAAAGAGATCATTGTAGACCAGGATGACAGAACTCTCCTGGGGCAGCATCTGGGCCAGAAGTAATATTGCCATATGAAACAGTGGTAACTTGAGTCAGACTATCTGGCTTATCTGGTCTACTCTGACTGGCAGAGGCTTTCCACGAATGCAGTCTCTAGATCAGCCATCTACATTGTGAAAAATGTTTGGGAGGAACTGGTTGGGGCTGGGTAGGTATCAAAGAGAATGATTTGTGAGCTTAAAAACTCATATTAGAATATATGATACTGTTAAAGAAAGATAGTTGTGTGCTAAAAATAGTGTGTCTTGGAGGACTTGGCATTCCAGTGTACACTGGGATAAGGGAGACCTTTGGCACAGCCAAAAGCAGCACTGAAGAAATGGTGTAGTTGTTCAGTGAGCATTGTTCTTCATGGCCACGTTTAATTCCCATTGCAACACAATTAAGGGCCAGGCAACTCCAGTCATTAGAACAGGGCTGCTCAACTCCTGCAGATGGTGGCCTACAACTCCTATAATCCCTGGCTATTGGCCACTGTGGCTGGGGATTATGGGAGCTGTAGTCCAAAAACAGCTGGGTGGGTGAGGGGTCAAAGTTGAGCAGGCCTGCATTAGAAGAGGAGGTTCCCCTTGAAATCATCAAGGCTTATCTAATCAGAATGAGACCAACTAATCAGGGTGGGGCCAACTGCTTGGGAACAAGTGAAGTGATTATTTCACTTAGTCAAGGAACCTTCCAACCAATTAGGCTGCAACAAGAAGCAATGCAAATTTCCTGAGAAATGCAGCCCAGGGAGTGCAGAAAAAAGGTTGCGGGGAGGGTTTGCCATTCTGAAGAGTGATTGTTTTGGGTGCTGGAAGCAGAACTTTGGCTGAAGTCTTTTGGTATGCTTCAGAGCTCTGGGAGATGCACAAATTCTGCCTTAAGAACTGTGTTTCCTGCTGCTGTTCAACCAGTACTTCATAGCCCATGGATGTGTAAATGAAGAAATTATCAGACACCAGTTGTAGCCCATACTGACTCTGGAAGCTGCTGCCCCCCCGGTTTTTTATCTGTTGGGAAGGGTGACTTGCGAATCAGGCTGAGTGCTGTCTTCATTAGCAGAACCTAGAATGTAAGAAAAGCCTCTTTATTACAATATGCAAGATCATTCCACATCTCAAGTTTGCACACTTGCAGGGAAATGCAGGTTATGAAGATTATTGTGCCAGATATTCTCATTCCTTGGATTCTCTGCTCATTTCAAGCGCTCCCTGTTGGTTTCCACCTGGTTAGAGTTGCCAGGTTGTGGACCAGAGGCAATGCTGATCCCTTTAATGTGCCAAGGTCCCATGGCTGCATTCAGTGGTGGCACTGCTGTCTACTCATCCCCAACTGCTGTGCGATAAAGGAAAAGTCTACTGGCCACAGCAAGTAGAGGAGGAGGGAGAGCAAAACAACAGTGGAAGAAAGGTAAGATGCATCTCTAAATGCGGTGCAGTCAAGGAGGTGGCAGCTGTGTATACTCTGCGGAAGAGGCCCAGCCCAGCCCATGGCTGCTTTCATATTGTCCAGAGGTATTTCCCTGCCACCCCTGCCCGACACCTGAAATATTCACCTGAAGGAGACCTCTTTTGATGTTTAGAAACAGGCTGATGACAACAGCCTCGTGCTCTTCTATCAACAAATGGGGTTCTAAGTCCAAGGACGGGCCTATGCATCAGTAACTTGGGAGGGTCTTTATTGCTACTATCTTAGTAATGCCAGATACTCAGATTCCCAAAGCCTTTTCCAATAGAGCTGTATGCAAATGGCTATTCAGAGATTAGCTACTCATGCTGTTGACACTGAAGGGGGTGGTTTTTAGTTCCAAGGTGAGTGCTTTAAAAAGTGGATTGACTCTCTTGCATTTAATCAACCAGTTAAAATGGGATTCCAATACAGATGAATTTGGGGAATATTCCATGAAGACAACAGTCTATTCTCTCTTGCTCTCTCTGGAAATTATGTTATGTCCATTGCCTGTGTGTAAGCACACAGGTTATTTGCAGAACTATCTACCAAGCATTGCTACTGCATCCACAGATTTTGGCTTAGATTAGTTGCTAGTTTACAACCCATTCCACCAACATACCTAATTCATGAGCTCAACAGTGATAGACTGAGATTATGGACAACAAAGAATCTTCTGGCACTTTAAAGTCTAAAACATCTATTATAAGACAAGCTTTTGTGGCCTACAGTCTTCTTCATTTACGTGAGGTGTTATCCTCAGTAGGTGGACAGTCAAATTTTCTGCCATTTAACTCCTGTTTTCCCTCTCCCTCTCCCTCCACCACCATACCAGGTATGCAATAAATGTGTTAGTCTTTAAAGTGCCACATGATTCTTTTTGCTGCTACAGAAACTGAAATTATAAGGAACTAGTTGGTGAGACCTGTTGTTGATCAGGCAAAGTCATTTTGCATAGACTACACTTGTAGGAAAGTTCAAGAAATGAAGTATATGTCATAGATTTTTTAAAAATTAATGTGCTTACAAAAGGAAAGTAAAAGAACAGCTTGAAATTTGTAGGATTTCAACTTCAAATTATTCATTTGATTAAATAATTACCATATATGGTAAATCTGAGAAAGATCTGCTGCTTCTCTTGGGCATGATGTTATGGAATTATTGACCTGATTATTGAGTACAGTGGTCCCTCGACTTACGAAGCACTCGACATCCGAATGTTTCGACATACGAACGACAAAAAATACCGGAAGACGTTGCCAGTTTAGATGCGGCTTCCTCGACCTACGAATTTTTAGATGCGGTTTCCTCGACTTATGAGTGTTCCGGACCTCCGTGGATGCGCTTTTCGACTTACGAAAATTCCGACCTATGAACGTGCGTTCAGATCGGATTATCTTCATAAGTCGAGGGACCACTGTATTAAAAATCTGAGAACAATAACAGTTAAATTATTATATTCAGCACTTCTTAAAAAAGAGAGAAAGACCCCACCACACACACATACCCCTGGATATTTAAACCTTTTCCCCAGCATATTCTGGTGTAAAAAGTGCATTCCGCTAATTTAAGTGGCAGGATTGTGTAAGATCCTAATGGATCTTGTTGGTGTCTCCCTTGTTTTTCTTTTGAGATAGTGAGCTCCTGTGGGACAGGGAACCCTCTTCTCACCACTGTTGTTATATAATCTGTATTGTCAAAAAAAGCATATCAATTTTCTTAATAGTAAATTGGACACAACAGTTTGGCATTATCAAATAATGAATCATACCATTGACCAAACATTTGATTTACATAAGAACAGCCCTGCTGGATCAGGCTCAAAGCCTATCTAGTCCAGCATCCTGTTTCACACAGTAGCCCACCAGTTGCCTCCGATAAGCCCACAGGCAGGGGGTGAGGGCTTGCCCCCTCTCCTGCCATTGCTCCCCTGCAACTGGTATTGAGAGGCATTGTGCCTCTGAGGCTGGAGGTGGCCTATAGCCACCAGCCTAGTAGTAATTGATAGATCTGTCCTCCAAGACTTTGTCTAATCCCCTTTTAAAGCCATCCAAACTAGTGGGCATCACCATATCCTGTGGCAGAGAATTCCATAAGTTAATTATGTGCTGTGTGTAGAAGTACTTTCTTTTGTCGGTCCTAAATTTCCCAACCTTAAGTTTCATGAGATGACCGCTGGTTCTAGTGTTGTGAGAGAGGGGCAGGGGCGTAACTACCATTAGGCAAGGGGAGGCAGCTGCCTGGGGCCCCCCGCACCTCAAGGGGCCCCCCAGAGGCAAGTCACATTGTGAGTGTGTGTGTATCAGCGAGGGGCCCATTTTAAAATTTTGTCTCTGGGCCCACTCCAGCCTCGTTACGCCCCTGGAGAGGGGAAAACATTTCTCTCTGTCTACTCTCTCTACTCCATGCATAATTTTATACTGTACATCTCTATCATGTCTCCCCCTAGTTGCCTCTTTTCCAAACTAAAGAGCCCCCAGATGCTTTATGTAGTCTTGCTTCATAAGGAAGCTGCTCCAGGCCCCTGATAATCTTGATTGCCTTCTTCTGTACCTTTTCCAGTTCTGCAATGTCCTTCTTAAGATATGGTGACTGGAACTGAACACAGTGCTCCAAATGTGGCTGTGCCATAGATTTGTATAAAGGCATTATAACACTAGCATTTTTATTTTCAACCCTCTTCCTAATGATGCCTAGCATTTCTAATATTTGTAAATGTATCTCTTGATGCTGTTAAAATACAAGTGCAACTTGATCCTCTGCAGAGTTAGCTATGCCTAACCTATTGAAATCAATGGTCATACCTGCACTTAACTCTGCATAGGATCAGGCTGTAGTGTTATTTATTTTTGTTTCTTTTGAAACAAGAATCCTTTTGGTATTTCAGCATATTTGGTTAATTATCTCCCATTCCTCATTTGCAGATTTCTGTGGGGGGTGGTCATCAATTCTGATTTAAGAGCCATCTTTTAAATCTGTGGTTTATTAGTTGGACTTCTTAATCAATTGATACATTTGTGCCAGAGGGCAGGCAGGATGATTTGCTTATTTATTTGAGTTATTACGCAAACTGCCTGAAAGGCAGAGCTCTCTGTTTCCATTAAGTTAAAAGAAAATGATCAAATCTTCCTGCTGCAACTGCTGGTTCTTAAAGCTATAGAAGACCTGATTTAAACAGTCCCCATGGAAATAAACACAGGCAGCACTGAACTTCTTCATTCAGGTTGAAAAATAGGGGGAAATGTGTTTCCACAATTATCACTAGGGTTACAGATCTGCTTTTAAAAAAGATAGTCATTGGTAGCCTGGATTTAAGTTCACTTCTTAATTTCCAGAAAAATATATACTGAGGCTTAAATTTGCCAGGAAAATCAACCCTCTTATCTGGAAGCCCTGCATGTGGGTAGTTATTATCTGTCATTATTACTGAATGGCGAAGGAAATGCGCTCTGTACTTGCTCAGAGGAATTGTAATCTGCACGTACTTCATATGTTCCTGTGTAGTGCTGTGTCCAGGCACTGAAAACAGATGCAGAAGCTGAGCCACAGTTATCCTTGGCATGGGAATGTTTAGGAATGTTTAGCTAAGTGCAGAACAAATCGGGCCCTTCCAGACAGAGATTTATTCCATCACATTGTTACTGGAGATTTGCAGGGTGTTCAGAAGATGTTCTTTGCATCCTGTGAAACACATGCTCTGCCCTCTAGAGCAGGGATTCTCAAAGTTGGGTCCCCAGATGTGTTTGGACTTCACCTCCCATAATTCCCAACCAAAGGCCCCTGGGGCAAGGGATTATGGGAGCTGAAGTCCAATAACATCTGGAGACCCAACGTTGAGAACCCCTGCTCTAGAGCACCCATTTCTTTTCAGACCTCATTTATCTGGACATGAAAATGCTAGAAGAACAACTTGCATGATGAGAAAAAGTGTAGATAAGGTAACTTGTCTTGGTCTAAGGGGGAATGATTTTCTGCATAAGTGGTGATGCCCTCTCTTTGCACCTGAGCACACCTTTGCAACTTTATTTTTATTTTATTTATCATATTTTTATACCACCAGATACATTTATCGCTAGGCAGTGTCCAAAATTTTTAAAAACACAGATTAAAATACACAAGACACAATAAAAGTATTAAAATAGTTATTAATACCAATTATTAAACAAACAGAGGAGGAGATGCTCTTATTTCAGCTGGGAGCATATTCCAAAGCCCTGGGAATATGTAACTTTGCCACTCTACTTCTACTCATTGCCCTGTGCAGTTCTTTTTTTTGGCGGGGGGGGGGTTAGTGAAGGCCTGTGTTACCTCTATTACAATCTCTTCCCCCCGCCATCCTTTTTTAAAAAAAAACAATCCCACCCCCCATTCATGTTTACTGAGATGTTAGTCTCACTGCAGCAAATGGATCTTCCTTCAAGAAAAGGAGGGAGAGGAAAAAAATCAAGTTTTGGGGAAAGAAGTAGGGCTCTTAAGTGCTGCAGACTGGCCAACATGTTCCGCAGCATATAATGTGAGTGGTTCTCAGGCTCCTGTGGGCTCCTAAAGAAGCACTGGGAGTTGTGGAGTGCTACTTCCATTGGAAATAATGTAACACTCCTGAAGTACAGGCACAATAGTTAAAGCAGAGCTGCACAACAATTTATCATAACATTTTTTTAAAAGAGGAAATGATAGTCTCAACAGCACAATGTATGCATACTTATTAGAAGTAGGTCCCACTATGTTCAATGGGGCTTATTTGCTGGCAAGTACGAACAGAGCTGCAGCCAACTCATTAAAGAGGAATGAACTGGAGGGAGGAAACTATTTCAGGGAGTGAGTAATTAAGGATCGGCAACTCTGCTACAGAAGCAAGAGATCTACAGAAGCAAGAGATGCCAACCACATCAAGCATTGATCCTTTTGTTTTTCCCATTCCAAGCTATGGGAGTCTCAGCAGATGGGGACGGGGGGTGCTGCAGAAGTTCAATAAACTGGAAGTGGATGATAACAGATTTTATTTCATAGTTGTTGTTTTTTTAAAAAAAAGACAGTCTAAATGGGGACAGTGAGAGACACAGGGACAGACAACTGCCTGGCAATATTCCACCCCCTACTGCAGAAGGACGATATTGACATGAGTGCACACACACAAACGTCAGTATAAGGCAGCTTCCTATGTAATCTGTTGCTTGACCCAAAGGCGCTCATACAAGGCAGCTACCAGCAACAACCACTGAAGAGTTCCTATGCTGGGGCTGGATAGGGCCAGTTGCTCTCCCCTGCTAAATATAAGAGAACCACCACTTTGAAAGGTGCCTCTTTGCTCTTTGGTGCGATACTCAGTACTCCAGCACTCCCAGGGGCTTCTCTACCGCTGCCCACTCAATTATCTTGTCCCCAAATGGCAAATTCCGAACAGACTTGTGATTGTAAAAGCCATTGGGTCTAATGATGGTCTTTTTAAAAAGCAGCAGCTGAATAATGGCCTGCCTCAGTGTGGTGGTGGTGGTGAACCACCCAGCCTAGCAAAGAAGCATTTATGATCCTTGACACTAGCAGTGATGAAATGTGGTATAGACTAGCACAGTGTTACTCAACGTTTTTGGAGTCATGGACTGGTACATTCTTTGTGCGCAGTTTCCCGGACCAGCAGTTAGTAAAGAGATCACCCCCACTCCCAGGAACCCCCCAAAACAATTTCTAGCTGGGGGGTGGTGCCACCAGGAGCTCTCCAGAGCTCAATTCTAGGCAGGCATCCCTCGCTGCTGGAATAACACTCATTTAGCTTCCTCGAAATGAACGTTATCCCAGCAGCGAGGGCTGCCTGCTGAGAAATGAGCTCTGGAGAGGTCCCAGCAGCAGAGGCCCTCACCGGTTTGAAATTGTTTTTGGGGGGATTAATTCTCTCATGGACCAGCACAGACTGGCACTCAACTCCTCATGGACTGGCGGTTGAGAAACACTGGATTAGCATATGGGAATCAGACTTGCTGGGATCCCAGTTTGCAAATCAGATCTATTTAAACAAGAAGCCTGCCCATGCATGTGATGCTATTGTGGGTAGCCATTTTAATACAGGAATCCCAGTTGGAAGCAATGCAATCATGCTGTACTAGAAGATCTATATTACAAACCTATAGTGTTTTTATACCAGTTTTGCTGTCCTTGTTTCTTTAAGCAGTTTGGTGAAGGTGCTGAGGATACTCTGTAAGAGATCTCTAGCCTCTTCACATAAGTGAACTTCCCATGGCTTTCTTGGAGGAGGGAATGACTAATAAAATGGCTAAGGCTCAAATCCAATACAGTTGGATTAATACATGCATGCTTATGTACATGTACATATATGTATCGTGTACTTTAATCTGTGCTACATTATAAGACTGTAAGATAAAGTGTGCCGTCAAGTTGATTTCAACTCCTGGTGCCCACAGAGCCCTGTGCTTGTCTTTGGTCTCGCACAGCATGAGATGATGCTTTTCAGCATCTTCCTATATCTCTGCTGCCAAGGTGTTTCCCATAGTCTGGGAAACATACTCTAGTCCCATAGTCTGGGAAACATACCAGTGGGGATTCAAACAGGAAACTTTCTGCTTGATAGTCAAGCATTTCCCCACTGCGCCACTTAAGGTGGTTGTAAAACTGTAGTCTTGTACTTTACCTTCCCATGCGTGGGGGCAACCTGAATCTTAAGAAGATGCAAACCACTACCTATGAAAGAACTGGGTACTACCATCATGGTGGTGCCCAGTTCTTTCATAGGTAGTTGTCTGCATCTTCTTAGGTTTCAGGTTGCCCTCACACATGGGAAGGTGTGGCACCATGATGCTCAAAGTATTTGTATATGCTCTCCAAAATTGTTGTTGTTTTCCTTCAGTTTAGGAGTCCTGTTTCTAGCACTTTAATCCAAGGTTTCTCTGTGCTTGCTCATACATTTTGCTGATGACAGGGATAATTATTATTTCCAAAGTAGTAATTTTTTTAAATATTTTTTTAATTCATGCTATACACCAATTTACACCAATTATATACCAATTATACACTCGTGTTATACACCAGTTTGTGCATGGCTTAGACTTTGAACAACCCTATTTGGGCAGCTTGTGATTATAACCAGGGGTGTAGCTATAACTGAACTGTGGGGGGGGGGGGTGTCCCTGGACCCCTGAGGGGATTGGGGAACAGCTGAGTGACAGCTCGTTCTTTGCTTTCCCACAAGATTTGATGTTGTAATGATTTGTAATTTTAAAATGTTTCTGAAACATTTTAGGGAGTGACACACTTAGGGAGTGTCTGAGAGTTGCACAAGGTGAGAGAAAGGCTGTGTTGAGAATGTTTTGTCCCCCTGCCCCCATGTCCTTACAGTTTTCTGCAGCAAAGACATTGATGGGAGGGAGAGAGGGAGGGAAAAGGTGGGAGGGTGGGGCCCATTTTTAACCTTGCTATGCCCCTGATTATAACCACTCAGCAGTGAGGAGCTCCAGACTTGTAATATATATGTGTAAGTTGTCAGGTACAATTTGATACATACTGTGTGGTACAAATTACCAGTTTCCTCTAGTATGTCCCTCTGGAAAGTTCCTGAAATGTAGAAACTTGAAGGAAAAATGCAGACACCTTCAAAGAAATTTGCCCAGTTTTCATGGCCTTTTGAGCCCCCTGTTTAATTCCCCCCCCTATACCTAAGTGCGCTCTCTCTCTCTCTCTCTCTCTCTCTCTCACACACACACACACACACACCACCTTCTAAGCCAGTGCATGAAGTGGACAGCAAACAGAATCAGTCAATTACTAGATAAATCAAAGGATCTCAAGTGGTAACCAAGCACGAAAAATGATAAGATATTTATGACTTGACATACATATGATTGGATTTTAAAAAGGAATACTTTTTCGAAATCAACTCCCCTCCCTGCTGCATGGAGCAATCCAGGCCGTGCTGGTTAGAGAGAGACAAGACATAGCCCTGTTCTTTGCGGCTTTATTCACGCCCAAGAGAGGGAGGTTACAGGATTTCACAGTTCTTGAGTGATCTGTTATCTCTGTATATGTGTGGGTATATATGCACGTACATACATACATACAGTACATATATGTGCATACATGCAATGCCATACATACACCATATAATGTGCCAATCAAGGATAACACTTCTTACATCCAACGAAGTGTGCTCTAGTGTATGAAAGCTACATAACCACAATAAATCAGCGGCTAGACTTTCAGGTGCCCCAAAATTCTTGGTCATTTTTCCGCTCACCTTAATAACCATAAAGAGGTTCTTTCTTCCCCATATGCCACTGAAGGTAGCAAGAGGTCACTCCTAGGACAATGTTGCTGCTTGGTGTGCACAGAGGCCCCCGCATTTACATAAGGCAGCAGCAACATGAACAAAATCAATCAGCAAGTGAGCCATCCCAGCAGAACAGGCTTAGGATGTTTACAAACGAAGGAGCAGCAGGTCTGAATGATTTGCTGCCCCATGGCAGTTCCCTCCCTGATTAATGAAGCTCCCGCACTCCCCACTGGAAAATGGACTGATCAAGGCTCTTTGTGAGGACCTGCTGCTCTCATCCCAGCTGTTCAGGCCATGGCTTTGCATTAGCTTTTAATCTGGCATTAGTGTGTATCTATCTGGTTCTAGCTGACACTCAGAGAAAGTATTGAATGGAGGCTGCTCTTCCCCATAGACAAGCGTCTGGAAGGGTTCCTGGAATATCCTGTCCAACAACAGAGCAGAAAAAAGAAGCAGCAGGCTGAAACTTGGCTCCTCCACTACAGCAAGATTGACTTGCCTTTTCTATGTTTGTTTGTTTTATTACATTCATATCCTGCTCTTCCTCCAAGGAGCCCAGAATGGTGTACATGGTTTATCTTCACAACAACCCTGTGAGATAGGTTAGAGATTGGCCCAGAGTCACCCAGTGAGTTTTGTGACTGAATGGGGATTTGAACTCAGGTCTCCCCAGTCCTAGTCCAACACTCATAAGAATAGCCCTGCTGGATCAGGCTCGTCCATCTAGTCCAGCATTCTATTGCACACAGTGGCCTACCAGATGCCTCTGGGAAGCCCACAGGCATGGGGTGAAGGCTTGCCCTCTCTCCTGCTGTTGCTCCCCTGCAAGTGGTATTTAGCGGCATCTTGCTTTTGAGGCTGGAGGTGGCTTGTAGCCACCATACTAAAGGGAAAGTATGTCGTCAAGTCGATTTCGACTCCTGGCGACCACAGAGCCCTGTGGTTTTTCTTTGGTAGAATATAGGAGGGCTTTACCATTGCCTCCTCCTGCGCAGTATGAGAGGATGCCTTGCAGCATCTTCCTGTATCGCTGCTGCCCAGTATAGTACCAGTGGAGATTTGAACTTTGCATTTCCCTGCTGTGCCACTTAAGCTGATAGTAGCCATTAATAGCCATTGATTCACCTATCCTCCATGACTTTGTCTAAGCCTCTTTTAAAGCCATCCAAGCTAGTGACCATCACTAGCTTGGATGACTCTAATCACTACAACACACTGGATATATAGATATATGTGTGTCAGTGTGGTGTAACTGACATATATATGGAACAATATATACCATTGATCCATTGTTGCAAAGTAAGGCCAAGTTCTGAGGAATTTGGAGTGTAGTGGTACACCTGGTTTGCAGGTAAGGGACTGCGTGACTCAGTTCTTCTTCACAGAGAACAAATGGAGTCAGTGTGGTGTAATGGTAGCATGTTGGACTAGGACTGGGGAGACGGAGTTCAAATACCTCTTCAGCCAGGAGAATCAGGGTGACTTTGGGCCTAACCTACTTCACAGGGTTGATGCGAGGAGAGACATGACCACACATCACTGTCTTTGAAGAAAGAGCAGGATATTAATATGGTAAATTACCATATTTACCCTATGGTAAATTAATACCAGGCTTTTAAATGAGATTAGTTTTTACTGCTGCTGCTGCTGCTCTGTGTTTTATGTATTATTGTTTTTTATATAATTTTTAAATAGAGATGATTTTTATATTTATATTAAAAGCTGTACTTTTTGTATTTTAATGGTGTGTTCTTTTAATTATATTGTAAACCACTTTGAGATTATTTTAATTAATTATTTAATGAAAAGCGGTATATAAATTAAACAATAAATAAACAAACATAAATGGATAAATGACTTGTAGATTGAGAAGTAGATGTCAAGGAGAAGGTTTTGAGCCGAGCCTTCTCCCTGATGTGCTAGTTGTCTTATATTCACTGATTTTGGGTGGTAGGGGGTATGGAGGAGGAGGAAACCCACATGAGTCTCCACCTGCTGTCTGAAGTGGCCCAATCAAGGAACAGGTTTTCCTCATTGTTTGCTGTTGGTGGGAACCAGACCTTCAAGCTAAAGTTATATAGGATTCAATTCCAAAGACAGCAAATATACACATTATGAGAAGCCTAATGCTTTCCCCTGGGAAGCCTTCCTGGCCCCTTTGGTTTAACATTTTAGGTAGTAGTAGCACTAGATGGGACAGGTGCCTATATTGTGCCTCTCTTCGTTCCCCAACTGGGACAATAGCAGCTTGGAGGACAATTTTAATATGGAAAATGGCTGCAGGAGAAGGATTAAATGGTCTCTTCCCCCTGTCTACAGGTTTTCCAGATGTTGGCCACTGTGTGGGGCAGGATGTGAGACTGGATGTTTTGGCCTGATCCAGCAAGACTTTTCTTATGTTCTTATTGATCTTATGTTCTCCCAGCACTGCAACTCCAGACATAACTGGAGTCCCTGCACCCGTTTTAAATGTGTAAAAGACTTAGGGAGATCCATAATCAAGTCTCCCATGTATCTCCCATGTAGCATCTGTAAGGTAAAGGTAAAGAGTGCCATCGAGTCGAAGTCGACTCCTGGCTACCACAGAGCCCTGTGGTTGTCTTTGGTAGAATACAGGAGGGGTTTACCATTGCCTTCTCCCATGCAGTATGAGATGATGCCTTTCAGCATCTTACTATATTGCTGCTGCCCAATATGTGTTTACCATAATCTGTATTTAGTGCCAAATACAGTATAGTGATCCTACAGATGGACCTCTCTCTCTCTCTCTCTCTCTCTCCCCTCCTCTCCTCTCCCCCCCCATATAAAAATTGACCATAAAGGGGGAAAATAAAATCTTGTGAGTATTTGAATATGAGTATTAGCATTCACGTAAACAAACATTTGTGCAAATCAAGGAGAATAACAAAAAAGCATGATGGAAGTTCTGATTCTACCTCCTGTTTCATTTTTAAAATCTTTCATCCCACTTAAGGGACTGAGATTGTTTTATTTTACCTTTTGATCATGACATGCTGAATTGCCATGCACTTTTGATATTCCCCCAGCTTTGTTTTTCTGGCAGCTTACAAGAACGACAACAACTTCTAGTAGAAGTAAAATGAGGAAGAACTCAGCAGTTCTGCCCCTCATGCTGCTAAATGCAAAGGGAACCCTTCTTGCTTCAGCTTCTGGCCAGCACAAGGATACACTCGAGGAGCTCAAGGCATTCTTTGGTAGACCTTGCAATGGGGTGTTGGATAAGTTTCTCTCTCAGTCTCGACTCTTTCTTCATTCTGACAAAAGTGAAATGCTTTTGTGGTGTCGGCAACTCATTTTTAACAAGGATCAAATGTAGAACTAAGTCAGGGTTCCAGTGCCAGCAGTATTTGCTCCATTTCCTCCCCTGCACACCAAATAAAAGGTTGCCTTTAACCCTTTCTTCTCCAAAGGGAACAACAAAGCTAGTTTGGGCAGAATTGCTCTTGCCTGTTTCCCTTTGGCTTGGCTCATACAAGGATGCAAGCAGCTAAGGGAAGACGTCTGGCAAAGCCTCTCTTGCTGTTCTCACTTGGGAAGGGAGGAGGTTCAAAGGCCTTTCCCCAGGCTGCAGCATAGTACATTATTACATGGATAAGGTGCAGAATGGTAGAGCAGGGATCTTCAGGATCAAAGGCACTGTTGGGGGGCAGAGGGAAAACCTTTGGAGCTTGATCAGGCCCTTTCCTAATGTACAGGTTCCTTCTTGTTCTCAGGAAACCAGGATTCTAATTCTATGCTCTATGGTTGATGTGCTCCAAAGCATGGGATGGGATGGAGCTCTTTGAGCTCTATAAACAATCACATTCAGAACTTTGCCTTTCTCACTCACTACTGATGCCCATATCTGTGTGAGGCATTTGGAGGCAGCAACTGACAGAGGACAGATGCATTTCAGAAATAGGGGAAAACAGCAGAGACAGCTGGAGAAATTGGCTCAGTCACTGGGATGGGATCAAGTAAACTACCAGAAAGTCATCGTTTCACCCTTCTTTCCATTCTTCAGATGTACTTTACCTAGAAGTTCTCAGGTGTATTTCTAATTTCTTGTACCCAAGCAGTATATATCTGCAGACAATCCATCTGCCTATTAAAATTCTGCCTGGTTCCATTTGCACAGCTGTTCTACTATATCTTAACTTGCTTGCTTCAGTTAAAGTCCATAGAGGATTTCATGTATGCACATGTAGCTCATGGTTGCTATGTTATATATTCTTAAGGTTATATATTCTTAAGGCTGCATAAACAATCCATCACATGTGTGTGTGTGTGTGTGTTGCCTGTGATAATACAAATATCATGATAATCCAGATGGCCTTGCATGGAAAATGGGAAAGCTTGCAAACATCCAGATACTGTGATACTACATAATTTTAATTCAGGTAAGCATGGCTGGTGAGCACACTTAATAAAAGCAGAGTAGATTCTGCAGTGGGGGTCCAAGCAGAATCATTTTGGATCAGGACTTGGAAAGGATGGAACTCACAGTTTTCAATCTGATTTCAGCAGCCTCATGACAAAATGTGGAAATCATATTGTTCCTTTGTTAACAAGGTGGAAGCTTGTGTGTAGTTAGTCTTTTTGTTAAAAAAAAAATCATAATCAAAATAAACTGCAACTTGGGGAAAGTTTGATGTTTTTATTTTTGTCTAGGACCCACTCCAAAACTTGGATTTCACTGGCCATTTAAATAACAAGGGGAAATGGCAAAACAATGTTGCCACTTAACCAATAGTGCAGGTGGGCACTTTCTAATCATCCCATTCTATAATGCCTCATCAAATGCCCCAAACCAGATGTAGTGGTTAGAGTGTTGGATTACCAGGGAGACTGGGGAGACTTGAGTTCGAATCCCCATTCAGTCATAAAATTCACTGGACTATGGGCCAGCCACTTATCTCTCAGCCTAACCTAGCTCACAGGGTTGTTGTGAGGATAAACATAGCCATGTTCACCGCTCTGGACTCCTTGGAGGAATCGCAGGATATAATTTTTAAAAAAGAAAGAAAGAAAGAAAGAAAAAGAAAAAGGTCATGGAAGCAGCAGGCACAGATCTCACCTTAACTCTGCTCTAGTGGAAACGCCGCTTTTTAATTCATTAAAAACATCGGTAATGTGATTAACCGTCCTCTTTAAAACATTCCTGCTTATTGAGCAATGGATTCCTTCTTGTAAAGGCCGCGCGCGGTGCAATTTCCTAATGGTGCAACTTCGTTGTCAGTATCTTGGGACCCGGTTGCAAATAACCGTATAAACAGAGCGGTGAAATCGGCAGGGGCGGTGAGAAAGGGTGACCCCGTGGGGGCACGAGCCATTTCCTTGTTAGTTTCTACAACTCTGGCGCCTTTTTCTAAACTCCGCCAATTGCTGGGCTTGTGGCTAACATGATGCAATTGGGCTGGCCTGCTTTTGTGCAGAGAATCAACATACGCCTCATCCAAGAAAGATTTCACTTTCTTAGCTTCGAAGGAGGCTCTCTGGAGGATTGGAAAACTGACGGGAGGAGGAGGAGGAGGAGGTGCAGAGGGTGGAGAGAAAAGGGAAGAGCCGGGAAGGGCCGGAAGCAGCCATCGCTGTCATCCCTTCTTCACGCTAATCCTTGGCACCGCTGATATTCCGCGTGGTGGCTGTCAAACAGTCGTTTTGCTCCTCCCTCTCTTGGGCGTGAATAAAGCCGCAAAGAACAGGGCTATGTCTTGTCTCTCTCTCTCTAACCTGCACGGCCTGGATTGCTCTTGCATTGGGATGGAATGATTAATCGCAGTCATTCTCTGGGGATGAGAAGGTTTCACCCAGGATTTAGCGTGCTTGTGGATCATACAAACCACACACACACATTTAAGGTGAGGAGGGTGAAGCAAGCAGAGTTTGTTTTTAGGACGGAGAACTCCTTCTGCCACGAAGCCTTTCAGGTTAAAATACAGGGGCGTGGATCTTTTTTCTTTTTAAAAAAATTACCTCCAAATCTGTATTAGAAAATACAGACCGGCGTTATATCATGTGCATTTTTAAACTGCTGGTTCCTTTCGTTTTGTTCCTGGTTAGATCATTCCGTGGGGGAACAAGAACAATCCAGAAGCAACTAAGGACAGCCCCCGCACACCACATCACTTTCTTTCCCACTGATCTCTGATTAAGTCAACAACAACAACACTTCTGAAACCAGATGTGCCAGCCAGATGTGCCCCAGAGACAAACCAACCACCTAACAAACAGCTGCGGAGACTGGGCTGGCATCGTTATTTATTTTGGGTCTTGATTCGCAGCCCTTCACCCCGCCTTGAAGAACCCCTTTCCGTCCTTTCTCTCCTGCCCCGAATTCAGCAGCTCGAGAGTAATGAGAAAACTCCCCTTCCACTCCCCACTGCAGCAGCAGCAGCAGCAGCAGCAGCGGCCAGTCGTAGTAGGGTGGGGACGGGGACCTCATTAGGGATTCCTTGCTCAAAATTGTGAATAAGGCATGCACCACATGGCCCAGGGAGTGCCTGCTTGCTGATTGGCTAGATTTTGCTGCAGTCTATTCCGAGCTGTCGTTTAGTGACTGAAACGTGCACCGCACTTGGCGGCTGGGCTGGGTCAAAGACGAACGAATAATAGAACAGAGCCTCTGCAGCACGGTAGCTATGATACCCATGTGGAGAGAGAGGGAGAGAGAGAGAGAGAGAGACGCACATACAGAGAGACTCTCTAGCGAGCCTCGAACAGGTATGCTCCACTCTTTAGTTAGGGACTGAGACAGGGAGCAGGCAGGGCAGGGAATAGGATTCGCGAAGGAAAGCATCTCTGGTTGCTGTGGTAACATCACCATGGTACCATTCCAGGCATCACGCTTTAATTGGGTGTCTCCTTGGCCCCTATCACTGAAATGCCTTGGTGCTGCCCCTCCTGGGTGCATATAAGGCAAACAGACTATGTGCTTCAGCTCTTTCACAAACCCCAAGGAGCCTGTGGCTGGGGCTAGTTAGCAGGAAGGATTGTTATAGATGTGTGTTTGTGTGAGCATTAAAGAGAGGAGCTCTGTATTCCTTTCTGACCCCTCCTGGGATGTCTGCTCTCTATAGGCAGTGGCTTCCACAGGTTGTATTGTTTCTTGTGTGTCTGCAGCCTTTTGGGAGACCAGGCTATATGCCCATCATGCTTGAGAAGGAGCCATCCGGTCTTACATGCCCCTCCAGTCTCTCTCCTCCTCCTCCATGGATATTTTAGCACACAAGCAATGTGAGAGAGCTTCCCCTTGTTCTCTTCTGGGTGTCAGCAGCACCACTCTGGCTCCAGCAGCTCAGAGCCTCAAAGGAGCTCAGGAGAGGCTTTTGTTTCCCAGCCTGGGGTTCCATAGCAGGGCTTGCCGTGAATAGTTGGTCGCAGAAGGAGAATTCAACTGTGGATATACTAGGTGTGTAGCTAGAAGCCCACAAAAGTAACCAGCTGGAAGTCTACACATCCAATTGCACGAACTCAAAAGGGTGTTGACTGAGGGTAGGAAAGAGTAGTGGATAAGATAAAGGTGACATGGGGAAGTTGCACCACAAAATGAAATAATAATAATAATAATAATAATAATAATAATAATTAATAAATTAATAAAGGAAGTCCTGGCTTACACATACCAGACCTGTAGCCAGCCGCAAAAAAAAAATAAAGAAAAAAAAATAAAAATAAATGGGGGGTGGATTGCAGAAGTCAGGGGAGGCAGGTTATAAAATGTTCAGTAAAAATAGTCAGTGAGGCTGGGAAGGAAAGAGAATTTTTTGGTGTGGCAAGTACACTCCATGCCACCAGCTGGCTATGGGTCTCTCTCTCTCTCTCTCTCTCTCTCTCTCTCTCTCTCTCTCTCTCTCTCTCTCACACACACACACACACACACACACACACGAGAGACACCTTCTGCTGAAGAGAGAACCTCAAGCCAGCTCAAAAATCTGTGGGTTTTATCATATATGTCCCCATCCAGGATTAGCAAAGCAAACCCATCATCTGTTTTATGGAAAATTCTGCTGCCAAACTTTCTGACTGTTGTTCCCCTCATCCTTGTCAATCCAGCCCTGCTACAGCCAAATGCAGATCTTGGCCCACGGCTGAATGGCTCCAGCACCCTTGGTGTTTGAAACTTGGGATCCTACTGGCCTGGACTGATTTAATCCAGTAACTGGACTCAGAGGTGCTCTTACCCCTGGACTTTGGGGCTGAAGTCCATGGCCTCCTCACCCCTGGGGGCCCTCAAATCCTCTTTAGTCTGTCCTGGGTGGTGTGGTTTGTGCCCTCAAGAACCTTCATGTAAAAATATGCTGCTTAATTGCAGCAGGGGAGCGCTCCAAAGGCCTTTAGGTCCAGGCTCCAAAATTACCTAGGTGCGCCTCTGAATGGAAGGTAGGATAGGAGGGTGGCAGGGACATATACTGGGACCCAGAGTTTAGCAAATGACATCACACCCTTAGAGATATACTCTACATATATATATAGAGATACTCAATAAATATGCACACATAGCATTTTAATCCCACTCTTCCTCCAAGAAGCTCAGAGTGGCATATACGGTTCTCCCCCCCACCCGCTGCCTTTTATTCTTAAAACTACCCTGTTGCTGGAATCCCCCTAGGCTTCCCCTTTGATAAGCTGCAAAGGGCAGAATTGACTGTCATTGGTGTCTTTGCATTGGATGAGATAACGATCCAGGAACAGGGAACTGTACAGAAGTAATTGATTGTCAGGTACGTCAGCAAGGCAGAGAAAGACTTGCATGGGGATGTACCATATCTGTGGCCCTAAATCTAAAAGCTGCTGTACTACAGCTCTGCATTGGGAGCCAGGGTTGCCAGCCAGGCCCTCTCTGCCCTCAGAAGATGGAGTGTGTAGCTACAGCCGACCTTCTGCTCTTTATGTCGTCCAGTCTTAACGTCTCGTGGCTCTTGTCAAATCACACCTTGTGCCTCAGTTTCTCCCTCAGTGGATCGAGGGGGAGACACAGCTCACCTTTCCAAGAAGTAGAAATCTCCAAGGGCTTATAAATGAGATTGGGCTACGTACCACCCTCAGTCAGTGTTCAGAAGTCACATGTGATCTCAAAACTCCGTACTCTGTTACACAGAAATTCAGCCAGTCTGGGAAATGCAGTGAGCCCCGGTATGGTTGGCTTCCCCTTTGTCCCTCTGCCTGTCTTCCATGTTATGTAGCCACAGAGAAGAGACTTTGGTTTACAGTGATCCCTTGCAACATTTCCCAGGGAATAAGCTGTGCAGAACAGCAATAAGTCTGGCTTGCAGGACTGTGAATTTGGGAGCATCTTTACCTGTCATACAGGATTTGATGCAGAATTTGTTTGCATCCCAACCAGAGGTGCACTTCAGGAATTTTGGTGCCTGGACCTAAAGACCTTTGGAGCCTGCCCCACCCCCTGGAACCCAACCCCCCACAAGTTAATAGTATATTATTGGGACCAGAGGTGCCCCTAGGTAATTTTGGAGCCTGGACCTAAAGGTTTTTGGATGCCCACCCTGCAAGGGAGTGTGGAGGCCCTGGACTCCGGCCCCGAAGTCCAGGGGTAAGAGCTCCTCTGATCTCAACCTCAGTGCCCTTCCCTTTCTTTCATGTTCCTAAAAGTCAAGAGGAGGAGCAGGAGCAGGAGCAGGAGAGCAGACTGAAGGCAAGTTCCTTCACTTACTGTAAGCACATTGCATCCTGGACAGCAAATGTTAAATCTCAGCAGTAAACTCCTCTTCACAGTGCAGAAGACAAGGTTCTCTGTCCCAGCTGAGATGTGCTGAACCAGATGATTGATCTGAGTCGCCAGCACCTCTATAGACTGATGGCTTACAAAAGCAGACAGCCGTTCAGGGAGGATTCCCCAGTGAATGCTGAACTTCCATTTGTGCACAGCTTGTTCCAGTACACATTACACTTTTTCCTATTGCTCCCCCTGTTCTCACAGATTCCTTTTCCCTGATCTTATGCACACTTCAAATGGTGCCATCCAGTGGATGCTTCTCCTTATGCCACTGCCTTCTAATGCCATTATGGAAGCCAGTTTAGGACTGGGAAGACTTGGGTTCAAAGGCCTGCTCAGCCATAAAGCTCACTGGATGACCTTGGGGCTATCACCATCTCTCAGTTTAATCTACTGGAAGTGACTGGCCCAGAGTCACCCAGTGTGTGTTCTCAGCCATACTCCCTTGTTCTCAGCCCTCCTCTTCCCTCTTCCCGCCTCCAGTGTTTTTTCTCTCTGGCCATCCACCCGGCCAGCCACTTTCTCCCCCACACCCTGGCCAGCTCTGCCGCTTTCTCTCACCGCCCCACCGGTCGCTGCCACCGCTTTCTCTTTCTCTCCACCCCCCCCCCAGCTGCTGCCACCACCACCACTGCTTTCTCTCCCCACTTGCCCATTCGCTGGCCTGTCCATTGGCCTTATGTTCCCTGCTGCTGTCACTTTCCTTTCCCTCTCCCCTCGCTTGTGAACTCTCATGAGAGCTGCCACGCATGGGATTAGCCACGAGTACATCTTAGAGTATTATATAGAGAGATTGTCTCTAGTACAGCAAAGACAGTAACTTGATGTTGCACATAAAACAAAATAAAAGATACAGATCCTGCCCAAAGTACAACATTAAACAATGAGGCCATTCACACAATCAAAAACTCTGTTCTACCTGGGTTTGAGAGCTGTATGTCCTCCCAATTTTCAGTTGTGTGGAAGCCAGCTAGGAGAAAAACCAGCTTTCCTCCCACCTTGCTTCCACACAACCAAAAATTGGGAGCACACACAGCTCCCAGACCTGGATAGAACACAGCTTTTGATTGCGTGAATGACCTCAACGTAATGCAGGTGGGTGGTTTGATACATGCAGATACTTCTGAACATACACTGTGAGATATGTTGGTGAACAGCTTGTATTTGGTGGGGTGGGGTGGGGTGGGGTGGGGTGCATGAGAGAACATGCCCAGTCCTGGTTAGAGTAGCTTTATGGGGGCCTGTGCTCTGGCTGCTAAAGATGACAAGCTTTCTGTAGTCTTCATTTCACTTCCCACAGCTACACATTTCCAAGCCTTGCTGCATTCTTCTACTCCACCCTCAGTGGAAAGCAGACAAGCTCTCCAAGATTCTAACTGAGAGCCTCACTCACCCCTAACTAACCTCACATGCCAGCTGCCTCGTGCCACCCAAATAGACAGGATTTCCAAGAGCTGCAAAACAATCCAGGCCCCTGTCCATGGTGCTGACGTCCCGAATGACCCATATCACTTAATCCCAGGGCTCTTAGGTCACCAAGGGGTTTATTCAGCAAACATTTCCTTCCCCAGGGTAGTAGGCACACACAGGAAGTCTGGTGGGCCTGGTGATTACTTGCTAGTTATTCTTTCACTGCACTTGTATCTGCTTTTCTATTTAAAAATACTCATAGTGACTAACAAGAGAAAACAGTTATCACATCAAACATCACCAAAATAGGCTAAACAATCTTTACATCATATATAAGCTGTATAAAATAGACACCCACTGAAATGGAATTTAGTTCAGCAAGTAGCTGACATGCTCTCTTGCAAGATGCAGTTCATCTTGTCTTCCATCATGTATCCCCAGCATACATTTTTCCTGTCCCCTAAAGAATGAGAAAAGGAAGAGCCAAGTGGATATCCAATTCCGCAACCTTGTTGCCACAGCCGGCAAAGCCATGACTAATCTAGGGCCAGATGCTGGATGGAACTGAATTCATCTGTCACTCAGTCCTACCTTCACTGAGAAGGCACAGGCCAGAGGCAGTCTGCCTTTAAACCGCTTTCCTGAATGAATTTGCCGAAAGAGCACAGAGGGGCAAATCTTTATAGTGACAATCTATAACCAATGCACAATGCTGGAGTGTGCAAAAGAGATTTCTGTTGATTCCTGAAACTGCAAGTCTACTCCAATGGCTCAAATACAGTTTTTCTTCTTTTAGCCAATAGTGGTCCCCTCTGATTGCTTTTGCAGCAGCTCCAGCAGGTGATGCCTGGTCTCTACTATCAAAGAAGAACCCAATCAAATCCCACAGCAGGCAAAAATCCTAACCTTACTGAAGCTAATGAAAGCCATGTATTGATTTCAGTGAGGTCAAAAGCCTCTCCACCAGCAACCGCCCCCCCCCCCCGCCCATTAGAAGTGCCATTCTATATAGCCATCTCTTTGCCTGCTGTTTGGCTGGCAAGGATCCATGGCTCATCTTACTATCCTCAGTGGTCCCACAATTATCTTTCACTTAGGGTTTGTCTTTTTCGCAAGCAAACCTGTGGCACTGTGCTTATTATTTATGTAATTCCATTGTCTGAGGGAACAGCATCCTTCAGATTGTATCCTCTTACAACACATGTGTGTGTTGTTGTTGTTGTTGTGAGGATAAACATAACCATGTCCAATCTGGGATATACATGTAGAAATGAATACATGAATACATGAATAAATAAAATTAAACATGCCCGGATCTTTGATCCATGTGCAGCAGGCTAAGAGAAATAGTCTTGCCCAAAGCCATATAGCAAGCTAATCCTTGGGAAGGACTCGATGTCTGGATAAAACAAACCAGTCAATAGCACCTGTCTGTCTGTGTAAACAAGAAATAATAAATATTATAGCCAGCATGGTGCAGTGGTTAGAGTGCTGGACTAGGACCGGGAACACCCACGTTCAAATCCCCATTCAGCCATGAAACTAGCTGGGTGACTCTGGGCCAGTCACATCTCTCTCAGCCTAACCTACATCACAGGGTTGTTGTGAAAGAGAAACCCAAGTATGTAGTACACCGCTCTGAGCTCCTTGGAGGAAAAGCGGGATATAAATGTAATAATACTACTACTACTACTACTACTAATAATAATAATAATAATATAATATATTTATGTGAGTGTGCACTCAAACCACTTTGCACTGACAATGGGAGGGTGTGTGGATATTTCAGCAATGTGGGTGAGTCTGATAATATGGTTGCAGCAAGGAGGCAACTGGGTGAGAAAGACCCACAGAATTGCCCTTGCTCATGTGGCTGAAGTAGTAGCCTCCTCAGTAGACTGAGTCAGGTGGAAGGTGACTCTTAGGGTGTGTGTGTGTGTGTGTGTGTGAGAAGAAGGCCTCAGGAGAGTTTACATAAATGCAGAAAGTATTAAATGAATTGGCTGCTTGCATTGGAATCTGTCCATTAGAGACATCTCCTACCTTTTAATCTCAGGACCTATCTTTCCTCCCTGTTTAGAAACAATCAAGGTTACTAATGCAACTTGCAGGATTGCAGGTGCCAATGGGAGGAGGCCTGCACTGAGGTTAGCATGTGCTAAATGACCAGCATGTTCTCAGAGCAAGTCTGTACGCCCCTCTTAACCCTAGCCATGCTGCATACCCAGAACATGGTGACTACCCCTTTAACTGGCCAGCTCTGGCAGCATCTGCTGCTGTGTGCTTATGTTTTAATCCGCTTATTGGCTGGGAGCAAGTGTGCATGCTTTGTGTGTGTATGTTGTTTGGTGGAGGGGAAGGAATTTCAAGAGAGATGGCAATGATGATTGCATATCATCAAGATGACATATTGCCAGGGCATATGAGGAATTCAGTTTAGAGTGGGCTCCCCGCTGCCAAAGAGAACAGGAATATCTAGCTAGTACTCTGTTTCTTGCAACACACCTTCTCTTGCCTTGTGGCATGTTGTGATCTGGATTGTGTGGGGTGATAAAACTGCATGCACTGTAGATGTGCAGAAAACAAGACGTCTCACACTAATTTGCCTCAAAGCCTACAAATGCCCCCCCAAGTTATCCACTAAAGCCTAGCTGCACAATTCCAGCCCTCCAGACTACAACCCCCATCATCCCCAGCCATGGTGGTTAATAGTCAGGAATGATGGGAGTTGTAGTCCAACATTTGCGGGAGAACCAAAGATGTGCAGCCCTGCACTAGGGCAAGTAAGAGTCACAGCTCTAGCATCCGTATACTTCATTGAGCATCATGGAACTCTAAGAATCCCTATCTGAAGCAAGCCTGTAGATTCCAAGATTCAGAAAGGTCAGAAGGTGAGGCAGAACAGAGTGGCAGTTGGGATAAAGAGAGGTGGGGTGGGGGAGGGAGCTGCGGGCTCCCATGGTGGATCCAGAGACAAGAGATCTTGAGAGAAGCTCTTGAGACAAAAATATCCACCAAGCAACTGTGAGGAAGCCTTCACTCTACCTGCCCAGTTGCCAGGCACCTTGCTTTGCAACACAGGTGACTGGAAAGAACCAGACGCAGGGATGTTGGCCGGAAGCATGCAGAAGCTGAGAGCCACTGCAGCCGTCAGCACCAACCTGGCAAGGGATGTTGTGTGGAGCACAGAAGCAGCACGACCTGCCTATCCCCTCAGCACTGAAAGGGGCTGGCCTCTTTAATACGCATGTTGTTCATTTGGGCCAGAATAGTTCCCCTGCAGGGAGAAGGCTTCCTTGGAAACTGGTCTAGCACTAGGTTTTGCCAGGGCAAATGGATCTCTGCAGAACAGCCAGGGTAGCGTAGTGGTTCGAGTGCTGAACTAGGACTGGGCAGTCCAGAGTTCAAATCCCCATTCAGCCACTGGGTAACGCTGGGCCAGCCAGTTCTCTCTCAGCCTAACTTACCTCACAGGGTTGTTGTGAGGATAAGCAGAACTATGTACACCACTCAGGGTGCCTTGGAAGAAGAGCGGAATATAAATATTAAAATAAAATAAATAAAAGCAAAGCTTTGGGTAGGGGCTGGACAGGCGCTAGTATTTTCAACAGGGGCTACAGAAACGCTGATTGAAGAGCCCCCTTTTCTCCAACCCACCTTCCCTTCCTTCCCTGGCTTTTTGAAGGGTTTCACCTTGTGGCTCTGTGGTTCTATTTCCCATGGCTTGGAAGCACACAGGAGCCCCTGGGTGTCCTTGGTACTACACAGCCAGGGGGGAAGGATTCTAGGGAGACAGCTTGGACACCAACTGACTCCTGCTGTGCAATGAAGACTTTCATAACTGTGGGCTGGCAATCTTTCTTGTATGAATCATCTGACCCACTCAAAGGGAAGCAAGCTACCCTCTCACCTGATCCTCTAAAACCTTGGGGGCTCTACAGAAGCCAGATGTTATTCACAGAACAGCAATAGTTGTGATGAATGAATCCCTTCTCCACGCTGCCGGAGAGCAGCAACCAGGGCATATTTCACATCAGCATGGAGGTGATGCATTGCAGGTTCCTCGCAGATGATGAGCTAATGGCCCAGTGTCCCTGTCTCCCAGGTGACAGGAAACATTTGTCGGGAAGCCACCCACCAGCTCCGGCTCCATTATGCCGATTGCCCTCTGTCAAGGCATAATTGGAAATAAATGCAGGGTGCATCGACCCAGGTATAGAAAGTCAACCATGGCACAGCAGAGGTGCGTTGCTGGAGCCTCTGGGAAGCAGGTCCTGGAGTGATGTATGGCAAGTGACCAGGGTGGAGGTGCAGCACACTGGTCCCTTGTTCACCATGGGCTGGGTGAGAAATAGGGCGGCTTATCCAAAGGCATGCCATGTACCAGGGGAAGAAGCTTTCTATGTCAGGGAGAAGAGAAGTTGCTTTCTCTAGAGACAATTTATGTCTGTCTGATCTGTAGCAGCAGAAAGGCAAAAGGTAGTGATTTGTTTGTTGTACATTCTTCTCCAACATGTAGCATTTCATGCAAATTGTTTATTCTAATGAGCAATGAAAGGGAGAAATTCACACTGTCCAGAAGATCAGGGATGGGCCAAGAGTCTGAATAGTAAACACAAACAGCAACCCCCATGGTGATAAGATAATAAGGATGGTATCCAAAGAAAGTTAGTCATGACTACGCACTATTGAAATCAATGAGACAAGTCCTATCTCACCTAATTTCAATTCCATGTCTGATTCATTTTCTTTGGATACAACCTATACTATTGGACAATGTGCTTCACTTGAGTGGTACCCCCAAGCCTGCTGCTTCACCTCATCCTGCCTAACAGTGGGGGTAGCCCTACAGCATATTAGCAGGTCCTCTTTCATGCCAGGAAGCTCTTGTAGTTAAGCCCAGGATGCAACAGATTGGAGGTTAAATCCTTGTTATTTAAAATGTCCAAATAATAAGAATAAGGATTTACAAATCCTTATTATTTACAATTACAGAGCCTTATTATTTACTATTTGTTTTGATGGTTGGAAGTCTGGGAACCCAAGCTAGTGTTTTGGGAAATAGTGGGATAAAAGTTTGCAATTTGAATTAAACTTTAACTTCATGTTGCAGTTCAACCCAAAACTGACAACAGTATGGCACTATATTGAGAAGGGCTTGCTGCACTGTTCTCTTGGGTTACTGCTCTGATTTCTGATTCTGGTTTCACAAGCATTGGGCAACATAGTTTTCAGCCCCCTCATAGGGGGTTCCTGGCATTCCAAGACAGGCCTTTCTTTTGCTGGTGAGAACTTAAGAACAGAAGAATGGTCCACTGTGTCAGGCCACAGGTCCCTCTAGCCCAAAATTCTGTGTTCTGTCAGCAGCCAGATAGAAGCCGCTGAGGGCTCACAGGAGGGGGCCTGGGCACTGGTTGTCCCCACCACCTCTTACTCAGAGGTATACTGCCTCTGCATATGGAAGTTCCAGTTAGCTACTATGGCTGGTAGCGACTGATATTGAACAATGGTGGTGCTAGTCAGTGCCAGGAGTGTGGCAGGACAGGCAGGCTGGGGCATTTCTTGGGCTCCTAATGAAGAACCAAATAAGTAGGTGGGATCCTTCTGGGCCAGAATTCCAGCTGGGCATCTGGTAAAGATATAAGGGGATGGCTCCTGCTCGGTGGCCTCCTTTTCTCCCTTAACCATGAAAGTGAACCTGGTATGATGTTTTTGGGTGGTTTTTAGAAAAAAAATATTTTTGAAGCGGGAGATAACCTGCTCCCCAGTTGCTAAGCAACGCAGCTTGTCTCTTACCTGCTAGAAGAAATATACTTGGAGGAAGCAGAGTACACACAGGGTTCCTGTTCTTGTGGGAGGTGGCGCTGAATATGTCTCATGGAAGGGTGATTGTCAGCGGCAGGATAAACAAAGCCCCAGCCTGTTGCTGAAGCCCAGTGAGCGGAATGCCCATCCGGGACTAAAGGGAGGGTTGCTCTCCTGCTTCTTTGTCCTTTAGTGCAGCTGCATTCAGGATATTGATGGCAGCACCTTGGAGGCTGAAGAAAAGGGCTGTCGTTGCAAGGGGTCTTCTTTATTATCCAGCCTCTTCATATACAAGCCCATGTGTGTTGCTCTTCATCTGTATTCCGGTTACTACAAGTTCCCCCCAATACCTCAGGGCACATACCCAAGTCAATGTTACCAGTTCCATAGGGAATGAGGAAAAATGGAGATTTGTGGCATTATGGACTTTGCAGGCCTCTGGACATTGTTAGCAGAACTGCCTGCCTGGATATTTAGTGCATATTTGGTTTTAGCCTGTCACATAGACACATAGACAAATCCATGTGCACAAACGCACACATACACTCAAATTCAGCCCCAGTGCTAACTATAAGCAGCATACGGGCTGTTCCTTAGGGGTGATTTTGAGATGTTCTGGGGAGTTACATTGTGTCCTTTAGGGTAGTATGCAGACTGCCTTATAGCTGGGGAGAGGGCGGTGGGAGGGTTTCTCTTAACTGCTAGCTTTCTCTTACCTTGGGTTTTTTTCTTCACTATTTAAAAAAAACTGCTATATTGTGATTTAATGGAGAGCAATTAAGGCAGTAAAACCTGACCTTCTACTTTTTTGGGCACCCCGCCCCCCCCCCCAAATTTAGGCTGACTATGAGTCTGTTAGTATGAATTGTTCTGGGAAGAAGTGTGTCCTTTTCTATCCCAAATTCCAGATCCAGGAAGGAACAATAGCACTTAGCAATAGCACTTACATTTATATACCGCTCTATAGCCGGAGCTCTCTAAGCGGTTTACAATGATTTATCATATTGCCCCGAACATTCTGGGTACTCATTTTACTGAGCTCGGAAGGATGGAAGGCTGAGTCAACCTTGAGCCCCTGGTCAGGATCGAACTTGTAACCTTCTGGTTACAGGGCAGCAGTTTTACCACTGCGCCACCAGGGGCTTCTTACTGGAGGACAAAACAGTCAGAGGCCCTGCACACAGCTTGTGATTTGCCAAACCCAGTGTTGCTCACCAGTTCTATATTCCAGCTTTGATCAGCACCTGTGTACCAGGTACAGTAGTTACCTCTGAGACTGCAAAAAAAAAAAAAAAAAAAAAAAAAAAAGTGGGGGTGGGGGGAGTGAGGAGCTGTCCATGTCTCTTGAAGGCCTCAATACTTGCTTGGTGAGTTCTCCTGGAATTGGTGGGTCCCAAGTTGTGCAGACTAGCCAGAAGGATGGGGAGCATCCTTGCTAGCCTGGGCTGAAATACCACCATGCTTGATTGCATTCAACAGGTCCCTTCAGAAGCTGCCTACTGCTGCAACCTTCCCCGGCTCTGCAAAATGTTTCAGGCCCAGTTCCCAGTGGGGAGGGAGCCACTTGCTTGAACAAGCTTGCCAAGGCAGCCAAGAGGCATATTGCTTCTGGATAAGCAGTAAGGAATGCCTGACCACGCTGGTAAAAGGTGTCCCTGTCCCCTGGTAACTGCTGGCTAGTCCAACACAGTGATGCCTGTAGATTGGCAGGACTTGCTGTGTTGGCTTGTCGTCTTTGTGGTTCGCACCAGGCCTGGAACATGATTCATCATACGACACCAGTGACTGGGGACATTATTGCCATTGGTATCAGTGTGCACTGATTAGTATTGGTTAGCCAAAGAGGCTTGAGCGTTTTTTTGTAATTAACGGGACCACGTGCCTCTGCTCTCCCCCCACCCTTCACCTCCCCTGCAGAGTAATCCCTGGCTCCCAGCGGTTCTTGGCTCTCAGCAATACACAGCCAGAGCATCTGGCCAGAGCCAATTACCAAAGACGCATAAGGGGGATTGACGTCAGCACTGGGAAATCCAGGGAGGCGCTCTTTGCCAGGATCCAGGCAATGAACCACCCTGGGGTGGGGGTGGGGGTGACAGTGACAGCTGCTGGGGGCGGGGCTAAGGGGAACACAGGGTTTAAAGGGGCAGGCTGCTTACAGGGCTACGCATTCCTCCTCCTCTGAAAACCGGCTTGTTTGCCAATCTCTAGAAGTGTATTCTAAGAATAATCTGTCCCGGGAATGTACAAGTTTATTACACAATATAATCTCTAACTGAATTGGTGGTGAGATAATCCTGACACCCGAAAATAGACAGTGTCAGTAAACATGTTCAATACCCGGTGTGTGTTTTGGTTGTGTGATGACCTGCCTCCTCACACGATGAATCAGGTCCTTCCTGATATCAGTAACCATGATTTAGGTCCCCTCTAGTGTCCCATTACCAGGGAGAGCTTCGTAGAGTTAATCAGGATTAAGACACAGCCCTCCGTTCAGCTTCTTCCTGTTTCTTACATTTGGCATCTGAAAGAAAGAGAGAAGGTGCAGCCGGCTCGCTGGAGTGGGAAGGCAGGGAGAGAGATGCTGGGAGATATAGCAGATGGAAAGCCAGGCCCTGCGGAACCATGCTGGGGTCTCATGTTTCTGGGTGGGAGTGATAATGAATTTAACATTAGGGCAGTGTAGGTGAAAAAACTCTTTTGATAAGTGGGGGTGAGGTGGCGGGAGAAATTGTGCTGTGGAGAGGATGGCATGATGTGATTTCCCAGCCTTCCCCGCCCCACTTTCTCCTATATTTTTAAGGCTATTCCTGTAATGCCACGGGGAGTCTGCAGCCAAGTAATATAACACAGCAGCAGTACTGGACTACTCATCAAGCCCCATTGTCTGGCTACATAACCCCCACAAACCTTTGTAAAGTTGTGATGAAGGGGTAGTGGGACACCTTGTGGTCATGTCTTGTATTACACCACAACGCATACATATCTGAAGGGCATGATATAATCAAGAACATTACTATTTATATGAAAACTAGTAAAATGGGCTTGCACTTCGCAAGCATTCACCTTGCACCACAAAATGACTATGCACTCTCCCTTCACTCATTGCTAGTTGATGGGCAGCAGAATTTATGTTTAGGAAAATGTATTTATATCTCCAACACTTAAGCTTTCTTGTGTTTTTCTATTTCTTCAGTGATTTTTGTGCAAATCCAACAGTCTGAAATGCAGTGAACCACAAAAATATAGCTTGTTTGATACTTCATAATTTGTTGAGAATCTGGACTTTCTGTATTGAAAAATACCCAACAAAACTGACAAAGTTTGTCAGAAGTTATCATTCCCCATGCTTTTCCAATGGGGGAGTTTTTCTGCATTTTTTGGCATATTAATCAATTAAACTGGGATTTTCAACTTTTATGGTAGTCTGGGCAAGGTCACCTGTAAAGCATTATCTTTCGTGGTTTGGTCTGGGAGTTTAATATCAGTGAGTGAGTGAGTGAGTGAGACCCAAGCGCTCTCGCTCTCTAGATGAATGCTTGCTTCCCCTCCCCCTCCCCCTTTTAAAGATGAAACACCTTCCTCTTCTGCCACATTTCCACACACCCTAAGAAAAGTTGCCGGAAAGCTTTTTCTGGATGTGTGTTTTCTATAGGTGACAGCAACAGAAAAATAACTGAATATTAAAATGTGAATGACAAAATGGAAATGAGAAGAGTAGATTTCTCATTTACTGGAAGTACTAGGTGCTTGAAAGATTGGGATCTGATGTTTTTCTTCATTGCCTTTCAACTGCAAAACATGTCAGATCTCCTAATGTTACTCTTGGCAAAGCATTAAAGATGGCCCTCCTCTTTCTATATGGATACCAAAACCTTGCTTCAGTTAGAAATGAGACCTTTAATTGCTAATTGTTGAATGACTCCTTGAAATTAATATTTATATACTGTTGGATGTATAGCGAGAGGGAGAGAGTTCAGTAGTGACCATGAGCTTTTTCCATTTTATTTTCATATCAATCTCATGAGGTAGGATGGGATGAAAGTAGTAACTGGCCCAAGAATAATCATGGACATGATCACAGTGTGTGTAGCATGACCAAGAAAAGAAATGAACTCCTGGTCTCCTGACCCAAAGCTAATATCCTAGTCCACACTCATTAGGCTGAACATGCTGCTAATATGAGCAATTCCTGGCCTGTGCTTGCCCACTGAGCTATATCCCACTCCCTAATTTAGGGAGGCAGGAATAGTGAATGGAAGGCAATGTGACACTTTCTTTTCCAATAAGTACAGTCATCTTTCCTCTCCAGAAGGGCTCTCCCATAGGATGTAAACCAGCAGTTGCAGGAGGAGCATGGAAGCCAGGTTAAGTCCTGGGCTCACTAGGGACTGGCAGTGGCAGGCTCCCTATAGAAAGTCATTATCACTCTTTAGAATCAGAATCACTCTTTAGGTGATTCTTCTGTCCACTATTTCTCTTGCTTTGCCAATGCATAAGAAGTTGGGAGTGGGTCACACCCACTCCGATTACATTACTCTTTTGATGGGATCTGATTTTCATCTTTGCTTCTCATGGTAATGTGACACCATTTTCTCTTGCATTGCTGGGCCTTCTGCCCTCACTTTATAACAACTCCAGCAATTGTTGGACTACAACTTCCATCATCCCCAGCCACAGTAGCCAGGGATGTTGGGAGTTGTAGTCCAACAATTGCTGAAGTAGTTATAAAACAAGGCCAGAAGGCCAAGTGATGCAAGAGATAACTGTGTCATAATTATTCCCATCTTCCCCAGCCAAGTGGCCAATGCAGCTGGAGGGCTGAAGTTGTGCAGCTGTGCTTTATAATAACTTCCTCACTTCTGTCTGTATAACCCACATACCTGCCAAGTGAGGATAACACTCCATGCCTCTGAAAAAGTGGGCGCTCACCTACAAAAGCTTATGCCATTAGATAGATAGATAGATAGATAGATAGATAGATAGACAGACATGAAGGTGCCATAGGATTCTTGGCTGCGTTTGCTGCAACAAACTATTAGCTACCCATCTAGAATCTGTCAGTTTAAAAAGAGTCTATCTGTGTGTCACCACTGCCCCCTGCTGTATACAACTGGAGCAGTTCAGCCCTGTACCTATCACAGAAATAGAAGCAACCAGCTCTGAGTCAGACTCTGCCAGGGATTTGCAACCAGTGCTGGATTATTTAGGCACAAGCTAAGTAAGATACAGCTTAGGACCTCTCATTAAGAGGGGCCGATAGATAGATAGATAGATAGATAGATAGATAGATAGATAGATAGACTTATTGCAAGGCAACTTTCTATTCGATTATGAGGGGGGTTTTGTTGCATCTTTGCCAAATAAAAATAAAGCTTTCTTTCTACTTTCACTCTCCTTTTTGTCAGAATAATATAACTTTTTCTTATAGTGCTAGGGGACCTTTTAAGCTTGACATAGTTTAGGGCAGAGGCACTCTTACCCCTGGACTTCTGGGTCAAAGTCCAGGGCCTCCACACACCCCTGGGGGCCCCCAAATCCTCTTTAGTCTGTCCCGGGTGGTGTGGTCACCACTCCAAGCCAACGGCCCACACTTTGTCGGGTGGCCAAGCATGACTGTGACCTGCACCAGGCGGCCGAGCATGACCTCTGCTTTAGAGACAGAGGGGGGAGTGGGGAAAGTAATACGTGGGATGGGGGTATGTAAAGTTGCATGTTGAAATGTTTCTGCTCATGCATATTTGCATCAATATACCTGTTTTAGAGTCTTACATTCTTCTGAGTTCCGTTGCTGTTTGTGTCCTCAAGAACCTACGTGTTAAAAATACTGCATGTGTCGTGTGTGTGTGTGTGTGTGTGTGTGTAGGAGGAGGATGGTGCTTTAACTTGCAGCAGGGGGGTGGGGGACCTCCAAAGTCCTTTAGGAGTCCAAAGTCCAAAGTGGGGAACCTCCAAAGTCCTTTAGGTCCAGGCTCCAAAATTACCTACATATACCTCTGGTTTAGGGCTTCAGCAAGTTGTAACCCAGCCCTGTCTGCAACCTGTGACTGTTTGAGGACATACATGTGGCTCTTTGTTAATATGACCTATAACCAATACCAAGTCCTTGATGCAGCCAGAAGAGCTGAACATGATCTTCAGCCCTCGGGCAATGAAAGGAGGGCTGCAGAGCCCCAAGCAGCCTTCAGGGTCTCTGTGCTGAAGACTGCTTTGTACAGTAGACTGGCCCCAGAGGGGAGAGGGAAGCCATTTTTGTGTCGCTCGCTTGTCCCTCCCAAAGTCTTTTATAGGTTCCTGAGGGTCATGCAACCCCAAGCAATGCAAAGGGACATGAGACTCTCTTTTTCCTTGCATTTGTCAGCAGTGTTGTCAGAAACAGCCGGTGTGGTGTAGTGGTTAGAGTGTTGGACTAGGACTGGGGAGTCCTGAGTTCAAATCCCCATTCAGCCATGAAACTACCTCACAGGGTTGTTGTGAGGATAAACAGAACCATGTACACTGCTTCAGGTTCCTTGGAGGAAGCATGGAAAATAAATGTTTAAAAAAACCAAACCAACGCAGATACCAGCTTCAATCCAGGCAGGCCAGTCCATTTAAACAGAGGACTGTCCAGGAGAGAAGAGGACATGTGACCACCCTAAAGCATATGTATGCAAGACCAGTGCAGTGTAGTGATTAGGGTGCTGGGCCTGTGTGCCAGAGACCTGAGTTTAAATCCATGCTCACCTACACATTTGACTAAGTGACTTTGGGCAGTCACTTGTCTCTTAGTCTAATTGACCTCATAGAGTGGTGAGGACAAAAGGAGGAAACCATGGGGATGAAGCCAGTCTTGGGGTCGCAAGCAGGAATATCAATCAGGAATAACCCTGCTTAGCAGGGTTTGCCTTCATATTCCCTTTAGAGGATGGGGCCATCACTCAATGGTAGAGCCTCTGTGTTGCATGAGAAGGCCCCAGCCTCAGTTCCTGACATCTCCAGGTAGGGCTGAGAAAGACTCCGGCCGAAACCTTGGAGAATTGCTGCCCGTCAGAGTAGGCAATCCTGAGCTAGATGGACCAAGGGTCTGACTCGATAGAAAGCAGTTCCTATGCTCATGCCCTAAGCTCTTTGATACAATAAAAGCATATTCAACTTTATTATTATTATTTTTTAAGCAGCTGAGCAGAGTGGCAATGTGCAGCAGCGAAGCTTGGGCATGTGGGCCCAAACAGCTCCACTGGGATTCAGTGAGTCACAAAACAGGGGCAAGAAGATGCTGCCAGCACGGGCTGCAGCAGGGACAGGGGAGAGGGGCTCCAGTTCAGTTGCTGCAATGCCCAGAGTGGCACAAGGCTGGTTGTGGCGTATGGGGAGGGAGAGCATTTTGATGTGTTTGCCTCTTGTGGGTCTCACTTGTCAGAATGTTCCCTTAGACTTCCGAGGTATAGACCCCCCTCCCTTGAACAAAGGAGGAGTACATACATTTTTTATCCTGCTGGCCTACTGAGATTCTCCAAGAGGCCTTACATGTTCACTGTTCCAGGCAAAGCCTTGAGTGGACAAGAGTGTGGTTACTCTAAGTAGCTCCTTGTAGAGGGGGAAGCCATGCCCCTCCCTGTTTTTCATACCATCATGGCTTATTTCTCAGCAGGGGCGTAACAAGGCTGGAGTGGGCCCAGAGACAAAATTTTAAAACGGGCCCCTCGCTGATACACACACACTTCACATGTGACTTGCCTCTGGGGGGGGGCCTCGAGGTGTGGGGGCCCCCAGGCAGCCGCCTCCCCTTGCCTAATAGTAGTTACACCCCTGTTTCTCAGGATTATGGATTATTCTCAGGAGTTCCATGCTCTCTAGTTCTTGTGAAGTATGAAGAAGTAACCACAGCAGGTGCTATTAATGTACACAGCTTTTTTGCAATTTAATCTTGAATAGATTCAAGAGCCGGTCTTTGAACATCACCTATCCACACACATCCCCCCCCGCCCGCCCCCACCACACATGATGAAACCTGAAGTCATGCCCCATTTCTTGTGGCAAGGGAAAGGCTCTGGGTTTTTGGATTTCTATCACCCTGAGAAGGGGACAAAAGGAGATGATGTCATGAAGGCAAGGAAAGGGTAACATCCAGAGCCAGTGGATAAAAGCAATTTCCAGATAAAAGAATGCCTTGCCTTGCCTTTGCCATGAAGCCTGCTGAAGCACACATCGAGCATGGCTCTTTCTAGAAGGGGTAGCATTTTCTTGGCTCCGATCTTCATCTTTGTAGGTTACTAAAAATGAGTTTCAGTGCAAAGCCGGGGACATCTTCATGTAAGCTTCAGATGCTGTAATGCCTCGTATGGACACCAAAATACAGGCACTTGCACACCTAGAACTTAAAACACATTTGGAATTCTGGGTGCTTTGGGGAGTGAAAGAGTGAGCAGAGGAGAGGTATTTGTAATGGACATGAACATTCTAGCAGGTTTTACTCTTACTTTACAAAGCTGATTTATGCAAAAGCCACTTTAAGCCTCACGTGTAGGGAGGAAACACAGTTTATAATTGGGAACATCTAGCTTCTATCTCAGGCCGTTGGCTGGGACCACACACAGCCGTGTTCATGCTTCTCCGGCCACAGTGCCTCCCCCAACTCCAAGAGCACTGTTTGTTCAAAGTCATAGAACGTGGCTTTATATATTGTAGTTACAGTAGATAAAGATGGGATTTCAATGACAATTATATTTCTTCTACCCACCTTCTCTCACGCTTGAGCCCACCATATTATTTTAAAATGGAATTGTCGGTATTTGAATCTACATCTGGGCTTCGGTGCTGTTCCTCCTGGAAGATCTCAGGTGAGTGCTCACAGGGAAGCAGGCAAAAGGGCCTGGGAGGGAGCTAGGTGATGCCTCTCACTCTTCCTAGCTCCAAGGAGGTTGCTTGGTACCTAGACTTGTTTCTGAGATCCAAGAACTCAAACTCAGATAGGTACAAGCTTGTAAAAGCTCGGAGGCTCTTGTGTCAATACTGGTAAAAGTGGAACTTTCTGCAAGCCTTGAGACCGAGTGTTACACCATTTTCAGTATCGGAAGTCAGGAGACCACCTTCATTGCTGGAGATTAGTATCTGCAGACATATGATTTGATTAGGGCTGAGCCAAAATGACTCACTGCTAACTTTCTCAGCTGGCAAAAATAAAAATAAAAATAAATGCTTCCCTTTTTAGACCTTTTATTAAGTGATCCTTGTCAAAGTGTCCCTCTATTTGTTTCAGCTGCCCTCATGACATCCTCACACAGCCTGAGCTGACTGGCTATGGAATGACATCCAATGTGCTATTTCATGATCCCTGATTGGGTGGGATTATCCATGTGACTAATCCAAGAAGTCCTAAATCACTGCAGTCAGAGGTGGAGTGGAAGCTAGGAATGGGATGGCATCAAAGAATCAGCAGCTTGGAAAATAATGGTGTCCAGCAAGATTGAAAAAAGGATAAATATTCTCACAGTCTATGTATGGGGGGAAGAGAAATGTCCACCCCATTAGACTCCCAGTTGTAACCTGAAAATTGGAAGTGAAGAATATTCAGTATAGCCCTGGCTTTGAATTACTTAAAAACTTTGCTGTGGTGTGTGCTTGATAGAATTCTTTGCCCATTTTATCCCAACTTGGAAGTCTAACTTTCAAGTGCCCCATCCTCACCAGCCTCATTGCCCTAGGTTGGACCTCCATCATCAACTCCTTAGGGTGTAGGCTGAGTCTTGTTGATCTCCCCCACGTCTCAGCACTCATGCATGACTGGAATCCCAAGAGTAGCAAGTTGAAGAGAGTTCTGAAGCCATTCCAATACAATGAGAGTGAGGTTTTGGTCTGGGGGGGTTTTCCCCCCCGAAATGGAGAAATTGGGGGCATGGCTGAAATGTTCCTTATGAAATTAAGGGCTCTGTATTCCCAGTGGGGAGGTACCTCCTCAGCCTAGAAAAGCTGCTCAGTCATCTGGCTCCTCGGCTGCCACTGACTGAGATCCAACCCTTCTCCATAAAACACCCCTACCCGCTACACACAATGTCTTCTTGGTCAAATGGAAGTGTCCCAGGGTGAAATATGAGGGCCGACCCTCCCCTCCCCTTTGGCCCTCCCCATGCCCTGCAGCCACTCGGTCTAGTGGTAGTGGCTGTTCATGTTGTTGATGTGGGAGGTGGCCATGGCACTGAAGGGCGCAGTAGGCTGCAGGCCGTGGCTGGGGTACAGGGTGGGGGTAGAGCCTGGCCAATAGGAGAAGCTGGTTGGGGTCACCCCTGAGGCCATGATGTTGAGCTTGGAGATGCCAGAGAAGGGCAGGGGGGCCTGGAACTTGTAGAGGGTATGGTCAGGCGTGGCTGGCTGGCAGACCTGGGCCAAGCCCTGGAAGTCAAACTTGTAGGCATAGCGCTTGCCATGCACCTTGGTCATGATGTTCTTGTCGTAGTAGTAGCGCAGCGCCCTGCTCAGCTTGTCATAGTTCATGTTGGGCTTGCTCTTGCGCTCGCCCCAGCGCCGTGCCACCTCGTCGGGGTCAAGGAGCTTGAACTCGCCATTGGTGCCCTCCCATGCAATGCAGTTGAGGTTGGCACGGTCCGAAAGCAGCTCCAGCAGGAACTGCCACAGCTGGATTTGCCCACTGCCTGAAAAGCCAAAAGATGAGCCATTAGGGACCCCGGCCTTCGGGAGTCGCCCTGCACCCACCCACACAATATGGGCATCGTAAGAATCAGCTTTATACCGAGCTACATCATTGGCCCATCTATTCCAGGACTGCTTATCTTGAAGGCCAAAGACTAAGAGATATTATGCTAAATATAGATCCAGTTGTTGCCCAAGATGGCAGGCATTTGCCTAATCCCCCTGCAGTGGGTTTTTTTTGGGGGAGGGGGTCTCTAAGAGTTCACAACAAAAATAAGGTCCAGTTTTTAAAAAATGTAATAAACAGAGGGATCAACAACTTTGCACAGCAGTCTCTAACCTTCATGTTACAGTACAAAGAGTAAGAACCCCATCTGACCTTGGAGGCTCTCCACAAATTACTGTTCCCTTAACATGGTTTAACTTATAAGGGAATGTCTCCAAGGTATAAACTGTCACAACACCCTCTCCCCTTGCAGTGCTTAGTACAATGTACCTTGTGTGGTTACATGAAGCTGCCTTCTACTGAGTCAGACCATTGGTGCATCTAAATATGCATTAACTACCCTGACTGGCAGCTTCTCGAGGGTTTCAGGCAGGAATTTCTTCCCAGTAAAATTATAGATTATAGATGATGATTATAGATGATGTAAAGAGTGAGTGCCATCCAGGCTCCTCTAGAACCCAGACCCTCATCAAGTGTGCCTATGCCTCCTCCCACAGTCAAAGGCACTTTTCATAGACTCCACTGCTACTCCCCACACCACGGTCTTTGCCAATGAACAGAACACTCTTCTGCAACCCTGCTTGCAGATTCCCCAGTTCTGAGGATTTTCTCCCAAGCCTGTCTAGGCTTCTAAATGGCATGGCATGTGACTCTAGGCAACAAAGTCTGTGTGCACAGTCAAGGAAAATGCACCAGCGTGTGTTGCCTAGGCGTGCAGTTTACACTCACATACAGAGGTGCACCTAGATAATTTTGGAGCCTGGACCTAAAGGCCTTTGGAGCCCCACCCCTGCTGCAAGCTAAGCATCATCAGCTAAAGGCCTTTGGAGCCCCCACCCTGCCAAGACCTTTAACATATTCCCATCCCACATATTTCTTTCTCCACTCCCCCCTCTGTCTCTAAAGCACCCGGCACAGGTCACAATCACATTCAGCGGCCCAGTGTAATGTGGGCCAGCACCAACCACACCACCCAGGACAGACTAAAGAGGATTGGGGGGGCCCAGCGGGTGTGGAGGACCTGGACTCTGGCCCCAAAGTCCAGGGGTAAGAGCACCACTGGTTGCAAACCATTGTGCAGTTCTGAATTTTCTTTTTTAAACGTTTCGACCCAAATAACCCACCATAGGGTTCCAGATGTATGTTTACAAGGGTGAACCTGAACCTGCAGTCACAGGGGAAGGAAGGGAGAAGCAGCAAAGACTGGTTTTTAGTAGGGGAACAGTCTATGAGGGAACAGTAAAGAATAACGCCCTCTATCCAACACTACAACAGGGTGGTTTTTTTTCAACTTAAAAGAAAACTGTTTCTGTTCTATTACCTGTATTTGGTTGTAATGCAGAGTTTGCCCCTCACAAAGGCACCTAGCCTGAAGGACATGCAGTTTACATGACTTGCTTTCCCAACTCGATGTACAATCTTAGTGATTATCATAATTAAATATAATCAATTAATTGGTTAAAAGACAAATGATTAACTAAACATTCTTTCATCACTTAATGACTTTATACACTCATTTTAACAATCTATTGATCAGAATACAACTTGTATTCTCTACCTTGAGCACCTGAAGTGATCTAAAGCATTTTTAAAAAGCTGAATTACAACACAAGAAAACCACAGTGACCAAAATTTAGTAAAGAACTATGCTCCTTTTAACCCTTTGAGTTCTATAGACAAGAACTATTAATCCAGATAACGCCAGCAGATTATCTGGATTGCATCATGCCCAGATTCTCATTGGTAGAACCATGAAAATTGGCAGCACTGATCATATCTTTGGCAATGAGGCACACGGTCTTGATCCATCAATGGGAACTGGCTGCACTCACACCCCACCCCTGTAACGAGGACCACGGGGATCCAGCGACAGGACCTGGATGCAGGCGACGCGGCACCCGTTTGAATGCACAACTGGTGATCTACTCACACTGACGACGTCTTTTTTGCGAAAGATGGAACACCTTAGCTGCCTTTGGATTCCTAAGGGGTATACTCGTGGGTCAAATGGGCCGTAACCCAAAATTTGGCTTAAAATAAGGCCAATCTGGAGTCTGCATCCCTTCTAGAAGAGCCTCAGGGTTCTAAGAGAGCAAATTCCACACCTTGGAAGTGGACTGGGTGGTGGCGGCGGGCAGGGGGGGGGGCGGGGATCTCTCTCTACATGCCTTTCGCGTTCACTTCAGTGGGGTGCGTGCAAGAGAAGAACCTCCTACTACAAACACTCTTAGGAATGCAGGAAGTGGTCGTTTTTCATCTGTGTCACTCAAAATCGAACCAGACCTCATCATCAGAACGAAGCTTAAGTGTAAAAACTGGAGCGGGGCGTACGGAGGGTATTTTTTGCTTTCTGCATAGATACTGCTGTCTAAGTAAGCTGTTCTGTTACATTTTTCTGAATCAGTTGTGTGGTTCACCTTCCCTCACAATTCTCCCCCAGCTACCTCCTCCTCCTCTCGTAGAAGCGATTGCGAACGGGTCCCACAGACCTCCTTAGGACAGTAAATGGTTTGCTTTCCTTCCTAACACGAGCATCTGTGTTTCCATCCTCTGCACCCCACAGCACCAGTCCCATTTGCAGGCTATTGACTTTGCCTCGTGTAAATCAAAGAGAACTAATTTATTTACATTATGAGACACAGCCGCTTCGGGAAAATGTGAGTCTGGTTAACCTTTTCAGACACTCTCTCCTCAAAGAACCTCTAAAGCCATGTTTTAACCCCCTGCCCCCCAGCTACGAAAAGATCATCATCACACGATGATCCATCACAAGATGGCTCATCTTCCTCCAAGGATTTCAGCGCAATATACAAGATTCTCCCCTGCTCCATTTTAACCTCACAACAACCCTGTGAGGTGGGTTGGGCTGAGAGATAGTGACTGGCCCTAAGATCAGGAACAAGCTAGCAACAAGATAGTGAGCTTCATAACTGAGCGGGGACTTGAACCCAGGTGGTCTCCTTGATCCTACTCCAATACTAGACCAACCATTGAGATCATATACATCAAGACATTTCTGAACCTTATTCAGACTGGCTTTTTTGTTGATTGGATTTGCACCCGTTCAGGTTGCAGATGTGGGATCAAGTTTTGAATCTTCCCCAAATCCAAGCGCCCTGCAAATAGCAAATAAGCACAGCTGATGTGCTAGCTTGTTACTTGAAGGGAGTTATTCACTGTTAAGAGAGCATTCGGAATTGGCAAGCCCCACCATCAGTGCAGCGGGGAAACGACTTGCCTATCAAGTAAGAGGTTGCTGCTCCGAATCCCCGCTCAGCCCGGCCTGGAGATCTCCGAGAGGGAACCTGGGACTTTCGGCTCTTCCACTGAGCTCTGGCTCCATCCGCCTCGCGGATATTTGACAGCAGACAGCAGAGCTCACACATGGAGTCACCCATCCAAATGCAAACCAGGACCCTGCTCAGCAAGGGGACAATTCGTGCTCGTCACAGCCAGGCCAGCTCCGTTCAGGAGGGGAGCATTCATGTGGCATGTATTTCTCTTTCAGAAATCGAACACGCTCCCTCCCAAGAAATGCACCTATATCTTAGTACAGAGGTTCCCAGCCTTCGGTCCCCCATGGTCCTTTGCGACTGGGGATGATGGGAGTTGTAGTCTAACAATATCTGGGGACTCAAGGGTGGGAACCCCAGCCGTAGCAAATGCATCAAACTCGGAAGGGGACGATGCTCTTCTGAGCCTCATTTGAAACTTGCGCTGGTAAAACCAGAGCTGACACTTTCAGCCACTCCAGCCACTTTCGCAGCAAGGCAGGCAGAGCGCAACAAGAGAGAACTCCGGCCCGGGCCCGGCTCTGCGGCAGTTCTTCACAGGGAAGCATTCAGGTGTCCTTTCCCGCGTTCAGTGCGGGGCGGGCGTTAGTATCTTGGCTTCGGAAGAAGTTTCCATGCCCTCACCTTTGAGAACGGTGCCGTTTTGTAGATAAGGTGGGAGAAAGACAAGATAGGCGGGTACTACTTGGGTTTAGAACAGGTGTAAGGATCCTTTCAGAAACTCTAGAAACAGGACCTTTATTTTAGTTTAAGTTTTTGGTGCGATAGCCGGTTGGTCCTCGGAGTCGCCTCATGGTTATTTAAACAACCTGCAGTCCATTTCCAGCAAAAAACCGACAGCTTTCTAGTTTATTTCCCTCCTCAAAATATGTCTACTTGCAAATGCACATTATATACGCAGCTATGGGTGGACTCACGTAACACTATATAGAGAACACAACCAGCACGATCCAGTCAATGTAAACACTTGTAAGGCTGTCAAAAGCCTACTCTGAACACTGGCCCATTGAACAGAGTGAGGTTTACTTCTGAAAAAATATATATATGCATAGGATTGCACGGCATGTGTATAATCCTGTGCAACGTTACTTGCGAGTAAGTCCTCTTGACCTCGATGGGCCTTTTGCCCAAGATCGGGCTGCTGAGAGTGCTTCGCTCTCCGGTTGAGATCAATGGGTCCCTAATGCTCATCACTCTGACTAAATTGCGTCCAAACATTTAGTGCTGAGCCTGCAATCAAAGGATGGCAGGTTGGAAGTTGTCATCGGAAACAGGAAAAAAGGCGACTCGGAGAATCAGTCAGCTACCGCACCAAAAACGAACAAGAGAAAGAACAGAAAGAACAGAAATAAACTGTGCATGTGTAGGATGTTATATAATGCGCACGACTGTGCAATATTTTAGTTGGTCCTCATAAAAGATCAGCCTGCTTTGGTTTTGGAGTTTATTTGAAAAAGTTGTCATCGTCTTTAAGTGATCTCACATCCCGAGACTCAAGTAAAGGGTAATATTCGTTTTCCGCATATATGGGGAAATATTAACCAAAGAGGACGAAGAAAGACCTCGTGTTCTGCGCTGCAAAGACCTTTTCAGCAGCATCTTCTCCGACCAAAGGGTGTCCGCCCAAGCCATGCCTGTGTATTATTCCTCTCTACCATGGACGCTCCCCTGCACTAGGAGGACTGCGGTCCTACGCCCACTTACCTGGGAGTGAGCCCCTCTGGACACAATGGGGTGCTTCTTAATAAACATACGGAAGCTTCGACTGGCAGCCTCGATCCTAACATGGTATGATTCCTGATCTACCTTTCAAGGTTGTTGTTAGGGTCACAAGAAGGGCTGCTGTGATATACTTCGAAGACTCTAGGAAGCTCGGCAACGTGTGGCTCTCTAGATGTTGCTGGACTACACCTCCCACCATCCCTAGCTTCGGCTGTAAGAAATTGTGGCTGGGGCTGATGGGGTTGTAGTTCAGCAACATCTAGAGAGCTGCGTGAATACCAATTCATATATGAATTAACCCTATATGAATACTAATTACCAGGTATTGTCTCGCTAAAGTTTCTCTCCATGAAGGCAGAAGTCCCTGGATTTGGACCTACTTGTTCTTGCTCCACAAGCAGTGACCTGGACTGTTCAGCTCCTGCTTGTGGCTTCCAGCGGCATCTGGTGGGCCACTGTGCGAAACAGGATGCGGGACTAGATGGGCCTTGGACCTGATCCAGGAAGGCTGTTCTTATAGGGCAAGTTCCAAGCTATCGAGATCTGTACAGGAACACCCCAGAGGGGCCACATACGCATCCTCGATCTAGCGTCGTTTTCCTATGCTCGTCTTTTCCGCAACCTCCACTTGCTAAAAACCGGGAAAGAATTATTTCCTAGAAGGTAGGTTTTGAACTGGGTATGAAGAACAAAGACGAAGAGAAATCCCGCATGCGTCAAATAAGCATCTGAATGCATCGCTAAGAAGCTCTAAGAGGCTTAGGGCAATCTTTCAGAATGGTTTCCTCGTAATAAAAAGTGCGTTGAAGTTGTTGGGCATTAGGAGTGTCTTTTTTCCTCACGTCCGTATTTGAGTTTGTATAGATTGTGTCCTTAACTCTTGTGAAGCCCGGATCTGGAGGAAATCAGACGGCGGGGTTTAACAGCACCTTCATTCTTCTAAGCAGCGAGGCCGCACAACGCAGAGACCACAATCGATTCGGCTGGGAGGACGGGGTCCTGGGGATGCAGTTTAGAACCGGCATCCCGATCCTAAGAGCGCCTTTGCTTATTGACTTTCATCGCGTCATCATGATGAGCGCTGCTTGTTTTGAAAGTGTAACCAGCAGGCGGGGATGAAAAGGTAATCCCCGATCTGGACCTTGGCGGAGGTCAACTCGGGTGGGCTGGGGCGAGGGACTTTAACCCTGTTTTATTTATTTATTTATTTATTTATTTATTTATTTAGCACATTTTTATACCGCCCTAACCCAAGGTCTTAATAAATAAATAAATATTGATTTATTGTTAAATTTATATACCGCCTTTCATTAAAACAATCCCAAGGCGATTTACATAAAAATTAAAAACAAGACTACAAAAATGATACAATTATAATATTAAGCTAAAATATAAAACAAATCTGACTAAAAAGATTTAAAATACAATCTCTCGGCAGCCCCAATCCCGATGGACCCCCCACGTGCAATTTGCTGGAGGGGGGCGACTTCCATTGGTTTCAGCTTCTATGGACTTTGACCATATACATGAGATTAAGAAAGCAGCTCGTTTCACTGGCTCCCTTACCTGAGTAAACGCGGGTAAGAAAGACTCCGCAATGAGTACGACTGACAGTGGCGACACCAGAAAAAAAAAAAAAAACAAATGAGGTGGGGCACAGAAGGGGCAAAGTGTATTTATAAAGCGGGGGGGGAGAGCTGTGTCCCTCATATTAGATTCCTGAAATAGAAAGGGTTGGGGGGGGCAAGCCACTTGTCTGAGGGAGCTCTTGCCTCCCCCGCTGCCCCACTGGAGCCGCCCTTAGACCACTGCAAAGCATGGGACTTGCCTTCAAGTCAGTGATGCTCCTGACCAAGCCTACAGTTGTGTGTGCTAAAATGCGCATTCCCATCCGCAAAAGAGGCAACCACCCATCCACCGGCACCACTTGAGCTCTGGGTTGTGCGTCTGTTCCTGTTGCAGAGGGAAAGGTCTCGTGTCGTGCGGCATCTAGGCTTCAATCAATATTTAGTGCTGCCATTGACCAATAAGAAAACACAATAACTTCCCATCATAGGCTGAATCTAGGCTTCTGTTTAGAGTGGACTGAGCTAAAAGCTGCTCTCCGCAAGAGAGAGCTTTATTAAGCAGCCCAACCTCCAAACCCATAAAACAGGGATACTTGTATTGAGTAAGTGGAATTATATCGTCTTAATTCAACTGAATCAAAATTCAGAACCCGAAAGTACGCGGGGGAGGAGAGAGTATTAAAAGTATGAGAAGAGCATGAATTAAATATCTGGATTAACTTGGTTTCCTTTGCCTCAAGAAAAGTGGGGCGATTTTTTTTAATGGTGAACGGGTGGGGGGGAGTGATAATACAGACAGCGCTTGAAAATACCCGAGACGTGACCATGCAAACGGTTAGCCGTTGGATTTGGATAGATTCTTTAATTAATGAAAGATCCTATGGGTATGGGTTAACAAAACAAAAAGGGGGGGAATTGAAAAAGCATCAGCCCACCTGCTCATGTGCTGCAACATTCAGATCTGAGTTTTCGGCTGAACGCTCTGATCTGAAGAGTGTGCGCGCCTGTGTGCCTTGGAGGAAGCAGTTGCCCATTATTGAGTGCAAGTCAGCAGCAGCAGATCCCCGCGAAAAGTCCTGCTCCTTAGCCGGACCTGCAACCGTAGGAGCAACAAGGGCGACACGGGGAGGGGGGCGACTGAGAGGACAGGGGACCGGCAAAAGTGCATTTCTGGGTGGGCAAGCTGTGCCCCAGATTTCTGAAAAGACAGAAATGGGGCGGGGGACTCCTTTTCTGAGAGGCCACGTGCCCCCCTTGTCCCCAATCCTCGGGAGCCATCCTGGATAGAACAGACTGAACTTTCTTCCGAACTCTCCCAAATCTTTCCCAGAGATTGGTCGCTGGGAAAATCACCCACCAATGGGGGAAATGCGGCGACATTTGTGCATGACGGGGCAGGGGAGAGCATCGATTCTAGGAAAGAGGACAGGGAATGCAATACGTCTCCCCCAGTTTTTCCAGATGACGCTTCCTATTAGATCAGTGGTGCTGGAGAGGCAACAAGCTTTACAATTACACAGAATTTGGGCCCAGTTTGGGAGGGGGGAATCCCTACACCTCGCCCCTAAAACTTGAAAGTAAAAGCCCCATTGAAATCACTGGTTTGGGGAAGACATTGCAGTCTTATTTATTTATTCGATTTTTATACCGCCCTTCCGAAATGGCTCAGGGTGGTCTTGCCTGAAGAGCCCCGTGCACCTCCAAAGCTCACTCTTCTTCAGCAGATTCGGAAGGCTACAATGTTATGGAGACGGAAGGGGACGAGGATGACTGCGTGTATGTTTCTGTTGCAATAATCGATAGTCGTCGCTGGAGTCCAAGGAAATCTAATCGGAGTTCTTTCCCCCAGCCAAGACAGATTTCGAGAGAGTATTTAAATGAGAGTTTGGAGGGTCGTGAGAACTCTGAGCCTGAGACTTTCAACACCTTGGAATGGAGCTTACTTCCAAATGGAAGATTAGAACAAGTGTATTCGTTTCCATTTAAAAATAATCGTATTTTTAAAATAATAATCGGACTCCATAGGCTTTATACATTAATATCATGGTCGTTTCCAGAATTTTTTTGGTTTTGTTTTCAGGAGAGTTTCTTCAAAACAACAAATACACCGTATCGACCCCCATCAACAGGCAAAGAATATTGTTACGGATCGAATTCTGCACTGTAACTGCGAAGCATAGGAGCAGAGCTCTGCTTTTCGTTTTCTACCTATCCCTGGACTTGATACACCATTGCTTCTGAAGCTGGTTTGCAACGATCGAAGGCTACACACAATGGAATTAATAACCAATTAGTAGAGCCAATTTCTTTAAACCCCCTCCCGCATTTAAAAAGACAACCTGCTGCGGGGGGAGGGGATTCTTCCTAAAGCGCCATTCGCAAATTCGAGAATGGCAGAGGGGCTTCCTCCTGAGATGCTGAGCCTGATTTCAGTGCTAAGGAAGCAGAGATCAAGCAAAGATGCCTAGGCTCCCGAAAGCATCACACTACACGTCCTTGCCCTCGGAGGTCTGCCCGGTGGAAATCGTCTAAAAGGCAGCCAGCCTTTGACAAGCCGGCAGGAGGCTGAGTTTGTTCTCTCAGAGCCTTTCGGGAAGCCGGGGAGGAAGTGGCGGCCTTACCTTTTTGCACTCCGGGCCCCAGCGAGCCCCACGTCTGGTTTTTGCCTTCTTTGAACAGAGTCTCCCCAACTGGGTCTGCAAGGAAGAACAGCAAAAGGCGGGGGGGCCTGATGAGCACAAAGCCAGCCCGATCCCGGCCCCCAGCCCAGCAGCTCGCGGCGCTTTGGGGGACAAGGTCCCTTCCCTGAGCCAGCCTTGCTCGAGGTTCCCCTGCCGCCAGGCTCCGCCACTCTGCCTCTCCTCCCCCCACCCCCGAGCGGCAAGCCCCTTTGAAGCCAGGAAACGCGTCCAGGAAAGAGGAAATCCGACTTCCGACGGCAGCCGTCGGGGCAGCTTTAAATAGGGACGCGGCTCGGCGCGTCTGTCTGCCCAGGAGCGCCACGAAGCAGCCCTCCAGGAGCAAGCGCCTGGGTGGTGGCCGTGGGGAGCGGGACGGGACGGATCCCGCTCGGGGAAGGCGCCCCCGGGCGTCGCTCCCCCGCCCTACCTGGCAGGTACATGTTGAGCAGCAGGGTCCGCGCGGCGCCGCGTCTCATGGCAGCTCTGCGCGCACTCGGCGCCCGCGGCGGGTATTATCGCCTTCGCCGCCTGGGCAAGAGGCTGGTTCTTCGCGAGTCTGCTGCCGCCGCCGGTCCCCACCCGGGGAGGCAGCGCTCGGGGGGACTGGAGGGGGGCGGCGGGGGGAGGCCGTCTCCAGGCAACGGGCGAGGGGCGCGGGGCCCGGGCGCCTGCAATTTCCTCTGCGCTTTAATTAAAGGCGCGGCGCTGGCGCTTATCGGCCCATCGGACTTTAATAAAGTTTCCCCCGTTAAAGATCGCCGTTTCTATGGAGAGCGGCAGCCGCGGCCGCTGCCTTTTCCGCCTCCTTAACTCTTTGCAAACAGGCAGCGCCCGCCGCCTGGCCAGCCGGGCCCTCTCCTGGCGGCGCTTCTGCTCCAGCGCCTCTGAGCTAACAAGGAAACGAGCCCCGGCCGCGGGCGGCAGAGGCCCCTAATGGGCCTTTAACCTGAAAGCGATGCGCCCTCCTCCTCTTCCCCAGCCGAGCGGCAGCCGCCACTCAGGAGCAGCTCGGCTCCCGCGGCCTGGGGGGCGTGCGCGGGGCGAAGAAGGCTCAGGGCAGGAGGACAGCTCGGCCCGACTCCCTCCGCCGCCCCTCGTCGTCAGGACCTAAGAAGAAGAGAGAGCTCCCCGGCGGGGTATGCTCAAGGCAGGGCCCTGAGCCCTGGAGTCCAGCATCCTGTTTCCCAGCTAGGTCTGCAGGCGGGGGACCCACGTGGGGGACACGATCGCAACAGCTTTCCTCTGCTGTTCGCCTGACTCCTCAGCAGCTAGTATTCAGAGCTATACACTGCCTCTGAACATGGAGGTTCCACTTAACTGTCGCGGCTAGCTGGTGCTGGTTGTTGATGGTCTTAACTTCTAGGAACTTGTATGATCCTTTAAAAAAAAACAACCATCTAAGCTTGGGATGTTGCTTTCACTCAGTTCCTTACCTCCACTGCTTTTTTTAAATTTTTTTTTAAATACCCATTTAACATAATTATATTTAAATATATATCCTGATCTCTCAACTGGTTGGATAACAATACATTAAAAAAAACCCCCAAAAACCCACACTCGGATGGTATGTGGCCATTTAGACCCAAAGTTAGAAAGATGGCACTATCAGTCTGTTGGTGCAAAATCAAAAGAAATATTGTTCTGGGAGTCTAACAGACGTATGTGGCAAAGGTTGTGGATTTAGGGCCCACCCATGTCATCATCTAATGAAGCCACCAACACTTATGCCACAATGGATCTATCAGGCAGGCTTTAAGGGCACCAGGTATGCCTGTGTGAATAATGGCATGATGTGGGAAGGAGTTCTTAAGGACTGAAAACCTTTTCTTCCATAACCCTCACAACACATCTAAAAGGTAGACTAGACAAGTATTATCCCCTCATTGTAGTTGGCAGCAGGGGAGATGGGGCCTGAGAGGTGAAGCAGCTTGCACAATGATGCCACCCATGACCGATCCGAGATCTAAGCTGGGCACTTCCCATTTGAAAGAGCTACCTTAAGAGGTTCCACTTAACTATCGCGGCTAGTTGGTGATGGTTGTTGATGGTCTTAACTTCCATGAACTTGTATGAGCCTTTAAAAAAAAAACAGTCATCTAAGCTTTGGATGTTGCTTTCACTCCGTTCCTTACCTCCACTGCTTTTTTAAAAAATATCCATTTAACATAATTATATTTAAATATATATCCTGCTCTCTCAACTGGTTGCCCTTAAGAGCTACTCAACACCCGCCCTCTGAGATATCACAACTGCTCTAAAGCTCCACTCAGTCCCTTTTTGTACCCCTAATGAAGAGACACAACACAGACCGTATTCTACCCTCTTCCTTCCTCCAGGGGTTTCCTGCTGTGTCGTTTGCTAGAAAAGGAAATCAGAGGAGGATAAGGATAGCTTGCAACCGTTCTCCACCATTTCACCACGATTTCCAGAAATCAAGGGTCCAGGAAATCTTTTCCTGAAGGTTTTTCCATTTCCAGAAATCAAGGGTCCAGGAAATCTTTTCCTGAAGGTTGTTATGTCTTCCAAGACGTGATGGTATTGTATCTTGAATCTCAGCATCCATCCAGTGGTCAGTGGCAATGAGTTCCACAGATCAGCTCTTCTGCTTGGAAAATATACAACAGAAAAAACACATTTTCTTGTGTGTGAACTAGGTCTCTTCAATATGTTGCTTGGGGAAAACCTGGGTCCCATTTTTTCTTGTCCTTGTTTACCAGGCACCCCCTTGTCTGTGGCCACCTAATGGCACAGCAAGGAAGTAAGTTGCCTAGGAAGCAAGAGGTTGCTGGTTCGAATCTCCGCTGAAACCCCTATATCGGCCAGCAGCTGGCTCTGTGTTCGCCAGGACACACGACACAACTTTACCTTTTACACCTTGGACGTGTACACAGCACAGAGACATCTAGTGGCTGTATGAGGGAAAGCACAGACATATTTTACTATTAAGGGACCAGGAGGCAACACAACATAGTTCTGTCAGTGCGTTTTGGGCAGTAAGCTGAAAGACGGCCGCGGTGAGGCTGGATGACTGGAAAGAACAATGTCCTGCAAGGTCACCTCTCTTCCTTTCAGAGATGATGACTCTGGCAATAACTGGGCAAAGAGGCACCTTATATGGAAGTGGCTCTCTTCCATTTAGCACAGCAGTGGAGAGCATATACCCCTGTTTCCAGAGGCATATCTAGGGAAAATAGCGCCTAGGGCAAGCACTGAAATTGCGCCCCCTGTTCAAACATCTTACACCCATCTTTCAGATAACTTTACCATAATATCAGCTAAAAATACAAGTCAAGCTCATTAATCTTTTAATATTTCAAAAACTATTTAGCAGTAGATGTAGCCAGACCAAAAAATGCTGGGAAACTACAAATTTCAGTATTCTGTGGCTCATGAAATACCCAAATACTATGTGGAGGTGTACTTGGAAAACTAAACAGTGGTGCCTGTCTAATTCTCTACTATGCATTGTAGCATCACTGTTAAATAAGTTTTAAAAATAAATGGAGAATTTGACTTTTCCCAGATACTCTGGAAATAATTAAAGGATATGCAGAGTAAACTGTGCCACTGCTTGGAATATGTTCTAGTATTTCAGAAAGACAGTTAAAATGAGAGAAAGAGAGCAAGAAACTCCCAGTGGGCCTTAATAGTAAGGATTTCACACTGATTCAAAGACAAACTCACCATTAATAGCCATATTATTAAGACATCACATTTAACTCACTTATCACAAGAAGCAAAGTAAGAGCAAATGAATACAATCCTAGCTCATAAGCCTGGCATGGCCTAGGGCAGGCCTGCTCAACTTAGGCACCCCAGCTGTTTTTGGACAACTACTCCCATAATTCTCAGCCACAGCAGCCAATAGCCAGGAATTATGGGAATTGTAGGCCAACATCTGCAGGAGGGCCGAAGTTGAGCAGGCCTGGCCTAGGGCCTCACAGAGGCCATTTGAGCATGCTCAGTGGCCATTTTGTTTTCGGCGGCCATTTAATTTTTTATTTTATTTTAAGAAATGGCACCCCCTTCAAGTGGCGCCTGGGGCACGTGCCCTGCCTGCCCCACCCTAGATACGCCCCTGCCTGTTTCAACCTAGCGTAGCACCCCTTCCAGTGACTGTGGCTGGTGCCTCCCTTGCATGTCTTTTTAGACTATGATCCCTTTTGAGACCGGGGACCATTTTCACATTCCTCTTGCTGTGTAAACTGCTTTGTGAACTTATTGTTGAAAGGCAGGTAGTGGTGGTGGTGGTGATGATGATGATGATGATTTTATTATAGAATTGCCATGTATAATTATATATTGTACATGGAAAAACTTCACTCCAATTCCCATTGCCAAAAACTAATTAAATCGGACCCTGGTAAAAATTAGTTTGCAAGACCACTCAGAGCTTCCCAGAAGCCTGGGACAAAATGAAACTATAGAAGCTTAAGGTAAGCATATATGTACCCAATATGTTCATAGACCATGCTTAAACCCAAATGCAGAAACAAAACTTTTAACTTAATTCTGGTGTTTGATGCAATATGGCAAACATGCAGGGCCATCACAAACCCTAAGCTCTCCTCATCAGCCTACCCTCACTCTGTTGGCAGAGGGGTCCCAGCTCCATTGTCTGCCATTGGTTACACTGCATGATCTCACGCAGAAAGGGTTAGGGTGGCTTTGAACTAGTCCACTGCTAAGGAGGACAGAACTTGAATGTCACGGCCCTTTAACATTTTTGTTAAATTAAGCTATGGTCTAAACACTATGGGTGTCCAAATAACATCTTGTGGATGCAGGTTAATGAAACAATTTCTGTTTCAGTTTCAGAACTTTTTATTTATTTATGGGATGGCTATTTTGATGTGATGGTTATACTGTGCTGATGTGGTAGGCTCCTTGTAAGCCAGGGACCAGTCCCAGAACAAATGAGGAGAGGGGGATAATTTCTTTTACATGAATGTAAGACATCTCAGATCTGATTTGCTTTCATTAATATATTTATTATATATCAGATAGATCTGATCAGATAGATCATACACACACACACACACACACACACACACACACACACACACACCTCTGACCTGTCAATATAAATCATTTAAAGGGAAGCTAGTTAGAAACAAGAGTTGCTGATATGAGCCCCCAGAATTTGTTTCAGAAGCTGCTTTCAGATTCCAGAATCCAAGAGTTCTATAACTTTCGATAACTACTCTCCACACATGTAAACTGGCAAGGAAGTGAGGTGCCTCTGAACATGTTCAGAGTGCTGCACCACAGCTGGGTCTCACACATCAAGGATTCCCAGAGCAAAAATGTCTTCCAGGTAGACAGGTTCTATTACCTCTCTTTAAAATTAAAAATGGATAGCTTGTGAACACTAACACTAAAATAAATATTTGGAAATGTGTGAGGTTAAACATTTTATTCAGTTTAGCATGGGTCATAAGCATGCTTGCACACACAAAGTTCCTCAAAGGTTTCCAGTAGTCTGGGACAAAATGAAACTAGAGGCCCCAAATGAAGCCATTTTGTCTTAGACAACTGGTAACCTTTGAGTAGTCTTCAGTGCTAGCTTGCAGAAAGCTACCATATATGTTTTCTGAATAAATATAACACATACTCCATTGGTAACCAGCATTGTGGTATTATGTGGTTTCCTTACTACCTGCTACCTGAATCCACTTCTTCCTCAGGCCAGTCACTTCTCTCTCAGCCTAACCTACTTCACAGGCTCTGGGCTCCTTGGAGGAAGAGCGGATATAAAATGTAGATAATAATAATAATAATTGAAAAAGTTGAAGAAAATGAAGATGTAAAGATATTATGGGACTTCCAACTACAAACAGACAAACATCTGCCACACAACACACCAGATATAACTGTAGTCAAGAAGAAAGAAAAACAAGTCAAAATAATCGACATAGCAATACCAGGGGATAGCAGAATAGAAGAAAAAGAAACAGAAAAAAATCACAAAATACAAAGATCTACAAATTGAAATGGAAAGGCTGTGGCAGAAAAAGACCAAAATAATCCCAGTGGTAATTGGCACCCTGGGTGCAGTTCCAAAAGACCTTGAAGAGCACCTCAATACCATAGGGGCCACAGAAATCACCATCAGCCAATTACAAAAAGCAACTTTACTGGGAACAGCCTATATTCTGCGACGATATCTATAACAACAGCAACAACATTGACAATAACATTATTGGGAAGGACTCGATGTCTGGATAAAACAAACCAGTCAATAACACCTGTCTGACTGTGTAAACAACAACAACAACAACAACAATAATTAATAATAACAAAAAACTCGGGAACTGGGTAAGAAGGGCTGGCTGATGCTCCCTAGAAGATCATATTCTTTTCCTCAATTCAAGCAGCTTTTAGCACCTAATATGAAGTCCCCAGAAGGGTATAAGGGTCTCCCAAGGTGTGGCTTGAGAGCACATGATACAGCAACCTTGCCAAAGCTAAGCTGGTCTAGGCCTTGTTTATACCTGGATGGGAAACTGCCTGGGAACACCACCTTGAGCTCAATGATGGAAGAAACGGGATAGAAGTGTAATGAATAATCAGTTTCCCAGGTCAGTTGTCTATTTGAGAAGGTAGATAGGACCACTTCCTTTTACCCCCTGGTGCCACCTCAAGATCTTCCAGGAAGTGGCTGCTGAGAGACTCCCTGCTGCCTCATATGATTCTAGGTCCCCAACAGTGTGAGGGAAAAGGTAAGTCTGAGCCACCTGAGTCCCATGCCCAAAATGATAGCCTTTATCTGTTTCTCTTCTCTCCTCCTCTTGGCTCCAGCACATCTTCTCCAGGCTGCAACTGTTGTGTTGATCCTACACGAACTGAGGATTCTGATGCTTTCGCCTTTCATGCCCCAGACTTGCTTTAGCTGCCTGAGTCTTATTAATCAGCCGCAGGCAACTGAAAACAAGCCCAGCACAGGTAGGGTACCTGGAGCAGACTAGAAGTGTTGGGATGGGGTTCATGATCCCCAAAGCCTCCCCACCACACTGCCTCTGAAGAGCACATGAAGCAAAGCAACATCTGAGCAGGCAAAAGGAGATGTGAGTTAGTTACAACATCCTCCCTTCCCTTTCCCCCGGATGGAGATGACCGTTTGGCTTGCAAGACATGCCGTGAGTGCTTCACCAAGATCTTTTGGAAGCTAAGGAGGCTCCCAGCTGCTGTCCTAAATCCAAATTTTAAGGCAGAAATTCTGTGGGGAAAATATTAAAGAGGTCAGAGATCCATAATGCATCTGTGTCAGGTTTCTCAGTCCTGTGCATGGCATGAAGAGGGTTTTACAGCAACTTGGAACAGATAGGCTGGGCAAGGAAAGCAGAAGAGAGTCAGCTAGGCTTACATATTTACTATTCCAGTGTAAGAGTGCAGGAGTGTATCTATTCTGCATGAAAAATAAAAATATCTATACCCAGGTAATCTAAACTTTGCACCAGGAAAAGCTAGATTCTTCCTCAGGTATAACACAAGCAAATAAATCAAATTGGCATATATTCACTTTGCCAAATTTGATTCTGCTTGTTCTAGCCCTGGAGAAGGTTTACCTGCTTCACTACCATGGACAAACTGCTCAGTGCTTCATCTAACTTCTATATTTTTTTTCAGGCATTATTCATACACTTTGCAGCCATAAGGACTAGAACCTTGCATTTTATTTCAAAGAAGGAAAGAAGAGGGACAGCTGATATTCGCAGGATGCTGAATTCCAAACTCAGACCCATGTTCTATACTTGCATGACATGACCATGTAATTGCAGGATATACAGTCAGCCCTGGAACATGTCATGATTTAAAAAGTCTGCTGCAACCCATGGGGAGTATGTAACCACAATCAACCCTGACATCTCTGGGATTAAGAAACAGGGTCTGCTGATCAGATGATGTGGTTTTCCAGGTGGGAATGCACTTTGGTAGTTCATATTTTGTTTTGTTCTGTTTAGCAACTAACCTCTGCTTGTGGGGTTTTCCATGATATAACCCTAACCCTCATTTTCTGTGTAACTGTGTCTGACCCGGGAGACCAACTGGGTAAAGGAACTGCCAAGAAAGCGTGTGGGAGGCTTGAGAGGGTGAAGGGGAGAGGGTGGACATGCCTGCTAGCAGTGGGATGAGCTGAGGCTGCCTGGCTGATTCAGTGAAGGGGAATTTACAATGCATCCAGGATCACACCTATGCATTCTGTGTCCATTAACCCAGGAGCACTGCCACTCCTTGACCTGCACCCACGATAACTGACATGGATTAGAAACCTCCCCCCTCTTTGTCTGTAGAGACATGCTGAAAAGGAAAGGGGGGGTCTTCTACCCCTTAAACCACCATCACAATGAGAACAACAACAGAGGCAAAAGGTCTTTAATCCATGTGAAGCGTTGATGCCCTAGGCTGACCTGCCTATTCTCAGCAGCTTTTAAAACAATCTCATGCCCAGTCAGAACTACAAGGCCGTGGCTCCCTTTAAAACAAAAAGATCAGCTTCACAAAGCTGCCCCCACCGTCTTCCTCTGTCCTGCAACAGGTTCTAAGCGTGGTGCACCACCACCACCCCTTGTTCCTACTTACCTGTGGGCCTGCTCAGGGCAAAAGCTGACGTGGCCTTAGCAGGGAAATACTCAGGTATGCTACCTGCTGCAGAAAGGGAGGGAGGGAGGATGGACAGCTGAGCTCCAGTGGGACCGGTGTATGTGTGTGTGCAGGAATGTTTGTGCAAGGGGAGAGGCCTGTGGCAAGCACTTCCTTATTGGAGGCAGGGCCCAGGGAAAGTGCAGAGGAGCAGCCCACAGTGTATTATTACGGAAGGGGCAAGCCCAGCAAGACATATGTGTAGGGTTGCCACCTGTTTTTCTGCCAGGGCTCCTGTGCTTTAGTTTTAACAACTGCATGGCACTTCCTTATTGGAGGCAGGGCCCAGGGAAAGTGCAGAGGAGCAGCCCACAGTGTATTATTACAGAAAGGGCAAGCCCAGCAAGACATATGTGTAGGGTTGCCACCTGTTTTTCTGCCAGGGCTCCTGTGCTTTAGTTTTAACAACTGCATGGCACTTCCTTATTGGAGGCAGGGCCCAGGGAAAGTGCAGAGGAGCAGCCCACAGTGTATTATTATGGAAGGGGCAAGCCAGCAAGACATATGTGTAGGGTTGCCACCTGTTTTTCTGCCAGGGCTCCTGTGCTTTAGTTTTAACAACTGCATGGCACTTCCTTATTGGAGGCAGGGCCCAGGGAAAGTGCAAAGGAGCAGCCCACAGTGTATTATTACGGAAGGGGCAAGCCCAGCAAGACATATGTGTAGGGTTGCCACCTGTTTTTCTGCCAGGGCTCCTGTGCTTTAGTTTTAACAACTGCATGGCGAACAGCAATATGGCAGCCTAAACCTTTCCCTCATTGCACCTCTATGGCACTAAAACCTGTGGAATTTCTGCCTGTAATTTGGCTTTTAGAAGCACAGGAGCCCCCTCAGAAAATAAATGGCTGTGCTATACAAATGTATCTTATAATTCTTTATTTTTTAAAACAACAACAACATCGGGGCGGAGGCTTTCCAATCTGGTGGCATTTGTCTATTAGGAGAGTAGCCAAGTAAACAAGATTCATAGGCCATTTTAGAAATGTCTTTAGGAAGTCTGTTTAAACCCGAGGACTGGCAATATAACAATTCTGAAGAAATTTTTCTTTTTGGAGTGAAGGTTGGTTACTTAATTATATTGTGCATAAAACAGTCAAAGTGGATAACTTATCTCCAGTTGATGTAACTGAAAGGATTAAGCACATTTTTTAAATGCTGTCATTAAAACCCATAGCACTTTGAAGTGCTTAATTTTAATTTAACTGTAGCTATAGTATTTATTAGATTTTCAATACTAAGCTTGGCCATCATATTGAGCTTAGATTCATTCATTCACTCATTCATTATTTTATTTTATTTTTCAGATTTGTAGACTACCCCAAACTTCCATCTCTGGGCAGTTTACAGCAATTAAAATGTGATATGGCCTGAAGATAGTGACACATGGGAGAAAGTACTAGTTGGAAAAACCCTGCCAAAGCTGGCTACCCTCAAAGCTGGTGCACTTGGACACACAGGTTATTGTCAGGGGTAAAAATTAGGCCTTGTTGAGAGAATGCTTGGGGAAACTACCTCAAATTACCTCAAGTCTGCCACTTCAGATTTAGAAGGTAGAGTGAAGGATTCCTTTGGGTCCATGGCATTCTCTTCATGTCCAAGGTTAAGTGTCAGAAAATGCAATGTATTTTAAGAACATTTGCTTTGGTTATTTTTTCAAACGTATCTCACACTAACTATAGAAGTGTTTCAGCTCTGAACAAATGGGCAAACCCCCCCCGCCCCGCTTTTTTTTTTTTTTGGAAGCAAAGGGATCTCTGCCTGTATCATGTGTATTCCGTGAGAGTTGCTTAAAACAGAGGGTGACATTCAGTGTAGAGAACTAGAATGCTGGCCATAGAAATAGGTGTTCAACTTCCTCAGGCTCAGGAATAATTCCATGGTATGAAACAGTCTTTGTGGAGGAGGGACTGTCTCCACTCTCTTGGCATCAGCCAGAGGAAAGACTGGATGGACCATGACAGGGTGCCCCCAGTGAAAATGCATTCACATGACGAAACTCTTGCTCCTGGGGCAGCAGTATAAAGTGGTACTCTTTGAGAGACATGGTTTGACATCTTTGTTGCCCTCCTCTGAACCTGTCCCAGTTGTCTATATTCTTTTAAGAGTACAGCACCCTTACCTGCCAACATATCCTTATTTTCCCATCAGGTGAGGAGGAAAACAGGGACATGTTGTCAGGTATGCAGCACCTAAAACAGGACACAGTACTTCAGATGAGGTCTGGTCAATGTGGAATAAAGTGGAACAATTCCTTCCCTGGGACTAGGAAACAAGGGGTTCCACTGGTGATCGAGCGCAACGGATCCAATTTCGCAATCTTCCGCTGTCTGCCGGGAGCAGCCGGGGGTAGTGGGGGGGGGGGCGCGTGGGGAGATGTTGTCTGTTGCAAACTGGATCTCTTGCTTAGAAAACAGATCTAATGGATTGCACCTGGGTAGCAGAGGAAGATCGACTCATATCATGCCCTGGCTGACTGAACCAATGACTGCCTGTTTGCCTTCCCCCCTCGACTTGGGTTTCATTGCAGACGAAAGCAGCCCGGTGCCGGATTTCTGGGCGGATGTGACAGCGTGGCTGGATCTGGGAGGCGGAGTCTGGAAGTCTTTCACTGCAGGGAGGGGTTCTCCGCCGGGCAAAGTCAGTTCCATGCAAATACGTATATTTGCCATATTACTAGTTGTGTAAAAGCTGCGTCGCTAAAGTCTCACTATCAAGAATGCTGAGGGAGAAGGAGAAAGGAAGGGAGGGAGGGAGGGTTCGCACCTCTGGGGAAGAAAAGATCAGAGACAGACTTGAGACTGCCAAGCCTGAGTTTCTATTGCTTTACCCGGTGGCAAGTATTAGAACAAAGACTCTTGTGACATTTTAAAATGCGGACACATTTATTATTATGAGCCTACTGTGGCTCGTCGTCAATATATACTGTGGCAAGAGAAACTTCGGATTGCTTTCACAATAGTCGCTGAATAGTCCTGGAATAAATGAAGGCATAAAACAAAAGGGCTTCTGGTCACCTGCAGACTGCGTGTCCCACATGGCCAAGTAACCTCAATTTCCTCCAAATCTTGGATTAGGGATAACGCCCTCTAGGTCAGGAAGAATTAAAGCATAACTTCTAGACAGGCTTGAGCCCCAGTATCTCTCACTGAAGGCATTAAACACGTGACGTGCCTTCTAATACCCACTGACTGCACCCCCTGAACGTTTTAGTTTTGATGATCTCATCTCGCTGTGGTGCAAAATCTTAATGTTGTTTTGAGATCTGTGGTAGCCCAACCAGTGTTCCCTCTAACAGGGATTCCTAGATGTTGACTACAACTCCCATAATCTCCAAGCAAAAGACCCTGCAGCTGGGGATTCTGGGAGTTGTAGTCAACAACACCTGAGAATCCCTGTTAGAGGGAACACTGAGCCCAACTTCTTTTTGGATTTGTTCTGTTTGTTCTTCCCAGCGATTCATATCTGGATGTGGTACATAGAAAGCTACTTTACACTGAGTCAGGCCATTGGTCCATTTAGCTCAGTATGGTTTATCTTGATTGTCATCAGCTTCCCGCAGCTTCAGACTGGGGGCTTTCCTTGCCTAATGTGGAGATCCTAAGAGATGAACCTGGGACCTTCTGCATGCAAAGCAGATGTGCTTCCACTGAGTTACAGATCTATCACCATAATTATGTTGGTCTGATAAGTGTGAACTTATTTCGCTTGGTGCATTTCTTGCATTTCTGGGGTTCAGCTTTCAGTTAGGATTGTTCACTTTTCATCTGACTTCTTTAACTGCCCCCTTCTGATTTCAGCTTCTGTGAGAAGCACAAAAGCAGGCCAGGCTGGGTGTTGTTTTTTAAGCAAGTTGACAACCTTATTTCAGATCAAAGGAGACTGCTTTAGTTTTGCTTACTTTATTATGTGTAGATAGCAGTCTGCTAGGTAAATGCATTTTCTGAAGGAACCTGACCTCGCTAGTCTGTAGCTTTGCTAGCTTTGAGTGATATTATAGTTCAAGTAATATACTGATTTTGAATCTGCTCTCTTAACCTTTTTGTACCCCCTCCTTTTTTCTTTCTTTTCTTTTCTTTCTTTCTTTTGCTTCACTGGTCCTGAAGCACTTATTTTAGGAAATAATATCTTAAGGTATTTTATTCTGTGAGCAATTGGATTAACCCTTTAGCTCCTAGCACTTTGCAGTAAAAAGAATATGGGCTGATGGTGCAGTAGTAGCAGAACCTGAAGAGTCCTTAATGAGTAATTGTAGGTCAGGGACATCTCAGACTTCTCAGTTTCTCTCACTGGGATATGTGGGCTGTGCAAAGAAGTCGGGATGAATCCTGCCTGTTGGGTCAGTGTCAACTCCTGGCGACCACAAAGCCCTGTGGTTGTCTTTGGTAGAATACAGGAGAGGTTTACCATTGCCTCCTCCTGCACAGTATGAGATGATGCCTTTCAGCATCTTTCTATATCGCTGCTCCTCGATATTAGTGTTTCCCATAGTCTAGGGAACATACCAGCAGGGATTCGAACCAGCAGCCTTCTGCTTGTTAGTCAAGAATTTCCCCACTGAGCCATTAGGTCACCAAAGGTGTGACCTTTCCAACCAGTCATAGTAGCTGTGTGTTTAGTAGCAGCTTGATGTGCAGACAGCTGATAAGCTTTCTCTCCATTTTGTGAAAACCTCCGCTGGTTGATTTATGCACATCCAGTTGCCGTTAAAAGCAGAAGAATGGGTCACGCTGGTTGGCTACCCTTTCATTAACCATGATGGCTGCTCTAGTTTTCAACTTTTCCCCAATGTAAAAGTCATAAGTTAGTCTGTACCTTGTTGGGCCATTTAGACTGTGCCTTTGCGACTTTGGCCAGCATGGGGACAGAGACAGTGAACTCAGCCTGGCAACCCTTCCCCGAACAACCAACTTCAAACATGAGACTTTCACTGACAGATGGAGAAGGAGAAGGATGGGTTTGGTAAATGCCTTTATTGGCTGCTGGGTGGGCCCTGGGGGCACAGAGGCAGGTGTGGGCTGTGGGAGGGGCCGGTGCGGCTGCTGCTAACACGCGGCTCAGTGCTGGACACGGCGGATGGATTGGATCTGGTTGGTATGGGCCTGGGTGCTGTATTCGCTGTACTTCTTGTATTCGCCATTCTGTTTGTCCCGCTCTAGAACATACTGGTAGCCCCGGTAGCCTGGGTATTGATATGCCACCCACCTATGGGGACAAAGCAGAACATTAGCAAGCTAGGGAGTCCCAGCCCCCCCCCACACACACACCTGTACTCATCCAGCAGAAAGACTCTACTGGGGAAAAGATCCAGGGATTGGGATGCTCTTATTTAACTAAAGTTGCAGGGAAGCAATGTGTTCCCCACCCACCCACCCCACCCATTGCTAAAAGCAGTTTGAAAGAGGGATTGCTGTTGCTGGTGTGTAAACAGATCTCATTTTGCTTTTGGTCAATAAGTTGGGCAGGGATGTGTGTGTATGTATATGTATATGTATATGTATATGTATATGTATATGTATATGTATATGTATATGTATATCTATATCATCTATATCTATATCTATCTATATAATCCTGCAAAACCTGTTTGACCAAGGCAACATTGGAACAAAACAATGTGTGTACATACCATGGAAAGTGAAGCCCCTTTCAAATCTCATTTTAAAAACCCATTGACTATCCTTTATTTTCTCTGGTGTATGGACCGCAATAAATCGATTGACTGATTGATATTGTCTGTCTCCCATCCCAGTCTGGCAGCTCATAAAACAATGAACTTGAAGGTCTGGGGGAAATTGCACAGTAGGCTCAATGTGATAAGATCTAGGAGCTGCTGTAACTTCCCCAGGGTGGTTGCTCAGTGGACACTCCCTGCTCCTGCCTTGAGCAGAAGGTAAGGACGGATCATGAAGCGCCGTAACTGTGTCCATAACCACCGTGTAAGGATCTACACAACTTTAAGCGACCATATCTTTCTGGCTTTGTTTCATAAAATATCTTTGTCCATCATGGTCTTCACTTCTTTAATCCTACCACCCTCAGGCACCTGAAGTTATCCCAGTTTCTTTAATGACTCCACTCATTCTCCCTACACCTGAAACCACCTCTCTGAACACCTATAGGGCACCACACCTTTTTCTTCCTTCAGATCTTTGCCGAACTTTTTCATGCCCATGTAGCTTTTCATGCCCATGACATGAGCAGGCTCATCAACTTTCACTTTCCCCCCTCTCAGTTGCTTGTTACCCTTGCCTCCACCCCCCCCCTCTTCCTACCCTACAATTGGGAACATGTAGATTGTAAGCTCCTTGTGGGCAGAGAACTCTCTCTCTTTCTCTCTGTTTTTATTGATATTGCTCTGTGAAGCATTGTGTATATTGCTGGGACTGTATAAATATTATAATTGATCATGGCAGCTGTGGTAATCCTTGGGGTTCAGCCAGCTGCATGTATCAGTGTCCTTGGAAAGGCAAGTTTGGGAGAGTCCTCTGAAATAACCCAAGTCCGAGTTGGGGAGCAGAATCACCACTTACGCTCCAGCGTTGACCTTGATGGAGGCTACCTCCTTGTTGCCCCAGCCCATGGCCTGCAGGGACGGGTAGTCATCGCTGAGCTCAAACTTGCGTCCTTGGAAGTTCTCTGCCTCATACAAGCTCACTTTGCTGTCACTGTGGTTCTGCAGGGGAGGAGGATGAATGATTCAGGGAGGAATTGCCCCAGGAAAAGTTAGCTCATGCCTCATCTTGATGGGGCTTCTCACTTTCAGTCTTGAACCCACTTCATGATGTGCACTAATCTCTGCCCATACACTTTAAAATGCATCTGGCATGCATGCATCTCCTAAAGAGACAGAGGGACCATGGCCACCCTCCTAACCAGCCCACATGCTGGGAATGTCCTCTCCACTCTCCCTCCTCCTTAGTGTTATAAACAGGGATCTATCCATGGATCACTTTAGCTTGCTTTCCTTGATCTCCTTTTATCATGCTTATTTGGGGCTACAAGAACACTCTAATGCAACCTAAGAGGTGCCTTGCTGGACCAGACCTCATTCCAAGTCTTCATGCCTGCAGCCATTGGGGATGATAAGAGTTATAGTCCAACAACATGTGGGGAACATCCAGGTTTGGGAGCCCTGACCTAAGGCATACACGTCTGTACAGGAAGCCCCATTTAATGGTCATGGCTTGTCACCAACACTGCAGGATGTAATGAATGCATGTCTCAGAACCTCATGGCGCCAAAATGCCCCTACATTGCTGGAGTGTTGAGCCTGTACTTCTACCCTCACTGTCCTTCCCCATGAATGGGATGAGTGAATGAAACCCTAAACTCCTATTCTTTCAGATGGAAAAGGGAGACAGTTTCGCGGAAGAGGTGGATAAGCTAGAGGCCTGGGCAGACATGAAAGACAATACAGGAAAGAGGGAACAAAAGTCCCCCTCGAAGATAAAGTGGTCTGCTATCTCTCCTTCCTTTTCCCTTTGTTCTCTCTTTGCTTCCTCTCATTTTTCATTGCTATCACCAGATGCAAAAGAAGACAGGGCTCCTGGGCAATTTTTTAGAGGAGCAAATTCCACTGTTTCCTGAAGAATAAACTGGCACCTGTCAACATTCACTCATGCTTTGGGGGGCCCTTATCTTTCTCTTTTCATATCCCTTCAGCAGTCCTACCCACATCAGCCATCGGAAGGCCTTCTTCTAGTCACTTAAATGATGCCAGTCTTTCTCCCTTGCTTCCCCTTATAGCTGCAACCCCTTCCCAAAACTCCAAAAGGATGCATTCTCTCTCTGTGTGTCTGTCTTCAGACCCTTTCTCATAAACTTCACCTGTTCCATGAACTGTTTGGCACAAAACCTTAGTACTCTTTCCCTGCTACAGAAACGAAGCCTAAGCATGCACAAGTGAACTACACATACTTTCTCTCCAAGGATGTGGTGATGGCCACCAGCTGGATGGTTTTAAAAGGGGCATCGACAAATTAATAGAGGACATCTATCAATGGCTACTAGTCTTTATGGCTATAGGCTACCTCCAGGCTCAGAAGCAGAATGCCTCTGAATACCAGTTGCAGGAAAGCAACAGCAGGAAAGAAGACATGCCTTCGTTCTCTTGTCTAAGGACTCCCCAAATATATCTGGTGGTGGACCACTGTGGGAAACAGGATACTGGACTGGATAGGCCTTAGGACTGATCCAGCAGGGATGTTCATATTCTCCAACTCTATCCCCTCCTACTCTTGTGTTCCCCTGTGTCGAAGTTCAGATTGTGAACTTCTTGGACCAGGGGTGTAACAAGGTTGGAGTGGGCCCAGAGACAAAATTTTAAAATGCCCCCCCCCCCCCCATCACTGCCTTCCTCTAAAAATTAAAAAAATATATATTCAAGGAAGCTTGGGTGGGTGTTGGGTGGGGGAGACATGTCTCCTCCCCCCACCCCCGAGGCAGGGGCCCCCAAGACAACGGTCTCCCCTTGCCCTATTATAGTTATGCCCCTGCCTTGGACCTGTCTTTTTTCTTATAACCACTGATGGCTTAATGCCAATTAAATAATAAAGATGAACCAGGAGTCCTGTAATCCATTGACTCTGGATGCCCTCAATGTATGTATCCAACTTAGTCACTTCTAGCCCCTTAAAGGCACTGTATGGACTATTGTAGTCCATATAGTGCCTTTGCATCTCACTTTGGTGCTTTGCATCTTGCTAGCTATGGCTGAGCAGCTACTGTGGTTGATTGTAAAATATATTTATGCTTGTGGTTGCCTGCTTGTGAATGTCTGCTAACCTGGTCCTCAGAAAGCAGAAGAAGTGGACTTGGAATTCTATACATGATGCCAAAGAAATTCCCCCTAGCTTTCCAAGTCCTTGGGATTTGTAGGGCCCCCTGGACACAAGGAGTTAAATCTGAAAGCAGGCACAGCTGCATCTCCCTCCCTTCCATCACCCATTCCTGCAGCTTGCAATCCGCCAAGCAATCCTGCCAGCCAGGAATGAGATGGTATCTCACACCCCTTTATTAAAGTGTGGGCATAATCTGATTGGTTGTTATTAAATCCCAGAGATGGGTACGTGCAGAGATTTTAAACCCTGGTGAGAGTCAGAAGCAGCAGCTCTTGAGATGAAATGATACGCATCCTGGCTACAGCCTCTTTGTAACCAACACTACACATTCTATCCAGCGTATCTGACATATACAACCTCTTTCCTTCCCATTTGGCCCTTTACCATTCCTTGACCAGCCCCCTGACTCTTCTGCCTCTGACCATAACACTATTTCTAAAAGCATCCTTCCCAGCATTGCTTACTAATTTGTATACAGCAGCTTTTTAAATATATGCAGACTTGCAAATTATTGCTTTTGCTTCTGGTGTTGAGCTTGCCCTTTGGCAGCCTTACATATCTGTCTCTGTCTCTCTGTCTCTCTCAAAGATCAGACTACCATGAATGAATAATTCCCCAAAATGTTGCCTTGTCTTAGGCTGTTCTGTTTATGACTGGGGCATTTTCTGTTTTAAAAGGTCCACACCAGTGGTCCCTCTAATTTTTTCCATCTCTGTGCAGAATGAGTTTTGTACTGGGTGGCAGTATCATCAAAGCAGTGTGTGCACACCTGCATTCAGAATGGGGCCTTCCTGATTCAACTTGAGCAGGATCTAAATTGAACTGAGCAGACATCCAAAAACTTGTGAGCGTGTGCATGTGCACACACCTTAGAGGGAACAGTGGTCCACACATAGTTTGATTAGAGTTATTTTCAAATTCAGCTTGCATGTCTCTGTCAAATGGCAGCAGGTAATATGTCTGCCCATCTCTAAGAGTCTGCATATCTAATCTATCTAGCCTGAGGTTTCATCTTCTGGCCTGGTTATGCTCTCTGATGACCAATGCAGATACAGACCAATGACAAGTGCCTCAATGCACAGTACTTCTAGAGGAGTCTAAGTTCTCCATTATTTTCAGTTACCCTCCTTCTCAGTTGCAATCACTGCTTGCTGAAGGGGAGGAAGTTCTGCAGCAATTTCTCCCTCAGCCAGTCTCTAAATCAGATTCAGAAGGTGGCAGTCCATATTATTCATTCATTCATTCATTCATTCATTCATTCATTCAATTTCTATACCGCCCTTCCAAAAATGGCTCAGGGCGGTTTACACAGAGATATAATAAATAAATAGGATGGCTTCCTGTCCCCAAAGGGCTCACAATCTAAAAAGAAACACAATATAGACGCCAGCAGCAGTCACTGGAAGTACTGTGCTGGGGGTGGGTAGGGCCAGTTACTCTCCCCCTGCTAAATAAAGAGAATCACCACATTAAAAAGGTGCCTCTTTGCCAAGTTAGCAGGGGCCATATCTAGCCATTTCATTTGTTCACATTCAGGGTGCCAGACCCAGACCCTGAGAGTGCTTCTATGTCTTTAAGAGTTGCACAGAAGAGAAAATTAACTTTAGAACTTTGAGGGGGAAACCGGGGGGGGGGGGGGACCTTTACTTCCTCTCAACTCTTAAAGGCACAAAAGTCCTCTCTGAATCTGTACCTGGCAATTCTAGCCCAAGTAAGAAGTTAGGTATTTTGTTGGGTGGGCTTCAGTCAGTCCTTACATTTGTGAAAGATCACTAAATTGAATGGGCTGTAACTGCATTCAGCTCTAGCCCACTGTATAATTTGTGGTGTCCTGTCTTGCTATAGGGCTGTCAGGACACAACCTGAAGACTGTACCGTTCCATTCCCCAATGTTGCTGGAGATGAGGTAGCCACAATTTACCCACCCCTCCTTCCACGCCAGCAGTCTTCCCTGTAAGAGGGATTCCCAGATGTTGTTGACTACAACTCTCATAATCCCCAGTCAAAGGCTATTGCCGCTGGGAATGCTGGGATTTGTAGTCAACAACATCTGGGAATCCCTCTTACAGGGAACACACTGCGGCCCTCCAGTCCTTTGACTGAACTGCCTCTCCCCATGCAGTAGTGAGCAGGTCTTCACTTTTGCCATACTGCATGCTAATTTGGTCTCAACAAATTATTGACCGGTAGGTCGGAGAATAAAAGATGGAAGATAGAAAAATGACATCTTTTAGAGCTCTGTGTTGCTCAAAGGCTTGCTTACTCCTGTACAAGCAGCCATGTGCCTGATATAAGAAATCACTTTCATCTATTTTGCCTCTGTAAGATGTTAGCTTGTCAGAGACACTTTTAATTTCATTGCAGCTTTGTTAACGTTACTCCCTCTAGCATTTTATTTGAACCACTGTTGTCCTTGGCAACTCTTCTGTCATGCTTCTACATAATTTATTATAGGCACCAAATGAAATTAGTATATACCACAGGCGATCCCTGCTAGGGGAGCACTTTTGAAAGAGATGGCGTTTGATCAATGAAATGTGATGTGTATCTATTGTCCATCACCCTGTGAGGTTCTCCTCTGTCTCAAAATCCTAAAGCACCCTTTTGTGTTTCCCTTTACACTGTGCTTTTGGAAGGCTGGTGGAAGGAGTCAGGAGGCAGCCTTTCTCCATTTAGGAACGGGCCCTGTCAGGTATGCTGACAGGCAGAGAAAGCACGTTGTACTCACAGCACACTTGATGGTCCGAAAAGAGAGCAGGTGCTCAGTCCTGTAGCCACTGTTCCCACTCCAGGCTTCCCAGCGAGGATAGTCACCTTTCTCCAAGATAAATTGCTGTCCCTGGTATTCAGGATACTCAAACCCCACCCAGCTGCAGGCCAGAAAGAAAGAAGAGGGGGGGATGAGTTCTCTTGTAGCTGCAGATTTTTAAATTCAAAACTCAATTCTGCTCCGACTGCAGAGGTTATGGGGCAAAATACCAGAAAAGTCCCAAGCGGAGTTCCCTCTATTTATTCCATCATAAGAACATAAGAACAGCCCTGCTGGATCGGGCCCAAGGCCCCTCTAGTCCAGCATCCTGTTTCATACAGTGGCCTGCCAGATGCCGCTGGAAGCCTACAGCAGGAGTTGAGGGCATGCCCTCCCTCCTGCTGTTACTCCCCTGCAACTGGTACTCAGAGGCATCCTGCCTTTGAGGCTGGAGGTGGCCTACAGCCCTCCGACTAGTAGCCATTGATAGACCTCTCCTCCATGAAGTTATCCAAACCCCTCTTAAAGCCATCCAGGTTGTTGGCTGTCACCACATCTTGTGGCAGAGAATTCCACAAGTTGATTATGTGTTGTGTGAAAAAAATACTTCTGTTTGCTGGTCCTAAATTTCCAGCAATCAATTTCATGGGATGACCCCTGGTTCTAGTGGTATGGGAGAGGGAGAATAATTTCTTTCTATCCACTTCCTCCACATCATGCATGATTTTTTAGACCTCTATCATGTCTCCTTGCAGTTGTCTTGTTTCTAAACTAAATAGCCCCAGGTGCTGTAGCCTTGCCTCATAAGAAAGGTGCTCTAGGCCCCTGATCATCTTGGTTGCCCTCTTCTGCACCTTTTCCAGTTCTACAATGTCCTTTTTAAGATGTGGTGACCAGAATTGTACGCAGTACTCCCAAGTGTGGTCGCACCATAGTTTTGTATAAGGGCATTATAATATGAGCCGTTTTATTTTCAATCCTCTTCCTAATGATCCCAAGCATGCATCCCTAGCATCCCTCACATAGCACTGGTTGATGGCATTTCAAACCTGCCTTTGTTTCTTTTCAGATCAGCTTTGCTTATGCTCCTCTATGAAGCAGGAAAATAGGAAACTGCCATATATTGAGTCAGACCATTGGTCCATCTAGCTTAGTATTGTCTACACAGACTGGCAGGGGCTTCTTCAAGGTTGCAGGTAGGAGTCTCTCTCAGCTCTATCTCGGAGATGCACCAGGGAAGGAACTTGGAACCTCCTGCATGCAAGCATGCAGGTGCTCTTCCCAGAGTGGCCCCATCCCCTAAGGAGGATATGTTACAGTACTCACGCGTGTAGTCTCCCATTCAAATGCAAACCTGGACAGACCCTGCTTAGCAAAGGGGACAATTCATGCTTGCTATCACAAGACCAGCTCGCCTTCCATAATTATTGTGCTTGCCCTTCATGGGCACAGCCACTGGCTTAGTGCTGCCACATCTGCACCTTAACAAAGTCTTCTGTATCTTTATTTAAACATTAAATAGAAAGGAAACTTCCACAAGGTGCAGGTTCTCCTTTGCTGGGAATGCCACTTGTGGTGAAGTTCTCCCTTCAGTGCAACTCTGTTTTAAATTGACTTTTCATCAAAAAATAATCCCAATAAAGCACAACATAATTTTTTTAATTAAAAAAATCAATTGCACATCCTCCAAGAACTGGGGCATTGTTCAAATATTTAAGAAATTGGTCCCTTACTTTCTACAAAGATGTCTGGATTACATCTTCTTGGAAATATCAAACACTTAGGATTCTCCTCAATCAATCAATGAATTAAAATGCACATGAACAATCTGTTCTATTTAAATACCACTGCATATTTCCATACAGGGGTCTTTTTGAGAATGGTGAAGACAGTGAGTAGGAATTTGGATTCAAGCAGAAAAATTTATATTCACTGTTGGACTAAAAGGTCATGTTTAATATTGTCTTTTTCAATCCTTTAATACACCAGAGCTAAAATAGTATGGTTTTTTGTTTTTTAAAAAAAATCTGCCTGTATATTGCAGCCACAGACCCTCCAATTAAAGATTTCTCCATCAATTAAAATTTACTAACATGGTTTAACTTTAGCTAATTAGTTAGTCTAACACTTGCAGCCCTTCCACTGGTAATTCATGTATCTATATATGGTGTATCTCATGTGAAGCTTTACAGCCAGTCTTTCACCTTAAATGCATCTGCTGACTTCCAGGGGCATACCTAGGGTAGGGCAGGCAGGGCACATGCCCCGGACGCCACTTGAAGGGGGGGCGCCATTTTTTAAATTGATTTTTTTTAAAAAAATGGCTGCCGAAAACAAAATGGCCACCTTGCATGCTCAAATGGCCATGCCAAGCCTTGCAGAGGCCAATTGAGCATGAGCGGTGGCCATTTTGTTTTCAGCGGCAATTTTTTTTTAAAAAAAAATTTTTAATGGCCACCGCACATGCTCAAATGGTCCCTGCAAGGCCCTCAACCCAGGATGGGCTGCAGCGGTAAATTAAGAGGCCAGTGGGGGGAGAGAGAACCTTTGCAGACCCTCCCCCTCATGGCCTTTAGGAAGCCCCCCAAAGGGGCTACAGGTAAACCAAAAAAAATTAATTTAATATAATATAAGTCACTGTACACATATTCAATTTGGCACTATGTACAGAGAATCAGAGCTTGTGAATACTGAGCTGAAGCTTATGAGCTAGGATTGTATTCATTTGCTCTTACTTTGCTTCTTGTGATAAGTGAGTTAAATGTGATGTCTTAATAATATGGCTATTAATGGTGAGTTTGACTTTGAATCAGTGTGAAATCCTTAATATTAAGGCCCGCTTGGAGTTTCTTGCTCTCTTTCTCTCATTTTAACTGTCTTTCTGAAATACTAGAATATATTCCAAGCAGTGATACAGTTTACTCTGCATATCCTTTAATTATTTTCAGAGTATCTGGGAAAAGTCAAATTCTCCATTTATTTTTAAAACGTATATAATAAAGATGCTACTATGCATAATAGGAAATTAGACAGGCACTTCTGTTTAGTTTTCCAAGTACACCTCCACATAGTCTTTGGGTATTTCATGAGCCCCAGCATACTGAAATTTGTAGTTTTCCAGCATTTTTTGGTCTGGCTACATCCACTGCTAAATAGTTTTTGAAATATTAAAAGGTTAACGAGCTTGACTTGTATTTTTCAGCTGATATTATGGTAAAATTATCTGAAAGATGGGTGTCAGATGTTTGGACAGGGGGCACAATTTCAGAGCTTGCCCTAGGCGCTATTTTCCCTAGATATGCCTCTGCTGACTTCCAACCTTTGGCTATAGCTGAGAATTTACTGTGCCCTTCAACAGACATGCAAAAAAGTGGGGGTGGGGGGAAGGGTGAATAGTTTGATGCCTGGGAGGCAAGAAGGAGTCAGGCAACAAGCAAAGGAGCAGGGCAGGGTCAGGAAAGATTGCAGTAACTGCAGGGCTAGATGCAAGACTGCCCCTACCGTGGATCCATTTCAGTGCAGTCCTGATTTGGCACTTCTAGTGTCATATGACTGCCAATGCCAGACAAACAGGGCATGTACCATAGAGATGCTGCAGGTGTAGAGTGGCACCCCTATCTGCACCCTAAGGATGCAGATAACCACGAACGATGGAAGCTCTCACTTCATACTGAAAATTCAGACTTTGTGTTACTCTATTTCCACCCCCTCACTTTGTTTAAAGACTGAAGGGCTGACAGCAGCCTGTGTTTGTGTGTGTGTGTTGGGGAGCAGAAAGGGAAGCATCAACTTGGAGACTCCAGCAGGGAACACCTGGATGGATGGAAAAGCTATGGCAAAGAGGTGGCGAGGGTTCCTGCCAGGAACTGGCAGGGCCAGACGGGATGGGTAGGAAGTGGCTGCTACTCCCAGGACTCACACTCAGTAAGAGAATAGGGTCGAGTGTAACATATTAACATTTCCCCCAAAAATACTTAAGATCAATCCTGTGGGGACTGATGATGGTAACTAAAGAGAAGTTGGGGAGGAAGAAGAAATGGCACAATTTCTGGTTGTTATAGATAGAGAGGACTGAGGTAAAGTGGCCAGATGGAAAAAGAGGATAGGACTCTTGTATGATTTTTTTTTAAAAAAAAATCTCAAAGTAGTTTACATAGCAAAAGAAATGGGGGGAAGGGGGGAGTTTTGGTGTCTCCTCCAGGAAGCTCACAGTCTCTGCAGACATGCATGTACGCGCGCACAACACTGGAGAGATGCTATGCTGACTTGAATAGGGACAGTGGCTTCCTCCCTGCTGATGATCAGAAAGCCACCCCTTTACAAGGTGCCTTTCTTCCATTTAGCAGGTGTCTGTACCTTTAAGAGATGCACAGAAAAGGGAACTTCATCAGGTGCAGCTTTTCTTTCCTCTTCATGACAAGCTGCACTTGCTGAAATGCCCCGTTCTGTGCATCTGTTGCAGGTACAAGAGCCCTGCCCCGTTTTCCCATCTGGTTGCCCAGGCCTTAGAGATATTGCAGCCTATGTTGTGTAATAAGGGAGCCCAGAAGCCCACCAGCCAGTATGGAATGGGTGGGTAGTACTTACGGGCCACTTTCCACTTTGATGGAGCGGATCTTGCGGAAGCCACGTTCCATGATGCTGGGACATTCCATCAGGAACTCACATCGCTTCCCCTGGAAGTTTTCTTCCTCCCAGACAGTGATCTTGTATTGACCCAGGGTCTCCATATGCTGGCTGGTCATAGACAGCTGCTCTCCTGTGGTGGAAATGTAAGAGAATGTTAAGTGCCTGGTCCTTGAGCAGCTGGCAACTGCATGTGGTGGGCTGTCAGATCCTATCCTTCCCGACCCCCGACCTGTGCCACCCATATGGCCGTGTGATGCCGTGTGGTCAGCTGTCAGCAATGGCACTGAGGAATAGCACCAGCAGCAAACACTAGGCAAGCTGGCTCCAAGAAGAAGGGCACACACAGTAGCACTTCTAGAGATCAGCTTAGAATCCCTCTGGGAGGCAGAGCACTGGGAGGGGTGTTATTAAAACCATCCGTTGCTGAGCAGGATTGCATGACTTTGTGGTGCGCTGTGTAACCTAGAGAAAGGGAGAGGCCATGATTCTTCTTTTCATTCGTTCTTCCTCCTCTTCATCATCTCTTTTTTCTGCCTGTTATCCATGGTCAGCCCACGCGATGAAGCACTATGCTGTTCCTGCTGAATGGCGTCTTGGTCACAGCCAAAACATGGGGGCACTTGGAAGATTGTTTAATTAGATGCCATGAGATGTAAACTCCACCACCACCACCCACCCCACATACACACCTAAATCCCAACCCACTGACAGGGCCAGCCACATCCCTAGGCAAAGAGAATCAGCCCATCTCAGGTAGCAGGTTTTTTTGGGGTACCATTAAAGGTCGGAAAACAGTCAATTATTTAATGTATTAGAAACTTTTACTACTGGGGTGGGGATGGATTTGGGTTCTGTGATTCAGGCACCAAGCTATCTTGGGCTGTCTCTTTTTTGCCTGAACCAAGAGCCCACAGTAATTCTGTTTACCTGCAGTTCAGTTAGCATCCTTCCTGTTGCTATGTTAGCATCCCAGATCCCAAGGGCCCAATCTTCTTCTGAGAAGAGAGAGGTGTAGGGATATTGGGTGCATGTGCAGGTATCCCTCTTGGGCTAAAGTAAGTGGACATGCCATGCCAAAGTCCCAGTGGTGATCTCCCCTCCCCTCCCCACCCCACCACCCAACTCCACTAGTGTTTTGGGAGCCTTCCTTTCCATCTCTCATGCACATATCCTGGTACCTGAGTCCCATCAATGGGCCATTACCAGAATGCCTGCTCAGGCTAGACAGCAGGAGGCACTTCCTAGCTCTCAGTGGAACAGGCTGTCTGGGCTCTCCTTCACGGAAGGGTTTCCCATGGAGGCTGGGCAGCCGTCTGCCAGGAATGCTGTAGGAGTTTCTTGTAGCTGAGCAGAGGGTTGGGCTAGAAGTCCCCCAAGAGCCCTTCCCCTTCTAAACTTCTGTGATTCCGGGACTTCTGCAGATGCTTTTCAGTCCTAATCTGCAGCATCCCCCGCTCTCCATGCTCTGCTTCTCGCATCTTTGCCAATTCATTCCAATAGTTCCTTTAAAAAATAGCTTGGTTGCAAACATGGGGCATATAGAATGGCAGAGTTTGATGGGACTGAAGACCCATCTAGTCTAGCCCCTTGCCCAAAGGCAGGACCACCCATTCACCCATTCCCACCCCACCCACCAATGCAATCCAAACCGCAGCACGCTAGAAGAAGAAAACAGGGCAAACAATGCTTACAGAGCAAACCTCTCCAAATGACTCACCAAAGCAAGCCAGGCCCATACAGAACCACACCCTGAGATACATGCGGATCCTCTGGCTACCCACAGGAACCTAAGAAGCTGCCTTATACCAAGTCCGACCATTGGTCCATCTAGCTCAGTACCGTCTACCCAGACTGGCAGCAGCTTCTCCAGAGTTGCAAGCAGAAGTCTCTCCCAGCCCTATCTGGTGATGCCGGGGAGGAAACCTGGAGCCTTCTGCATGCAAATGTGCAGGTGCTCTTCCCAGAGTGACCACATTCCCTCAAGGCAACGTTCCCTAAAGACTATCTCACCGTGTCCCCAGGCAACCACTTGACAGTTGACCCAGCAACTGTGGGCTATAGCTTTAGGCAGGCAATATCGGCCCAATTTCTGAGACACCATAGGGATGCAGAGTCCTTGAGGACCAGGATACCGCAAACGAGGGCACTGGGGTTGGGCCAGGGGGCTCTCTGGGGCAGGGACTTGGTACTTACTTGGTTGGCAGGGCACAGAGGCGAGAGTGGTGGTGCTGGGCTGGGGGGTCCCAGCGGCATTATATAGGCAGGCCTGTCCAAGTGTCAAATGAGTGGGCGCTGAGTCAGCAGTGGCGGCAGCAGGAGGAGAAGCAGCCCAAGTCCAGCCGGCCGGCGCTGTCCATTCCTCTTAGCCATCCCACTGAGATGCCTCTCCTCTCCCCAGGCCAACAATACAGCACACTGGGCATGTTTGCTTAGCAGCCCAGGGGCACAAAAGGGAAAGGCCCTGACGTGCCGTTTTCCTTTCACCCTCGGAACAATGCAGCTGCTCAGCAAGAGGATTAAGGACTCTGCCCTTTCCCAGGGCATTGCACGGGAAAGATTGGCACCCACTCCATGGGGCACAGGAGAAGCCACTCATGGCGCCATCGGGGATGGGGGTGGAGGGAGCTGTCTCTTTCCCCTTCTGCTTTCCAGTCTCTGGCACTGTGCCCCAGAGCGGGAGCGGGAGCTTCACTAGCTAGCTCTTCATGTCTGGGGTTATTCAGGGACCTTTGGATGAGACTGTGCTTCCTGCCACAGAGAGAGAGAGGTGCACACACCTCTGGGCTGATGTTTGCCTTTCAATCCGATGCAGTTCAGGAGCAGAGTCTGGTGCTTCCCAGGGCTTCTTCACACAGTACAGTATGTCCATTGGGCACTGCCCAGTGGTGGCTGTACCACTAGGCGACTGCTGCTCTTTCCTCTAGGCCAGGGGTTCCCAGATGTGGTTGGTCTACAGCTCCCATTAGGGGGATGATGATGATGATGACGACGACGACGATGACGATGATAATGGAAGCTGTAGTCCAACAGTATCTGTGCACCCAAGGTGAGGTACTGCTGCTCCTGGGCCACTTCAGAGCAATCATTAATCAGAAGCCATAAGCAAGATCCACCTCCGATGTCACCTGGAAACAGATGGCCCCAAATGTGGAGTTCATGCCACAAACATGTCATGTTTCCATAAGGCCCTCAGGGCTGGGCTCCAGCCACATTGGCCTTCCCTGCCTTGCAGAAGAAGGAAGGCTTGGCCCTTGGATTTCACAGCCCGCAGAAGTGATTATGAATGGCAAGAGACAGCCGCCCTCCCTTGTTCCATAGGAGCCACACCCAGCGCTTCAGCATCTCGGCCCTTTTTGTTTTGTTTTTGCACAAATCCTTCTGCTAAGCTCTGATAGACTTGGTTGCAGCTGCCAAGGATCCTCTCATAACCCACCAGGGGGTGCAGGAGGGCAGGGATTCCACAAGCGGCTGAGAGAGAGAGAGAGAGAGAGAGAGATGGATGGGGGTTTGGTTGACATTTGAGGAAGTCAGGGATGGAAGCAAAAGCTGTGGTTTTCCAGGGCTGGCTAGTACGACTGTCAAACCAGTAGATATTTGTTTTTATTGATTACATATTTGTCTTTTAACCAATCAATCGACTGATTCTAGTTAAATATATTTACATATTAAATTAGCCTTTCTTTCTTTCTTTCTTTCTTTCTTTCTTTCTTTCTTTCTTTCTTTCTATCTTTCTTTCTTTCTATCTTAACACAGGATCGGATAGGGCACACTTACAGAATAAATATATGTCACCTGTTTCAAAATAGTGCAAAACCTCAATGAAGTTGCCTTTTTGAGATTTCTGAAGGAAAGAGTCAAATGCAAGATAACGAGGATGGTGCCTCAGAGTTCTGTATAAGGCCTATCATTTCTATCTGGGCTCATAGTTCACTTGCAGCATCTTGCAGCTCTCAGTAAATTTGCTGTTAATTCATTGCTATCAGCAGATTTGTTGCACTTGTTTTTCCTGAGGACAGAACGTTTGTTAAAAGCTAACTGATGAACAAATGGATTATCATGAATTATCCCTTTAATAAAAATGGCAAACATATTCCAAAGTTTAGCAATATAAAACTAGTTTCCCACATAGAACTAGTTTTATATTGCTAAAGTCAAGTGTGCCGTCGAGTCAGTGTCGATTCCTGGAGACCACAGAGCCCTGTGGTTGTCTTTGGTAGAATACAGGAGGAGTTTACCATTGCCTCCTCCTGCTCACTATGAGATGAAGCCTTTCAGCATCTTCCTATATTTTGGGAGCCAGCATGGTGTAGTGGTTAGAGTGCTGGACTAGGACTGGGGACCGAGTTCAAATCTCCATTCAGCCATGAAACTAGCTGGGTGACTCTGGGCCAGTCACTTCTCTCTCAGCCTAACCTACTTCACAGGGTTGTTGTGAAAGAGAAACTCAAGTATGTAGTACACCACTCTGGGCTCCTTGGAGGAAGAGCAGGATACAAAGCAGGCCTACAAGAAAGAACAAGTCAAGAACCGAGCAGAAAAATGGAAAAATAAGCCACTGCATGGTCAATATTTGCACAATATAAGTGGAAAATCAGACATCACCAAGACCTGGCAATGGCTTAAGAATGGCAACTTGAAGAAAGAAACAGAGGGTTTAATACTGGCTGCTCAAGAACAGGCACTAAGAACAAATGCAATAAGAGCAAAAGTTGAAAAATCAACCACAAACAGCAAGTGCCGCCTTTGTAAAGAAGCAGATGAAACCATGGACCACCTAATCAGCTGTTGTAAAAAGATCGCACAGACTGACTACAAACAAAGGCATGACAAAGTAGCAGGGATGATACACTGGAACATCTGCAAAAAATACAAGCTACCTGTAGCCAAAAATTGGTGGGACCATAAAATTGAAAAAGTTGAAGAAAATGAAGATGTAAAAATATTATGGAACTTCCGACTACAAACAGACAAACATCTGCCACACAATACACCAGATATAACTGTAGCTGAGAAGAAAGAAAAACAAGTCAAAATAATCGACATAGCAATACCAGGGGGTAGCAGAATAGAAGAAAAAGAAATAGAAAAAATCACCAAATACAAAGATCTACAAATTGAAATTGAAAGGCTGTGGCAGAAAAAGTCCAAAATAATCCCAGTGGTAACTGGAGCCCTGGGTGCAGTTCCAAAAGACCTTGAAGAGCACCTCAACACCATAGGGGCCACAGAAATCACCATCAGCCAATTACAAAAAGCAGCTTTACTGGGAACAGCCTATATTCTGCGATGATATCTATAACAGCAGCAACAACATTGACAATAAAATTCTGGCATCCCAGGTCCTTGGGAAGGACTCGATGTCTGGATAAAACGAACCAGTCAATAACACCTGTCTGACTGTGTAAAATAATAATAATAATAATATCATTGCTGTTGCCCGATATAGGTGTTTCCCATAGTCTGGGAAACATACCAGCAGGGATTCGAACCAGCAACCTTTTGCTTGCTAATCAAGTTATTTCCTCGCTGCACCATTAGGTGGCTGCTTTTATATTGCTAGTTCTGATATAATTGGAATAGTTCTGATGTAATAGTCTTATATTGCTAGATCCAATATAATCCTAGGGGAACTAGCCATAATTTACACTGAGTCGCCCAAGGGAGGACTCCCCCAAAATTACACTGCCCATGTTCTGAAATTGGTACTGAGCTTTTTGGAGAAAATGGGATTCATCTGTGTACCTGCCCTGACTTCCTTGGAGGAAGGGAAGGATACAAATGTTGATAGCTTGATAGCCAGGTTGGTCTCTGGGTCATCTCGGAGAGACCATATTACTCCTTTGCTGATGGAGTTACACTGGCTGCCAATAGGTTTCCGGGCAAAATACAAAGTGCTAGTTATAACTTATAAAGCCCTAAATGGCTTAGGCCCTGGGTATTTAAGAGAGCGTCTTCTTCACTATGAGCCCCACCGCCCATTGAGGTCATCTGAGGAGGTCTGTCTCCAGTTACCGCCAACTCATCTGATGGCTACACAGAGACGGGCCTTCTCGGTTGCTGCCTCGAGATTGTGGAATGCACTCCCCACTAAGATACGATCCTCCCCATCTCTGGCAATTTTTAAAAAACATCTAAAAACCCATCTTTTTAACCAAGTTTTCTCAGCCTTTTAAAATTTGTTGGTTTTAATTGTTTTATATTGACTGCCCAGAGACTAAAGTTTGGGCGGTATATAAATGTGATGGATGAATGAATGAATGAATGAATGAATAAAATAAAATAGACAAGTCATTCAAAAGCTCATACCCCTTTAATGAGGTCCTGTATAGGAGTTCTGAGTGGGGGTGGGAAGCGGAATCCCAAACTCGCGCATCAATGGTAACAGATAGAGTGATATAAAGTGGACCGTTAACTGCTCCTCATACAATTTTCTGCAGCAGGTACTGAACTCATTTATTTACGGTCAATGACCAAATAAACACTACAGCAAAGAGCATTACAGTACAATACAATAACAAAAGTAAAAATTTAAAAACCAGTTTGAAGACACCTTATTTTGCATGCCTCCGAACAAAAACAAGCAATCCTACGAGTAACTTCTTCATGCCAATCTCCTAAAAAACAAACAATAAAAGGTAGTGTGGAAATGTTGCCTGTCTGGATACATCTTTGGAGTCAAGCCACTCGAGCTTTGTGCTCTGGGTCAGTTTTCAAGGTGCTTGTTTTCAAGGCTCCAAAAAAAGCTTGTGGTGAACTGACAATGTGATTGGTCCCATAATGAGCACAAACTCTGCCATTCCATGCCCTTATTCAACCCTCCTTTGCAAGGTTTTCAGGTACCCTGTAAATGTAACCACAGCTGCATGGGTCCTTTTTCTGTGAGGCAATCCCATGTGTTTGGGGAGTGTATCTGAAGGATGCATCTATGTAGGTGAGGCTGATCACATGGGTCTTTCCCGTGGAAGGTGCCCCAATCCTGTGGGGATTGACTGCATCCATGTGATGACTGCATTATTGACACATATGCCATGTCAATTACAGCTGTGTGAGATCACCTCACAGAAACGCAGCTTCCGCAACAGAGGGTGGTACACTTAAAGGGAACCATTGTGGTATGCAAGTTGTAGTCCATGTGTTTGTGGCGTGCTGCTCACATGACCAGTTTGCCACAGGCATATTTTGAACCCAGGCTGAAAATAGGCTCACCACAGACCATAAAAGAACTGATGAAACAAAAGAGGAAGGAGACCTGAAGGAATTATCCATTGTGTCTTCACTTCCCAGAAACCCAAGGGAACAATAGGACAGAAGGGGTTTTCTCTCTTTCAAAACGGAGCCAATAGTAAACCTACCAATAAATTTATCAGCATCCAAAAGCCAACAGACAATGCAAGAGATGGCTCCGTCCCAAACATCTACAACGTAGGAGTTAAGTTCACCGTTTTTATGTCCAGCACTCAGTGGCTTCCACACTGCACAGCCAGCCACACAACCAAGAGGGATGAGATCTCACTGGTGTTGCAGCACTCACCAGTGCATGGTGGGGGAGGCTCCACACATCCTAAGCACTGTATCAGAGCAGCTGCAACTGTCTCCCATCTTTTTCAGTTTTCCCCCCAAGTTGGTCGCAGTTGCTCCAATGCAGCCCTTAGAATGACCAGAGCCTCCCTCCTCATTGGCAGGAGCATCCAAACATTGGTGAGTCCAGCACCGCCAGTGAGATGGCATCCCTCTAGGGTGCAGCGCACAGCTGGTTGTACAGTATGTAAGTCACTGCCCACAATCCCACAAAACTCAGTGGCTGACATCCTAACAAAGTGTGCACGTTGGGAGGCTCTTATGGGACACGACAGGGGGCCATTCACAACTCCCTCAGTCATGGTTGTGCCAAAGGGTGAAACTTCCCAAATCTGCCCGCAATCTAGAAGCACTCTGTGAGAGAGGAAACGCTTACACTGAGGGTCACACACTTTAAATTAGGATTGTCAGCCACTGACTGACAGCTGCAGTTGCGGCCCTGTGCACACTGGCTTGGGAGTACCATTGGACCCCGTGTGGCTTCTTCCAAACATACATGCATACGATCACATTCTACTGCTTTCAGTAGAATCCCATTCTACTGCTTTCAGTGCAGCCAAGTTGTGCCCAGTGACTTGTGATCAGACACTGGCTTGCATGTGTAAACCAGTCATCACAGATCAAACATAAGAAAGGGAGTTTCCCTGTGGTTCAAATAACCTGTGACATAGTTCCTTCCAGGGAGGCATTTCACATAGGTGAAGCTGACCATCATCTAATAGCAATCACCAGATGATTGATATTAGCAAGAGAAATAAATGTTTGCCCTTGCTGAAAAACCATTAAGTATTAGAAACTTTTAAAATCTTTTTCTTTTCAATGTATTTTTTAAAATACAAAATGAAGCGCATAAATGAACAGACGTACCAAAAAAAGAAAAGAAAAGTGCCCTGTATGGAGGAAAATGGACCAACCATTAAAATCCAATTACAAAAACTCAAAAGATGATAACATTGGCAGGGCCAAGGGTGGTGGGTTTGGGTGGGAATGGAATGCAAATCTCTAGAGCTGCAGTGTAAAACAAATGGTTTCCACCTCACCTGGAACTTATCCAGGGTTTGTCTGTTTTCTTGTACCCTCAAACAATAAGTCAATGTAATAATTTTAGCCAATGCCTCAATGTTCTATATTCGGCCATTCATTTCTATCTGGGCTCTTAGTACACTTGCAATATCTTGCAAATATCAGTAGATTTGCTGTTAATTCATTGCTGTTAGCAGATTTGTTGTTTTTGTTTTTCCCTGAAGACAGAACCTTTGATAAAAACCAACCGATGAACAAATGGACTTAATAAAAACTGCAAACATATTCCAAAGTCTAGCAATATAAAACATGTTCTCCACATTAGTCAAAAGTCTGTCTTGGATTTATATTCTTTCCATTTTAAAAAAAGATTTTGGTGTAAAATGTCTACAAAGAAACATTTTAAAATGAGTTCCTTTTCAATGTACAAGGTGAAAAAACAGATTCCACCCCCACTACAAATATTAAAAGACTTTGTTAGACCACTCCTTTCTAGGTGTTCTCATATTTATCTTGAGTATTCCCTAATCATTTCTCAAATTGTGTTTATCATTGTATTACAAAATTGATCCCCCACCCCCAGTTTTGGGGTTGTTTCCTCCTGTGTAATAATTTGGCTATAACGTTATGTCAAAAATGTGTCAGATCTTCCCAGATCTGAACAGGTATGCAAAATAACTGGATATTTAGTTCTCTCAAGAAATCTTTAAATTGATTCTGGATACAAATTAACAATGAAATAACATTCTTGGTAAATACGTATTCTTGTCCTTCTGTGTGTTCCTGTCCTCATTAATTCATAAGAAACTACACAGAGGTATCTTGAATGACCTTTGCTCCAGATCATACCAAGGAATATTGTCTTCTCTAAACTATCTAATTGTGATCGATGGATTAGAATTCATCCTTCATTAATCTTAGATGCCCTGCTCAGTAATAGAATTCCCTGTTGGAACTCATCACGATGCCACCTTTAGAGTTGGGGCTAAATGAAAGTTCTTATTAACTATTGAGGGCTAGTAGAGAGATTCTAGGCCAGGGGGTGTTGCTTTCCAAGTATTGGACTACAACTTCCATCATCCCCAGCCACAATAAATTGTAGCTGAAGATACAACAGTTGGAGAGCCTCCGGCTGGCTAGCCCTGTTCTAGATTTCCCTCCATTCCATACTTGAAAGTAGTAATGAAATGGTGTGGGTTTGCAAATGCTGGCCAGCAGGTGGAACTGTGAAAATGGTGCATAGTCTGTGCTCAGCATGTGGCCAGAACACCAAAACACACTATGAAAGAAGGTCTTGTGGTAGCAAATATGTCTTGTCCCCTTAGCTAAGCAGGGTCTGCCCTGGTTGCATATGAATGGGAGACTAGAAGTGTGAGCAGGGGCGTAGCAAGGTTGGAGTGGGCCCAGAGACAAGATTTTAAAATGGGGCCCCCCCACTCAAAGTCCAGGGCCTCCACACACCCCAGGCCCCCAAGGATTTAAGTCTGATATTCCAAAATAAGTATGCTGCCTGGAAATACATTTCACTGAATACACACACGCACACCTCACAATATATAGTGATATACATTGAGTACTATACATTTGTTTTACTTTTAATGCCTAGAACACACTAGAAAGATGAATGATTAAAATGGGCCCCTCGCTGCAGATTAGCCAAGGAGACTTTCAACCATGCAGGGTGAGCCTATGTTTGTTTTCTCAGAATTCTGAACAAATTCAGTCAAGTTCGATTCCAGGAGGTTTTTCACAGGAGGCTTTTAAAGCCCTTTAAGACACATCTCCTCTGGAATGGAGGTGCTGCATTCACATGTTGGCCAGATTTACCCTGAAGTCCCTGCAAGTTATTGGGGAGCAGTTCACACACAAGAAAAATAAAATAAAATAAAAGCAGAAGACATGCTTCACAGTTCTCACTCAGACCTTCTGGGTTGCAAAACAACTTGAACATAAGTGCATTTATAAATGAATGAATAAAATAAATATAATACTGTTTCTTCCAGAAGTTTTTGTAATTTTCTGCCATGAAACAAGCCACTTATAGGACTTTTAAGAGTTTTTTTTAAGCCAGCAAATTTTCCAAGCTGTTTAAAAATAAATATTCAGAGACTTCTCAGTCCCTCCCCCCCATATCAAAGCCCTATGGCAAGCAGATCCCTATATATCCGGGTGGGGGGGGTGGGGAAGGTAACCACAAAAAGGAGTTCACACTCTACCTGGCAGCAGGGGGTCTTCTGCTGCAGAGAACAGTGGAGGCCTCTCTGGCTGCCTCCTCCTTCCTGGCTGGCTTGGGCCCTACTCGAGTTCAGGATTCACAGAGGCCTACACCAGACCTCCGTGGAAGCCCCGCCCACCCGCCGATCAGCTGAGAGGCGGGAGAAAAGGAGCTCTTGGCAGCTTGTCTGCTGCCTGGATTGCGGGCCAGGAGAACAAGCAGGAGAGACGGCGAAGAGGGCAAGTGGCTGAGGGGCCTTGGGGCTGGGCAGGGGGCAATGGGGAGCCACGTGAGGTGCCTCTGGGGGGCCCCTCCAGGCAGTGGGGCCCCCAGACAACTGCCTCCCCTTGCCCTATCGTTGTTACGCGCCTGAGTGTGAGCACTGGAACATCTTCCCCTCAGGGGATGGAGCCGCTCTGGGAAAAGCAGAAGGTTCCAAATTACCGCCCTGGCTTCTCCCAGATAGGACTGAGAGAGACTCCTGCCTGCAACCTTGGAGAAGCCGCTGCCAGAAGACAATACTGAGCTAGATAGACCAATGGTCTGACTCAGTATATGGCAGTTTCTTATGTTCCTATAAGTCGAGGGTACACGAGGGTCTGTGAGAAACTACTGCAGAATCTTGAAAAAGCCCACAGCAAACTGTTCTCTGGGAAAGGCCTTTAACTTCTTATTGAGAAAAAAGAAAAAATTGGCAGATCCAACTTGTCCTGAGGTCTTAAGGAGCCTAGAAAGACAGTGGGGCTATTCAGACGATCAGCAAAAATCGGGCTAGCCTCACTAGCCTGATTTTTGCTGATCGTCAGAACCACCGGGGTCGCAGCCGAGCCTGGTGGTTCTGGAGTGGCTAACCCACTCCTGTAGCCCGCCCCTTAGCCTGGGTTTGCAGAGTGAGCACTCGGCAAACCTGGGCTATCTGCTCCTGAGTAGCCACGGCTCCACGCCACAGCTACTCACAAGTAGACCCCCGACCAGGAGGTGGCGGGGGTCTCCCCAGTATGCCCTGCATGCTTGCGCAGGGCATACTGGGGCTTCCGGGGGGCGCGCAGCCCCCAAGCTCCCCAGCCCCCACCGGCTCTGTCTTGGAGCCGGCAATCATGTGGGCAGCTGATCCGGCCGTCCAGGGCTCCCTCCCTGCTTGTGAGTGGGGAGAGTGGGCTTAGCCCGCTTTTCCCGCTCACAGCCCCAAACCGGGTCTCACAGATCATGAGACCCGGTCCAGTAACAACAACAAATCTGATGTGATTTTGTGCTCTATCGCTCTCGCCATTTTCATGCTTGACCCACAGTGCAGGGAGGAAAACCTTCTGATAATCTAAGCATTGCAGTAGTTTGTCAAACATATAATCCCCACCATAAACTACAGTAGTTGGGGGGCTCTGAACAGAACTGCCACAGTTTTGCACAAAGAGTGCAGAATATGGTATTTGGTAGAGAATTCCAACTTCTTGGGCAAGGTGCTCATTTCAGTTAGGCGTCAGGCCTGGTTTTGGCACAGAAACTGCTTCATTTGCCCTGATGTCTTTCACCTCTACCAGGAGAAAGACAAGAGGAGTACAACCCAGTTGACTTTTCTGGACTCCTTAGTAGCTTTCAGAACCATCAACCATGACATTTTGAAGAAACTCTGCAAGTTGGGAGCTGGGGTCACAGTTTTATGGTGATTCCACTCCTACCTGGTAGGGCATCTCCAGAAGTTGGTACAGGAGACTACTGTTCTGCCACATGATATTTGTGCTACAGACAGAAGCTCTTCTCACGATCAGTAAGAAGAGCTTCTGGTGGGTCTGAGGGGAGAGCGGGCTTAGCCTGCTCTCCCCACAGACTATCATGCCTGCAGCCCTGAGTGTCCGGATCGGCTGTCCACATGACTACCAACTCTGTCACGGAGTCAGTGGGGGCCTGCAGGGATTGGGGGCTGCATGGCCCCCAGAAGTCCCAGGATGCCCTGTGTGAGCGCACAAGACATTCTGGGGGGGGACCCCTGAAACCAGGAGGCTGGCTGCAGCCTCCTGGTCGGGGGCCTATTCATGTGTCGTCGTGCTCTGTGGTGGCACACAAACAAAGAAATGAGGTTAACGGAGTGCTCACTCCGTTAACGTCATTTAAGGGGAGGGGGAATTAGGCGGGCTAGATGCCTTGGAATCACCAGGCTTGCCCGCAAGCCCGGTGGTCCCCACGATCAGTAGAAAGCGGGCTAGGCTCCCTTAGGAATAGCTTCACAGGGTTCCATTTTGTCCCTCAAGCATTTCAACCTCTTTAGGAGGCCATCAGGACATTTAGGGTTAGGTATCGTCAGTATGCAGATTATACTTAGCTCTGTTTCTCTTGCACGTCAGAGTCAGATGTGGCAGTGGAAGTGCTGCATTTATTACTGTCTGGAGTCAGTAATGCACTGTGTGAAGGCCCAGCACACTGTGGCTCAGTACTGACAAGACAGAGGTGCTGTGGGTTGGTCACTCATCTGTTGGGGGAGATGGCTTTCTGTCTGTTATGAATGGGGTTGCACCCCCTCCCCTAAAAAGATCAGGTCCGCTGTCTGGAAGTATTCTTAGATCCAGCACTGTCACTGGAGTACCATTTACCAACAGAGGGTCTGATGCAGCCTCTCTTGTTCAGAAATAGTCTGGACACAGTGATGCATGCTCTCGTACCTTCTAGGCAGAGGTGTAGCTAGGGGAGAGGGAGCTCCTCAGAGTGAGGGAGAAAATGAAAAAAATAAGGAGGGGTGGAGCTGGGGGCCCCAGATTCTTTGAACCCATCCGCTCAATAAGAGCTACACCCTTGCTTCTAGGATAAAGAACCGTGATGCACAGTGTGTAAAGCTGCCTTTGACCACTGCTGGGGAATTTCAGTTGGTTCAAAATACAGGTGCTAGGTTGGGATTGCCAGGAACACATTCTGCAAGTGCTGGTGTTTACCTTTAAAGCCCCACACATCTTGGGACCCAGGTGACAGAAGGAAAGTCTACACTCGCTTGTTCCCATCCATGCCCTGAGGTCATCTTCAGAGACCTCCCTCCAGGTGCCCCTGTTTCCAAAGGTAAAGTAGGTGACAACCAGAGGGAGAGAGCCTTTTCAGCTGTGGCACCCCATTTGCAGAATGCTCTCCCTAAGGAAAGGAAGGCTCATTTGGTGCCAAGCCAGATGTCCTTCAGGTGCCAAAGAACTTTAACTCTCCCAAGCCTTTTTAGAAACAATTGGCTTGAGTTCTGTTTTAATCTGTGGTAGCTAGTTCTGTTGTATCCACTATTTTTGAACTTTTGTTACTGTTTTGATTGAAACCACTTTGCATATTTGCAGCTGTTATGGTTGCAAAACGATGCTTGGAAGTGGATGATGCCTGCCTGCTGAAATCTCAGAAGCCAGAGAGGTGGATGGTCTTCAGGTACTTAGAGGGTTCCTTGCTCTTGCAAAGCTGAAATAAATTATACAAAATAAATTAAATATTCAGAATAAATGGTGTAGAATAAGAGAAAGTATACAGGTTTTGCTCAATTTGTAAGTAGAATTTAGCTCCCCCCCCCCCCGCCGGCACAGAATTCAGATTGCTTGGCTGCAGAATTTTTATTTATTTATTTTTAGCACAGGGAACGCACACCTGTTTCTGAACATGTGAAAGCTGCAAAAGGACGCTATGGTGTCGGTGGCACACATTTACATGTATTTTGTTTTTAACCAGCCCTTCCTCAAAGGAGTATGGAGCAGTGTACATAGATTTCCTCCTCATTCTCATTTTAGTACGTTAGGCTGAGAGAGAGAGAGTGACTAGCCCAAGGTCACCTAGTAAACTTCATAGCTGAGTGTGGATCTGACCTGGTCTCTCTTACCCTAATGTGACAGTCTATCAACCATGCCATACTGATAGTATGGACACATGTTCATGCAGCATAGCTTGTACTTCCCCCTGGGGCTCTAGACAAGACAGAATTGCAGGCACATCAAACTGGCTCATGATGACCCTATTCTCTGCGACATGCCTTGCTTGGTTGCTACTTGTACCTGTTTGTACTGAACATGTTCCATGCAGCACAGTCCTATTCATGCCTACTCAGACATAAGTTTCACTGAGTTCAAATGGAATTTCCTCCCTAGTAAGAAGGTTCCAAATTGCAACCATGCGATCTGGCACATTGTGGTTCTGCTTGTGTCATTCTACAATTTTCTTTGACCCTAGACTGTTCACAGATCATCAGCTTGTTAGGAGGGGTTAGGTAAACTGAAGCCTGCATGATGGATTAGATCCCGTTTGATGTTCCTTCCAGCCAATGAGATGGAGCAGCGTCTCAATGGAGCAGCATGATGGATTACATCACTTTTGATGTTCCTTCCAGCCAATGAAAAACGCACATCTGCCTCCAAGGGTAAAATAGGGCTGTGCAAGGTGGTTTACATGAAGAGAAAACAAGGTTTGGGAAATAATAAAAGAAGGCAGATATGTGCCCCTCTGTTCCCTCCAGCACCCTTAGGTGATTCAGCTCTTTAACACCTTGGAACAATTGTCCATCATGTCCTTCTCCCAGCTGTTCTATCCTGGCCAGTTGGTGCTGTCTCCAGGGGCTTCCAGCTAATCTGCCAGCCATACACCTGCAGGAGGAGAGGCAATGTTGCTGTTTCTGTTGGAAGTTGCTGCCTCTCACCGTCAGCACAGGGCTTCCTGCTGCATAGACTAATTTGATCTGTCATTCCATTCCATGAAGCAGTGGAACAGACCGTGTTTTGCTGTGCCCAACAGGCCCTGCTTACGTCTCCTTTTCTTGCAAGGGTATTGGGAGAATTCGGACCTCAATGTTGAAGGGATGGTGTGCCATCAGGAGGCCTCCATACTGCCCTCCATGTCTTCTACTAGCTTGGAATGCCCAAATGCAATGGGAAGTACTGGACTCAATGATCCCAGATGGCTCTTTTCCATGATCCACTTCAAAGGCCAGAATGTCTCTCATCTGTTCTGCAGAGGCCAGTGGCTGTTTCCTTAGTGGTTGGCACTGGGTAGGCCCATGTGGTTTGTCATGCAGGGGCGGGTATGCTGCACCCACCAAAATGCATTCTTCTACACAACTATTAAAGGCACATGTTTCAATGTATGCTTTAACAAAACAGAGAATAAGCCAGATCCAAATGAATCTAGAGAACTGTAAAAGATCAGGAATAGCTTCTATATAAAAGCTAGTCACAATTTATTGACAATATAGTGCTTAGTATCCAGTGTGTGTGTGATTAAATGTGTATATTGAGATTCTAAGACGAAATGATTCACAAAGCTTTATCCACATAAATACTTACAAGTTTCCATAAAAAGCTTTTTAAAACATAAAAGCAGACTTTTATGTATTAAAAAGCTTTTTTATGGAAACCTTTAAGTATTTATGTGGATAAAGCTTTGTGAATCATTTCTTCATAATTACATTTTCGTGTGTGTGTGTGTGTGTGTGTGTGTGTGTGTGTGTGTGTAAATATATAAAAACTGGATACTGACTAAGCACTATATTGTCAGTATAGAAGCTATTCCTGATCTTTTACAGTTCTCTAGTTTCATTTGGATCTGGCTTACTCTCTGTTTTTTAAAGGTATAAATTTAAATATGTACCTTTAATAGTTGTGTAGAAGAATGCATTTTGGTGGGTGCAGCTTTTCTCACCCCGGCAAGACAACCCCCATGGTCTACCTAGTGCCAGCCAGTGAATCTGGGTACAGTCCCCCTCAAATGCAAGGTACAGATAGGAAGTGTACTATTGTATGTTATTGTGTGAATAACTGTACATGCACATAGGACTATACATATATAGATCTATATGCACATAGAATCTGTACATAGATTGTACATGCATTGAGCATAATGTGTGAATAGAGCTACAATGAGCTAGAAGTGTGTGTGGCTGAACTTCTTTGTGAATCAAATGTGAACATTTGTTTCAGTTAATAAATCTCTAGCACATCTACAAGGAACTTGGCATCATTAACTTTGGTTCATTTCTTTTTTATAACCGACTGGCGTATAATTAGTTTGCTGAGCAACTACATCACTATATAACCAAACCTGATCTTTGACTACATGAAAACTGGCTCAACCAATGAAGCCACCTAATTAACATCGTGTGACAATCAACAAAACAAAGCAATCATAAGTGACACCCACTAATTGGATAAACGTTGAATAAGGAACTGGCAATAAGAAATGCTAAACTAAGCAAGTTTGCAACTGGGTGAATAACACTCTCAGGCAAGCCTGCAGGTTCCTTTTCCGCTTTCCAGAGCAAGGGGGATATTGAGAACAGGAGTCTGCAAAACTTGCAAAGTGTTACATCGTATTCCTGTATGTTGAGCCCCTCTGAGACCACGCCAGGGAGCAGAGTGGCCAGTTTGGCAAGTGAAGAGGAGGCTGAGCAGGTACTTCACGGCTGTAATCCCCACAGGTGTGAGGACTTCCCCCAGCAGAGAGGAGCTTTTGCTGCAGCCCCCCCACTCCCTGTCCCTGCCTGGAGCAGATGGAAGCAGCGCCAACCCCTGTTTATCTTGCTGCCCGTTGCCTGGTGCAGTGTTTGCTCCAAGGACTGTTTCCTGCTGCAGGCACAGACACAGCTGGGTTTATTTGCCAGGCCAGCTTGATTAGATCAGGAATAGCTCCCCGCACCCTCCTCTTCCCATCTTATTTCACTAACAAATCACCCTGCACCCTTAGGGAGAAAATGCAAATAAGATAGGGAGCATGTTATTTCCCCCATTACACCAGGTGCATCAGGAAGGGCAGCAGAGAAAGCATCCCCTTCAGCAAGAGCTCGGAGAAGAGCAAGGCTCAGAACAGAAGCATCGCTTGCTTCTGTCCCAAATGCAAGGGAGGCTTACTTAACCAGAATGTGTGCTGGGTAGCCCACAGGGTGTTTCTGTCCCTGCTACTCAGCAGCCCCTTGGGCAGGATACTTTTGTCTTTACAGGAGCGACTCTAGAACAACTACTCTGGGGAAGCAAAGGGGTGGCAAAGCAGGTTCTTAAGGGAGGGCGTGGATTTTGCTAAACATTCAATACCTATAGAGGTAAGGTTATTAGTGTGTTAGTTTATTTGCCTTATTAATGTACGGTCGCTTGCCTAACGTTGTCAAAGTGATTCAGAAAATGGGCTAGATTCCTCTTAGAAAATACCGGGGCCCTTCAAATGACCGACCCCCACTGCAGGAGGGGAAGGCTTTGCAAACCTTGCCCTCCCCCCCCCCCCAGACAATCGTGCTGTGCTAGGCGGGAGTGTGGAGCACAATCCCACACGATCAGCACTGCTCCACGCTGCGCAGAGCAGGGCAGGTCGCTCTGAGGCCAGGACTCCTTGTCCCAGCTTCCGGGTATCCCAAAGTGCACCAAGGGGATCGGTACACTGGGGGATTCCCCCAGGGCATGGGCACTCTAGGCCCCCGTCTCTCTATCAGCACTAGCTGCAAGCAGCCCACGCTGACACACAGTCCCAGCAACTGGGTTAAGGGCCCATTGGTGCCCCTAACCTGGGTTAAGAGCCGGACTTCGGCTCTGGGTTTGGCGCCGTGGCATTGCCAGGATCCGCATGGATCCCAGTGGCTCTCAGCCCAGGCTTGGCTGCCTATGCCTGGGCCTAGTTGCTCTTGAGAACAACCTCCCTGTCACTTTGGATTCGGCCAAACCTTCCAGTCTGTTTTTCCAGGCTAGTTTTCACTCCCTGTCCAAGATCAGGTGGGAGGAAAGATTGTGGGGTGGGGAAGGAGTTCAGTATCAAGCCAGCTGAAATTTACAGGGGAGATGGCCCTTCACCACAGAGTTATGGTGCATTTAACAGCTGCATGATAGATGAACATTCAACAGGTGATTTGTTTTTCTTGGCATGAAGATGCTGTGATGGAGGCATCTTCATTGGTTGATTTTCTGCCACCCATGCGGCTGAGGCACATGAGCCATGCTGTTAAGGTGGCAAGCTTATCTTCACGCTGCCACTCTAACAGCATGGCTCTTGAACCTCTGACAGCTGCACAGCTGTCAAAAAAACCAACAGGTGAAGTTTCCCACATCAGTGCATCTCCCGTTTCCCAAGCTCTCTTGCCTTTTTGCTCCCTTCCTACCAACACTGCCCAGACCTCCTGACCCAAGGTCCGAGGTGAGGGTTTTGTCCCAGCCCCTTTCCTCTTGTCCCCTCTTTTTGTTTCATCCCTCAGTCACCAGGCATTTCCTCAGGTCTGGCTTCTCAGCTTTCTGCTCTGCCCCCTTTAGCCCCGCTGAGACTTGGACAGCCCTTCTGTCTCCTCTTTCTGCCAAAAGCATCCAACTCCTTTTGTCCGTAGGACACTTTCCCCACAACCTCCTCTTTCTTGATCTTCTCATTTCCTTAGGTGCATATGCCAGTTCCTGTGTCCTCCTGTCATTGCCAGACACTCTGACCCCAAGCACTTTGCCCCTTAGTTTCTCTGCCTTCTGGGAGAGGCAGCCAGCCCTACCTTGAGGCCACGGCATTTGGGTCCTATTAAGGGGCAACACATTGTTGGAGGGTCTTCTTTTTTACAGTTAAGTGTAAGAAGTGAATGTAGAACTTTCTTAAAATGTAGTAATTCCGGACAATAAAAGTTTGGCTGCTGCATTAAGATAGCAGTCAATACAATGGAAACACAGATATATATTAGGGTTGCCAGCTACGGACTTTTATCGAGGACATGGGACTATTTGGGGGACTAAATGACTTTTTTTGCATTTGGCGGAATAGAGACTATTTGGGGGACCAGACAATTTCTTTTGCATTTGTTGTGGTGTCCGAAGTTTGGGGGAGCAGCTGGAAAATTTTATTCGCTCAGAACACTTTGCTCTCATGAGCAGCTTTTCTTCCTTTGTCTCCTTCACCTCCCAGCACCCTACTGACCATCCATCCAATAGGGAAGCCAGGGGGGAGTTTCTGCTTCAGTGGCAGGTTGCAGAGCCAAGTGAGGCAGGAGCACGGAGAGGTGGGCCTGGCAGGTGCAGCTGGCTTCCTTCATGTGGTGGTGGTGGTGGTGGCAGTAAGAAGCTGGCAGAGTGAGCTAACTAATTTTACGCACTTAGCAGCTACCCCTGCTAACTAAGTAAAAGGGCACCTTTTAAAGTAGTAAATCTCTTCTATTTATCATGGGGAGAGCAACTGGCCCTATCCAACCCCAGCACAACATCCCTTCAGTGGCTGATGCCGGTGTTACCTTGTTTTTCTTTTTAGATTGTGAGCAGTTTGGGGACAGGGGAGCATCTTATTATTTGTTTGTCTGAAAACCACTGCGAAACCTTCTGTTGAAAAGCAGTATATAAACATTTGTAGTCGTAGAGGACAACAAACAAGTGGGAGATCAAGCGTACACCGCTGCACCAGCAGACAAAGAGGCAGGCTCAGTAACTAGCTGGCTGCCCTGCCTCGAGCCAAGAGGTGAAGTTGCTGGCCTGGCTGGGGAGAGCAGGCCAAGTGGCTTGTGAGGAAGGGCAGAGGACTTTGTGTGTGGTCAACCTAAAACGGAGCTTTTCCAGACAGCAGGCTTTACCACAGGTTTACCGCGAGGCTTTACTGCGAGTCTGGGGCATAATGGATACTCCAGCGCAAAAAGAGGATTTTTTTACCCTGGACATAAATCAGGTTAGCTTCCAATACAGAGAGGAAAACCCGTATCGTGTGTGAAGTGCTTTCTGAAATATCACGCAGACTTCGGGGTAAATCTGGCCGATATGTGATCGCACACCCACCCTCACAAAGTAAAATCGCAATCTGAAAAAACTCCAGGAGATGAATTTACAGTAGAGGCCTTGAGAACTCTACACCTAGACAGCAGATTGAGCAGAATGTTTGTGAACATTCAGTGACACCAGAGCAGCTCAGTCAATCACTGCCAGATACTCCCTACAAACCCCTAAGTACATCACAGTATGAAAGAAGAAATATTTAGGCAGCACTTTTCCAAAAAGCTCAAATCACTCATGTACATTACATCAGTAATGATCATCCTTGCAACTACCCAGTGAGACAGGCCAATATTATTATCCACATATTTCAGAATAAGGAGGAGGGTGGGAGATAGTGGCTCACCTAAGGGGATCCAATGAGTTTGTGGATGAGTTGAGGTTTGCTCTGGGGCACTTCCAAATCACAACTCCGGACTTGGGAAAGCAACTCCTCACTTCAATTTGTTTGGGGTGTGTAGAAAGACATATTTGGGGGGGGGGATGTGGGTTATTGGTGGGTGGAGTTCAGTAAAATGAGTAGGGAACTCCTCAAATGCCTAGGGAGGGATCTATACCCTTGCAAAGCTCATGCTCTTAACCACACTGTTTGGGAGTCTTTAGGAGGAAGGTCCTTCTGAGAAAGTCTTCTGAAGGAGGGGCTTTAATTTAAATGTCTCTTGGCCTGTGAATGCTGCACATACACCTCCTGCCCTTGGTCTGAGTACACAGTGTGAAATGAAGCAGAGCTGCTGCCATCCTGAGCATCAGGTTACCTAGCTGCCTTCCTCCACCCTGAACATCAGGTTACCTATCTGGCCTCTCTGATTGCTATGGGGACTAATCCAGCTGGAAGGCCATGAAGGGCCAGCCAGCTGTTCCCATGCAAATGACGATGATGATGCCTCTCTGCCTGGCTGCTGCTGGGACAGAAACAAGGGTCTTGACTCATGCCTCTTCTATTGTGCACAGCCCCAGTGAGCGCCATTGATTGCACAGGCCATAAACTCAGAGATTCTCAGAATGAAGTCTCTGTGGACTCCACTGGGCGATTATTAAAAATGTGGGTGCCATCTCTCATACTACTGACACAGCGGACAACTTTTTTTTAAAGGATTAGTTGAAACTTTACAGTTACCAACATGAAACCAAGGACCCAGTAGCCACAAAAACATCAGAATGTCTAACTTCTAAAGGCCAGCCCTCAAAGATGTGCTTTGCATTTCTTTCTTCAGAGAGATGCACAACCAGGCTTCCTCTGGGAAAGGAAATGCTCCTGTCTGGACCGGAGCATTGAGGCAACCACTGTGAACACCCAGCCTCTCCACAGATGTTCTGATCTCTTGCAGTACAGAGACTCTTCAGCGAAGCCAAACACAAAGATTTGTACAGACAGGGGTGTGAGTGAGTGTGCGTCTGATGACAAAGGTTGTAACAGGATGGCCACATAATGAGGCAACCTGAGGTGGTCACCTCAAGCAGCAGGGGAACGGGGTCTGAAAGCACCTGCTGCCCCCACCGATGCCCAGCTCAGCAGCATAAGAGCACCTGCATCACTGCCTTCGCCTCCCTCAGGCTTGAAAAGGAGGAGGGAGAAAGAGGAGGAAGTAGAGGAGAGAAGAGTGGCAGGGAGGTGCTCTAGCTCACCTTCCCTTGCACCTCTGAGCAGGGCAGTAGCAGTGGCAGTGGTGAGGGCGGGTGGGCCCTTCCATGACACTAAGCCAAGAGGGCACCGGTGGCATTTGGCACCCCCTTCAGGCACCTGAAGAACTTGGGCCATTCCTGGCTTATAAAATTTCCACAGAAATATAGCCAGCAGCACCATATAGCCCCATAAAATCCAAGCTTGATAGAATCTCAGGCTTTCTACGTGAGAGCTTCTCATCAGAGATCAAACCTGGGACTTTCTATACACACTCTTCATTAGAGTTGTTCTCTTTGCTCCCTTTTTCTCCACCCAGCAGTATTGTTGTGTTTAATCAAGCCACTGGTCATGGCAAAACAGAACAAAAGAGTATTGCTACAGATATGACAGCATTCCCTTCTTCATGTACCTGAGCCTACTGAAGTCCCCTTCAGTAGGCTCAGTAGCAATACCTACTCCTAGGACATAGGAAACTTTAAATCAACAAACATACTATGCAACACCCCACAATAGTCAACATGTTTCCATGTGCCAGATCCAGAAGGTGATGCAGACTGGAAATTGCACATCATTTAGTTCTGGAGGTGACTTTTGACTCGGGATTTGCTAGGCATTATGTGTGCATGTGTTTGTGTGCATGTGCACACACATAGGTAGCATGTCCAGATGCCAAGGAGACTCCTGTACCTTTTAAATAGGTGTGTAGTCAAGGGGATGTTTATAGGTGCAGGTTGTCATGGAGTGAGAAAAGCCACACCAGCTGGCCTATATATATATATATATATATATATATATATATATACACAAAATACAGAAAAATAAAAATAAATGAATATAGTAGATAATATCTCATATATGTTTTGTATATCAAACTGGAAAACAACACTCAATCATGTCAACGTCTTCTCATAACCACCCATACTCTAATTAGAACTCTCAACCACCAATCCCAAATATCTGAACAGAACATCCAACTATCTAAATATCAAAATTAAACAGTATCAAGATTAAAGCAGGCTCACTCAAGAATTCATTAGCAAAGAAAATCCAAATCTCGGATGAGGTATCTGACCCTGTGACAAATACAAATTATAATGTATAAAGCGTTCCCAAATAAAGTCAAATTTATTTTCTGATTTATTTTTTATATGAAGTAATCCTAGCCATCGAAGCATATTCCAAAAGTTTAAGATGCCACTTCTCTAACATTGGTAACAAATTAGTTTTCCAATAAGAAGCATAAAGAATTTTTGCTGCAGTTATCATGTATAAGGACAACTAGATACAGGTGATCTTGTCTTTTGCAGCTGATCATCCTCCATGCAGGACAGGAAAGGTGCTATTTCATGAATATGTGCATGCATTGGGATGAGCTGATGCAAAAAATGACAGAACTTCCATATATTTAATGCATCATTATGCATTTTTAAAATTTAGAATATTTATATCCAGCCCCTCTCAGCACTGGAGGCAACTTACAACACATTAAGAACCTAGGAAGCTGCCATATACTGAGTCAGACCCTTGGTCCATCTATCTCAGTATTGTCTACACAGACTGGCAGCAGCTTCTCCAAGGTTGCAAGCAGGAATTTCTCTCAGCCCTATCTTGAAGATGCCAGAGAAGGAACTTGGAACCTTGATACTTGAACCTTGAACAAAATACCCTTTTAATTAAAACCATTTCATGGAAGAAGACCAGCAGCATCTTGTCAACATCAGTAGCGACATTACCAACCTACACTATTTCACCCCAAAGCATTAATAAATAAATAGGAAAAAGAACAAAAACTAGCACCAGGGGGATTTCAGCTAGTACAGTATATCGCAGAATATAGCATATTACCCTATGATGTTGTAAATTTCACCTGCTGAACTGCTGCCTTCTGCACCACTGTTTAAAATGTTTGAGTCCTGTCTTTTCTTTTTCAGATGATTTGTCCTAGATAGCGGATGGAATTCTAAGGAAGAGTGCTTGCTGAATCACTGCTGTGATTCATAATTAATCCTAGGAATGGAATAGCAGGAACATAGGGAACTGCCACACACCGTCAAAACGTGGGTCCATCTAGCTCAGTATTTTCTGCACTGACAGGCAGAGGCTTATCCAAGGTTTCAAGCAGGAGATACCAGAGATTGAACCTAGGACCTGAGAGGTGTGGTGGGTATGGTCCATAGGTGGAACTAGATGGGGTAAGGGGTCAAGTGTCTCCCTAAGTAGCTCACACACACCCCTTTGCTGGAGGAATACTAAAAAGAAAGCTATTTTAAATGTGTAGTGTTTTTCTTCATTATCATCGATCAATATGCATGCACTGTGCCCTCCCATTATTTTTTCTGATGCCACCATTGGATTTTCCCCACCTCCAATGACCTGGACTCTTCCTCGTGCCCTTAACAGGAGTTTGATGTGTGGAAATCAGCTTTTCACAGCATGGAGGTAAGTATTATCATCTGCTAATTAGGGGTGTGCACCAAGTTTTTGGTGGTTCAGTGCGAATTCAAACTGAATTCTAATAGAAGCACTGGTCTGTGAACCAATTTAGTCAAACCAGCCATTGGTCTGGTCCGTTCAATTGAACCGGGTTGAACCGGGTCAACCCAGTTGGCGGGCTACGCTTGTAAAGGGAAATCTGGTGAGGATTCTTTAAAATATTCCTTTAAAAGGATTGTAAGGGAGGGCGGGGGGGTCAGCAAAAGGGCACCTGGTGCTCCCCACAGCAGTGCAGCCAGACTGGCAGTGACGTGGCTCTGGCCTCCATGGATGCTCGAAGGCTATTTGAATGAACTCTGTGCACATGTGGAGGCCATTTGTGTGATCACGCAAATGGCTTCTGTGCATGCGCAGAGGTCACACAAATTTATTTATTTATTTATTGTTGCACTTATATACCACCTTTCATTAAAAACAATTGCAAGGCGATTTACAAAAGTTAAAAAACATACAATAAAATGACAATAAAAGTATTAAGCTAAAAATATTTTTTTTAAAAAAACAAATTTAAAATCTGTAAAATCAAATGGCCTCCGCTCATCTGTGGTGGCTGGAATCGCACCACTGCCATGTGGGCGATGCTGCTGGGGGTGCGCCAAGGTTTAGAGGAGCCACAACCACCACCACCGCTAGTAAGGTGCCCTCTTGCCGCCACCCCAACGGCTGCCCTTAGAAACCTTTTAAAGGCAGGATTCCCCTTTGCTTGTAAAGGGCAATACTCCCCAAATTCCCCTTTACAAGCATCACCCCTCGAACCATCAAACTGGGTTGAATGGTCCATACCGGACCGGACCCAGTTCAGTTCAAACTCAGACTGACCGCCTTTTTTTGAGGCTGGGTCAGTTTGAATTTGAACAGGTCTAACTGGGCTGGTTTGAATCAAACCCGTTTCTATTCGAATCAGTTCTGCACACCCCTGCTGGTAAGGTCTGTCTGCACATCAAGTTGCTGTTAAAGGCATACTGGCTTTTTTTTTTTTTTTTTTTTTAAGGGCAAGCCCTTTAAGGTACTGGCAGAAATGGGTCTGCTGTCTTTTTAATATCAGAGGTTTTGTGTTTTTAACAGCTGTATGACAGACAGAAATCCGCATGTGAAGCCTTTGCCCAGCAAGGAGCTGCAGCAAATATTAATCTACTGATTTCTGCTTGTCAAACCCATTTAAAAGCACAGAGGCTCTGTCCATAAACAAATAAGAAGGCAACCCTAATTTTGGGGAAATAGACTGACTTTTGGTTTGGGGAGAGAATCAGAGGGGTTGTTTGTGAAGGAGTGAGCATTGAATGAACACCTTTGAAATGAGCAACACAAAAGCCTGCCTGTGACATCTCGTGAAAGAAACCCTGGCGGGTGGATCTGTTCCTCCCCTACATGGAGACATGAAGTGAGGATTGTGGCAAAGTGAGAACAGAACATCCTGCTGCCTGAGGGCTCCCAGCCTGACATCTGGGATGGGAACAACAACACTGATGCTGCCACTGAATATTTCATCCTCTCCAGCCACTTGGTGAGTTCATGGCTGAGGGGAGATTTGAACCAGGAACTGCCCAGCTTATATTCTTAGCCCTTTTACCACACAGGGGAATTACCGGCTATCGTCTGCACTGCTCTCTGGATGACTCTCTGGGTCTGAAAACTAGCAAGGTTCCAAAATTTTCTCACCCACTGTGTGAATTGGGGCCAGACTACTACACATCATGTTAAGCACATCATTAATGCTGATGTGTTTAACTCTTCTGTTCTAAAAGAAGCTGGGGGTAGGGGATTCAGAACAGAATTGTGGTGTGGCGGGAGGGAGGCCACAACAACCCTTTGCCCCCAACATGGCCCTGATCCAGACTGGTCCCCTGCAGCTGCTATCTGAGCCAGGAGGAGGAAAGCCTCCACTTGCTTCAACGCTGACTCTATAAACCTGGTTGTCCAGTCTTGTGCACATTCACTCAAGGCCAAATGACACATTGCCCCAAGCACATGATGGGCTGGTGGTGGGCTTGGGTATTTTTCCTAAACACTAGCAGCTGACAGTGGGGGTGGGGGAGCATTGCCTGCTATTTAGGAGAATGAGGGGAGCAAGCATGCCCGGACCAAGTGTGGCCCTGAGCGATTGCATCTGAATAACTACAAGACTGGGTTGTAAACAGTGGCAGCCCTTCCATGAGGCAGGGTGATGAAGTGGTTGCCTGAGGTGCAGGTGCATGGAGGGTCGAAGGGGGGTGGCATGTGTTGGGCCCCCACAACCACCATCACAGGTGCCACTCCACTGTCCACTGCCACCCTCTCTTCACGCTGCTCATTTTCCCTTTCTCACCCTCCTAGGCACATGTCTTCTTCCCCCAGCCCCTGTGACTTGAATCAGGAATGCCTCTGCCCCCACTGCCTGGCTGGATGGAATCGTCTGAGAATGCTTGCAGGTCACTGTTGCTGCCTCAGCGGCATAGTCTGAGAATGCCAGGCACCCACCTGCAGATGGGCAGGGGGTGTCCTATTGTCCTTTGCCTCAGGCAGCAACATGGCTTGGATCACCCGTGGTTGTTGCCATGGCAGTCTGGGTTCAAATCCCACCTTGGCCATGGATTCACTAATGTTCTTAGGCAAGCTCTCTCAGCCTCAAGCTTTTCTCTCTCTTGGTGATAGGGGGTAATAATACTTATCTGTTTTATAGGGCTGTCCTAAGGATTTCTAAGACAATAAGCATAAAGTATCTTAAAGACATCTGTGGCTACAGAGCCCCATTGGTCTCTGGTGGGAGGGATTGGGCATTTTCACTGGGGTGTGAGACTTGCATGTGTAAGACTGGCTAAAAACAGAAGCAAGTTTAGGACCAAAATGCTGTGTTTTGCTTAACCTAATAAACCTAGCCTTCCCACCAACTAATAGGGGAACTCATAATTATTTCATCCCTTTTCAATTGGTCACCATTCACCATTATTATGACGGGCATTGGCACCCTTATCACAGCTACCTACTCTCTCTATATATTCTGAAGAGCTCAGCGAGGAAAAATATCAACACACCCAACAAACACCCAAGAACACCTTCTACTAATAATACACATTCTTCCAACGCCTATATTAATTCCTAGGTCCGAACTAATTTTTGGCTAACATGTTAGTATAGTTAAATTAAAACATTAGGCTCTAAAAACAGAGAGGTATTTTAAACATAAAGAACTCCCTTCTTAAAAACTGAGTGGTATTTTGAACATAAAGAACTGTCAATTCTAGAAAATTCTTATCACTTGTTACGCAGGGGTGTAACTACTATTAGGCAAGGTGAGGCGGCTGCCTGGGGGGCCCCACGCTTCGAGGGGGCCCCCAGAGGTAAGTCACATGACTATATTTTGTGAAGTGTGTGTGTGTGTGTGTGTGTGTATCAGCTAGAGGCCCATTTTAAAATTTTGTCTCTGGGCCCACTCCAGCCTTGTTACGCCCCTGTTGTTACGGCTCATTCTTATGCATATTTACTCAGAAAAAAGTTCCACTTTGTTCAGTGGGACTTGTTTCCTTCCAAATAAGGTTGTCTAGGATTAAACGTTAGCCTTAATAGAAGTGATTTTGCTTACAGTAGTACCCTTATATATTTATATCTGTGCCTTGTCTATATATACTGTAATTCTACAGTACAAAAGGCACAAGGGCTGCTTGGCCAAAAATGTTGAGTTATTTCTTTATGTTACATAGACTTTCCTGGTTGCAAATCAATATGTTTTCTTGATTTAGCAACAAACAGTTGCTAGAACAACCAGTTAGAATGTATGTACACTCGGGAAATGGCTGCCAGTTTGCTTCCAGACCAGATTCAAAGTGTTAGTCTTATCTAGATAGATAGATAGATAGATAGATAGACATCTGACATCTGATATAGACATCTGATATAGACATCTCTAGGTGGTTACAAAGTTAAAACATAGTGAATGTAAAATATTAAACAGTTAAAATTAACAAAACAAGTAAAAAAACCAATCTCAAAAGATAAAAACATTAAACTTTTTAATATGGTCTTGACCTTTAAAGCCTTATGGTCTTGACCTTTAAAGCCTTACACGGCTTGGGGCTGGGGCATCTGTCAGACTGCATTCACTCATATGAATCTGCCAGGACCTTTTACTCATCATCTTGAGCCTTGCTCATAGACCCTCCATTGACTGTGATTCAGTTGCAGGGACAAGAGACAAGGCCTTTTCAAATGTGGCCCCTGAATTCTGAAATGCCTTCCCAGAAGAACTTTGTTATGCTCCTTCCCTTAGGGTTTAAAAAAAAAAATCTCAAAACCCACCTGTTTAGGCAGGCTTTTAAAATCTTTTGATTATAAATTGATGGACTTTTTATTGGGTTTTTGTTTTTAATTGGGTTTGATTTAATTGATTTTATTCTGTACTGTATTTAATTGATTTTATTCTATACTGTGTTTTATTGTTTTACATTTTATATTGTTTTTACTGTTGTGAGCCACCCTGAGAAGTATTGTTCTACTGGAGGGGTGGAATATAAATATTTCAAATAAATAAATAAACAAAAAATAAACAAATAAATAAATTATTTGAAATAATGAATGAATGAATGAATGAATAAATAAATAAATACATGAATTTCAAAATGATGGATTTAGATCAATGATTTAAACTGGTCCCCTTTCCCCCACCTTGGTGATCTGCATCATAATTTGAATTATTTAAATTATTATTTATTTATTATTTATTATTACATTATTTAAATGGTCTTGAACTGAATCAATTTCTCCCAGCTCTCCTATTGAGTTTTATAAATGTAAGAAGTGCAAAAAACAATGTAACACTTGTGAAAACTCATGGGGCTGCATTTGTGCAGTGTTGTCACACTGACTTCAGAGACAATATTTATTTTATTTATTTTACATTATGAAGTGATATGAGGGCGGATTCCAACATCCATTAGAAAGGGGTGTAAGCAGAGATTGCCTACAGCAGATACCTTAGACAGAAAGTCCAAACAGTGCCCCTTTGTAATGATAAAGATACAGTATAAATAATTGCCATGCCCTTTAACAGTACTGACACATCTGCAGTCTGAGGCAGGTTACTTCAGGCTAGGGTAAGCCAGAGCCAGCTTGGTGTAGTGGTTAGAGTGCTGGACTAGGACTGGGGAGACCCGAGTTCAAATCCCCATTCAGCCATGATACTAGCTGGGTGACTCTGGGCCAGTCACTTCTCTCTCAGCCTAACCTACTTCACAGGGTTGTTGTGAGGAGAAACTTAAGTATGTAGTACACCACTCCGGGCTCCTTGGAGGAAGAGCGGGATGTAAAATAAAAACAAAAATAAATAAATATGGGTTAGGCTGCATGGGTAAGCCTTTTAGTTTTACAGCTTGAGTTGAAATATAATGAAGAGAAGTTCTGTGATCTCCAATGGTCAACCCTGTTGGGATTTTGAGGTGGGGGAGGGGGATAGGTGGCATATCTTCTGCATTTCCCCTTTCTACCTAATCCTAGGCATAGCGTCTATTGTCTAGACCCTTTGTTTCTTTTTTGCCCCCATAAAACAATCTGTTAATATAAGACAAGCGCCATTGCTAAAGTTGGATTAAACTGCTACTCAGTGAAGGCAGTTACTTTGGTTGACCCCAACATGGTTCATGATGACTGCACCACTCCCTGACTCCCCACCCACCTTCTGCCCAATTCTCTCTCCCTCCCCTGATGTGTGCTTGCATTGGTTTCTCTCAAGCCAGGCTGGAGCCCGAGAGTGGTGGTGCCGGTCCTTGGCAAGCTGGGGTTAAGGTGACCTGCTAGGAACAGAAGCACCATCAATCACTTATGGAAAGCTTCTCACCCAAACTTCCTAGGAGGAGGACAAACATCACTACACTCTGTAGCAACAGCAGGAAAGGGGGGGGGGGGGGAGGACCGACGGCAGCTAGAACCTCTCAGGCTTCCAAAGCATAGCCGGCCCTATAAAGCCCACAGCAAGTGCTTGGGGCACCTTCCAGACAGAATAGTCTTGCTAGTCTATCTGGAAGCAGGAGGGGAAAGAAAGAGGGCTATAGCTCCGCGGAAGAGCACCTGCCGCTTGGCATGTAGAAGGCCCCATGTTGTGTCTCTGGCGTGGCATCGCCAGTCAAAAGCAGCAGGTAGCAGGGGATGGCAAAGGCGTGTGCCTGAGAGACTGCAGAGCTGGCCACGTGGGCCAATGATCTGAGCTGCAGTCTGTGTGAGGGAGCTTCACATGCTCAGGGAGCTGCCTCTAGGCAAGAGTATTTAAACAGTGCCAATCCGACCAGAAAGGCACAACTACGGTTTTGTCCCCCCCGCCCCCGCCCCCGCGAGGAATAGTTACATCTAAAGTAGAGGGCTGGTGCCCGTGCTTTCAAAGAGCAGTAGTTTGCTCCAGGAGGCAAGCGTGTCCATCTGTGTCCTGCTACTCCCCACTGAACAGGCAATGTAAACAGCACGGAATGGAAGTGAAGTACTTCTGCTGCAATCCGAGTTCACACACACAGGTGTGAGCTTGCTCTAACTTCAGTTTAGACATTCTCCAAGCCAATCCCAATCCAAGACATTCATTATCCTCGTTTAGTCCCCAGTGCAGGAGGAGAACGTGGTGGGGTGGGGCGGGGCGGGGTTGCCATACAAATCCATGCCAGCATCCTCGCCTCCCAACAGAGACTTCATTCTTAGGCAGAAATTAGACAGAAATTCATCAGGTTCAACTTTCCTTCTCACTGCTTTGGTGCTGGATGTTCCTATTGAATTTCTGCCTACCACGGACTGTAGTGTCAAAGGGAAAGAACAATAGAATTTTCAACTTGGAAGGAACCTTGGAGGTCTTCTAATCCAAACCCCTGCTCAGTGCGGGAACCTGCTACAACAGCACCCCGGACAGTCAGATGCCTATCCACGTACCCAGTCCCTCTTGGAACACCTCCAGCGAAGGAGCGCCCACCGCTATAGGAGGCAGGTTCTTGCATTGTCAAACAGCCCCGAGGGCTGCCTGCCATGCCCTGCTCCTGCCGCCCCCGCCCCCCTGTGCTGGGCACTCACGGGGATGGGCATGGGGCCGCCCCCCGCTGCCTGCCTGCCTGCCGCCCTCCCTCCGCCGGCCTGTGCCAATGTGCTCTAATGTGCCAGTGTGCTCTAATGCTGTCAGGACACCAGGCGGGCTGTTCTCACTGGATGGAGCAGAGGGCTCGCGCGGGTGCAGTGATGTCATCAGAGCCTGTCGGCACAGTCCCGGAAAGGGAGGCTGGCCGGCGGCAGCAGTAGCCGTGTGCGGGCGGCTAGCCCGCTCCCGGTGGCCACGGGCAGCAGTGTGGGCTGCCCACCCCAAACCTCGACTCGCCCCAGGGCCTCCTCCTCCTCCACCACCACCACCACGACGCCCCTGGTGAGAAGGAGCACTAGGGAACATGTCGTCGTCATCCGTGCATGACAAGCGGCCTTTGCCAAAGCCTCTTCTGACTTCTGTACACTTGCTAGAGATACGGGAGGCGGCAGCCTCATCTTCTTCCTTTGCATTTGACAAGCGCTCACTTCAGCTGTATTTGCATCCCTGCTGCCTGTTTGCTCAGGGTAAGAGGCGCCAAACGGGCGGGGAGTAACTGCAAAGCTACCACATCCTGGTGCCCCGCCCTGGCAACCGGGATCTGATCATTACTGTCCCATTCTCTTACATGGCTGGCTTTTTACCCTGCCCCGAGAAGCCAGATCAAATATTTTTAAATACTGGTCAACTTTCAAGGATGGTTGCCAGCTCTTGAGAGAGGTTTTCTGTATCTTTAAGAGTCCTGCAGAAGATTTCACCAGGTGTGAGGTGGTGGTGGCTGTTTTCTATCAAAGTGTTGCTGTGATGGGAAAAGTCAGGCATGGTCAAATTTTCCCTTCTATGCAAGTTTCAAAGGTACAGCAGCAGCCCTCTCAACTTCTCCACTGTCACAACTGAGAACTCTCTGAAATAGGATATGCTCTAATTCCAGTATATTCTATACAGCTTTTAACACTGTTGAATAATAAGGGAAACTCTTTGTCAAAAGGGACAGTTGGCAACGTTTCTCTAATCTTTTGCTACAACTGCCAGATCAAAACCTCAGAAAGAAGGATCTGTTGGACATGTGGCATCTGAAGCAAGAGACATCATTAAGTTGTTCTTTAGAACCACGAGGTGCAAAAACAAAGGACATCTTTGAACATCTTGGGACTCTGGTATCCAGAATACAGGACAGCTGGCACCCTACCTACTACTCCCCATGTCCAACATGCCCTATGCATTGCTTGTGACTTTATTTTCAATTGAGCTCATTTAGCTCAGCTAAACCCCACTGTGTTTGATGTATCCTTGTGCCTCCTTTTATACTACAGCGAGAACAATGAGGCAACTGGGAACAAATATATCTAGATCAAAATTCAAAATCAAAAGTCTCAGCCCCAAGATCAAAAGTCTCAGCCCCAACAAGGAGTGCTTTTGGTGTCCTCCCCACTTAGCCCCGGTTAGTTTATCAGTGTTGCCAAGTTGTGTTGTTTGTGCAGAGCTGCAACTGCAAGCCCTGCTCTTCCCAGGCTTTCTTAGCAATGCCCATAGAAAGGGCCTAGAGAGTGACTGCTTTGCTATTGCTACCAGTGATCTCCTGCTCCAGTTCTGGGATCCCACTGAAGATGATAGGCTTTCTGTAGCTTCACTGAAGACAGTATACTCAACCAACAGTGAACTGTCAAGCTCCGCTTGGTGCCACCTTCCAGTAGGCACCTTAGGTAACCGCCTGGGTGACCACCCAACTCACCTACCCAGCCCTCTAGACAACCCATTGTGGGAGAAAAGAGCTAGCCAGTGTCTTTTAAAATGGTGACACCTGCTCTAAGCAATGTCTGCATCACTCTGTGTACATTTCATTTCAGATTGCTTCATTTCCTTTTGTTTTGCATTCTTTGAAGACAGTAGGGTTGCCAGCATTTATACAACAACCCCTGTTCGGTGCCTTTGGTAGCAGCTGATTGTGTGGACATTCACATGTGATACTGCCCTGAGAAATTTCAGCTGCTGGTTTCTGCATATCCAGCTACCTGCTCAGTTTTTTTCTGGTTAGTTGGCAACCTTATTTGGAAGTCATGTGCTTTCCCACTTTGTCTGGAGCAGCACACAATTGGCCAGCTTCTTTTAAAGAGCAAACAGCAGTATAATGGATCTTTCTATTAGTGTAATAGATATATAATAGATCTTTCTCCATCTATTATATATCACACTGTTGTCATTAAAAAGTCACTGGCAGGCAGGCAGAGCATTATGCAGCTGTTAAAAGATGCTTATGGTATATTTTCAAATTCAAAGCATACACAGGGAAACCCTCAGAACAATATATAGTGGAGGCTTGATGTTGATGGTAATGTGGGAAGGGTTAACAACTGGATGGACTTTGTTGACAAGCGGAATGGGGCTATAGCTTAGTGGTAGAGCATCTACTTGGCATGCAGATCGTCCCAGGATCAATCCTTGGCACCTCCAAGTTGGGGCAGACTGAGGGAATCTAATCTAATCAAAACCTAAAAATCATATAAACAGATTAAAATTACCATAAATAAAACTTTAGAACTTTAACACATCATAAACTAAAAGCCTGATATAATAGGTGTGTTTTCAAAAGTTTGAAAATATTGAGCTAGATGGACCAGTGGTCTGACTTAGTATAAGGTAAAGGCAGCTTCCTATGTTCCTATGTAAAATTGAGAATTGAAGGGGTGGTGGTGGTGGAATAATCACAATGAGAGTAAAAGGATAGGTTGTTGTAAATGTGATGGGAATGAATGTAGTTGTGACTGGTTTTGTAGCTTGGAGAAAACAATACAAATTCAGTAAAACCAAGACTGAACTTGCAATCTACTGGCTGTTGCAATATGTCCAACATGCTGAGGGGAAGACACTGAATGTTCTGATGGCTGAAAGGATTAGGTACATAGGATGCTGCTTTACACCATCAGACCATTGGCCATCTAGCTCAGTATTGTTCACACTGACTGGCAGTGGCACTCCAAGGATTCAGGCAGGATAGGAGCCTTTTCCAGCCAGTCCTACCTGGAGATGGCAGGAATTAGACCTAGGGCCTAAGTGAAACTCTGCTCAGTGCGTTTGCTTGAACTGAAACTAAAAGTAATAATAGTTTTGGTTTTGCTTTCACTTGAAGTCTGAGATGAAATTTTTAGAAATCACATTGGTTTTAATTTGCATAGCCAGTCAGGTGAAATCATAACCTTTATTTTTTAATACACGCACACACTTACACACTTCCTAGGGAAGGTTATCTGAAAAGAAAATAATTACAACTTTGAAACTGCTCCATTTACGTGATATTGTATTGGTATAAGGACATAAGAAGAGCTGTGCTGGATCAGGCCAAAGGCCTATCTAGTCATGCAACTTGTTTCACACAGTGGCCCACCAGATCACTTAAGTGGCCCACATAATCAACATACATTGATTATGTTGCATTGTTTCATAAGATTAATTAGTATGTTCAGAAACTGACATTTTTCTGTGGAAATGTATAGCAGTGGAAAATTTTCTACCCCACATCACAGCTTACAGAAATTATTACAAGTAAAATGTTAAAATAGAATGCCTTGTTACAATCAACTTTGCAGTAAGCAGCACACACAAAAGGGATTGCGAGTCCTGGCAGAATAAGAAAGTATCTTCCCCCCAACACACACACTAAAAACCAGCAAAGCAGAAGCTCTACAGATGTCATAAGGGACAGCATTTCAAAATGAATGATCAACCAAAAAGACCCTGCTACTTTCGGATAATAGCCATGTTGCCAGCCAAATTAAAACAAAAACAAAAAAAGCATTGGCCTGGCTATGTGTGCTGTTGTTTGTCGGTTTTAATTGGGAAGAGCATTTGCCAAAAAACAGAAAACAAACAAACAACAACACAGAACAGAAAAGCCTGTCTGTCTCCAGGCCTTCTTAAAACCTGTATTTCTGGGACCAGAGGTTCCCAGTCTTGGGTCCTCCCCAGACATGGTTGGCTTTAGTAATTGTGGCTGGGGATGATGGGGGATGTAGTCAAACAATATCTGCAGACCCAGTGGTGGGAACCCTTGTCTTGGGAAAATACATCGCTTCTGTACTGGACTCCACAGACAGGCCCAAAGTTTCAAAGTTCTCCCACAATCCTCTCCCTAACCAAGTATCTTTAAATATCTGTATCTATATCTTTCAAGAGATAGCAATCCTAAGTGAGTGCCTGATTTCTAACTCTTTTCTAAAAAGGAAGTTACCTATCTCAAATATTTTAATGTACAGAGAGGGTCATGTGGGAGAAGGTGTCCCTGAGGAACCCTGAAAACCAAATAATGGAATCAGGATGAGTTCTGTTTGGGAGTCAGAAGGGCAGTAATCATTTCCTCAAAGATACTATCCTGCATTTGGTACCAACAGCACAGCATTATTATTCTCTACAGTCTACACCTTCTTGCCTTCTTTAAGGAGAGCTGGTCTTGTGGTAGCAAGCATGACTTGTCCCCTTAGGTAAGCAGGGTCCATCCTGATTGCATATGAATGGGAGACTAGAAGTGTGAACACTGTAAGATATTCCCTTTAGGGGATATGGCCACTCTGGGAATAGCATTTAGGTTCCAAGTTCCCTCCCTGGCATCTCCAAGATAGGGCTGAGAGAGATTCCTGCCTTTAACCTTGGAGAAGCCGCTGCCAGTCTGTGTAGACAATACTGAGATGGACCAATGTTCTGACTCAATATATAGCAGCTTCCTATGTTCCTAATTGTCTTTTCCAGTTTCCTATCCGGAAGAGGAGAAAGGACTCTCCACATCATCCATCTGCTTCTTGATCCTCCTGTTTCTGTGGCTGCCATTTTGAAAAAGCACCAAGCTTCATGAAAAACTCAGTATAGTAAGTGAGATCTTAACCATACCATTTATTAAATGGCCTAGTGTTCTTCTTTCATGTCTTGTCCTAATGTCCGTCACTGTCACAGTTTTTGGTGGTATATTTATTTAGGCAGTTGAGCTAAAAATAATAATGACAATAAATACACTACCAGAAACTAATTTGGCTCTTTTAAAACTAGCTAGGTCACATAGGTGGCAACACTGTCAGATCCCCTAAGTGTGATCAGAGGTACAGTTCGGTAATTTTGGAGCCTGGACCTAAAGGCCTTTGGAGGGCCCCCTGCTGTAAGTTAAGCATCATTTTTTAACACATAGGTTCTTGAGGGCACAAACCACACTACCCAGGACAGACTAAAGAGGATTTGAGGTTCCCCAGGGGTGTGTGGAGGCCCTGGATTTCGGCTCCGAAGTCCAGGGGTAAGAGCGCCTCTGAGTGTGATAAACAGGCCCTGATTCTGATGATTACTGTTAACGTCTTTGGCCTTCCCTGTTAACAAATGGGGACTAACTCAAAATGTATGAGTTATGATTTATGGGGTGATTTTGCAAGATCAGAGTTGCTACTGTAGAATCCAAGGGAAAGAGTTGCTAACTGACCCCTGCTGAGCAAAGAGGCACCTTTTAAAGTGGTGATTCTCTTATATTTAGCAGGGGGAGATCAATTTCCCCTATCCAACCCCAGCACAGCATCCCTCCAGTGGCTGTTTCTGGTGTCCTGTTTCTTTTTAAATTGTGAGCCATTGAGGTTCACATTGTATTATTTATGTATGTATTGTTTATTTTGCTGTGTAAACCACTTTGAGAACTTTGGTTGAAGAGTGGTATATTTAAAAAATCATAGTAGTAGAGTTTTGGTATGCAAGGACAAGGTAATAGAGTAGAATCAGGAATATTAATAGTTTAATTAAATAGATATTATGTACAGAAAGCTAAGTGCAGACTGCTTTTCAGTGCTCTTGCTGCTGACTGTTGGTTAGCCCCGCCTCTGCTCCAGGACTGGAGGGAGGCCAGTGGCGGCCCGGGTTCTGCCACCACCGAGGCCCCCTAGCCCTGCCCCCTGCATGTGATGTCAGATGCAGGGAGCATTTAGCCACGCCCCACACATCTGACATCAGACAGGGGGCGTGTCGGGGCTGCGAGGTGAGGCGAACCCGGGTTCTTTGAATCCGTCCTCTCAATGGTGCCCCCCCTCCCCCGGCCCTGGACTGGAATACAAGTAACTAAAGCCCCATTCAAAAGCTGACCTGGATCAATGGGTTAACCAAAAATACCTCAGTCATCTGGTTTTCTTGTCTTCACCTGGCTATCGTTTTGATTCAGTCTGTGCTGGGGAAGTTATCATACATATAAACAGTTTCATGTATGAAAAATGAGCAATGACTGTTTATTTATTTCTACCTGTTGGAATAATGGTAACACTATATTTCCTTAGTAATGTGTGTGCCTGCTGGACTCTGCTAATGTGAGACTTGCTGTACTTCCAGAGGGAAGAGTTATATGCTTTATGTGAAAAGGGTGAGTGAGCTTCCTGGGGTTTGCTTGCAGGATGGAGATTTTCTAAACAATGTGAAATGGAGGAAGTCACATAAATGGAACTCATTAATACGTGCATTTTGATGCGTGACTAAATTGTGGTTTCGCTGAACTGTTAGCATAACGTTCACATGTACTTTGTGGTAATTTCTCGGTTGCCACACATCCTTGTAATATGTGGATTCTCTGAGCTTCAGCAGGGTAGTGGTCTATGTGCTGTCCAAAAGGTTGCCAGCTCCTTGCTTATCTCTACTTCTAAATGCTCTGAGGCTGCAGCTCCTGTGCATCCCTGCTCCTCCATTGCTTCTCTCTCACACACTCCTTCCTTCAGAGGCGTAACTATAGGGGGGCAGGGGGGCACGTGCCCCGGGTGCCATCTTTTCTGGTCACGTGGGGGGCGCCGCCATGACCAAATTTAAAAAAAAAAATTTAAAAAAAATTTTTTAATACAAATGTTTCCTGCTCAGTGCAGCAGCTCTGCAGCAGTCAAAGGAGCGCGTCAGTGCCCCCTTCCCCACGAGCGGTCCCTTCCGTGCCGCCTGTGCCCCCCCCCCATTGCTTTGCTGGCGCCTGGCGGCCAGTCAGTGGCCTGGCTTGGCGGCGGCGGCGGGCGCTTGTGAGGAAAAACCTAAGTATAATGTAGTATGTTGGGGGGGCGACGGGGGGGCACGGTGGGGGGGCACCATTTCAGTGCTTGCCCCAGGCGCCGTTTTCCCTAGTTACGCCTCTGCCTTCCTTGCCTATTACGAGGTAAAATTATGGTCCTTGCGGGCTACAGTAGGCAAGGGAAATTGTGGACAGAAGCATTTACAGGACTGGCTGCCTGGGCATGTGCTCCAGATTATTTCTTTAGTGCCTGGTCCTCTGTGCTTCTTGATGTTGGATGGATGCATTGGCGATTAATGATTTCAAAACCTGAAAGAGAGCATTGAATATAAAGCATGAAGAGTTTTAAATTGTCAGATTGGGGTGGGGTGGGGAGAGTGTGGGCCTGAGCCAGGCCCTCGGGGATCGAGTCCCAGATCTTTTAAAGTACCTAACAATGCTACTGCCTGTGGAGGAATAAAATGAAGGATCAGAAGCTGCATTATGCCTTGGGGCATTTAAGAGGTATAGATATTGTTTCCAGGTGAGGATCTGGCAACTCTGCTGTTCAGTGTTCACATGTTAGTAGATGCCACAGAGTAAATATATTATGGACATGAACTGTGTCAAGTGAACCATGTGTAAACAGTAGATAAACATAATTTTATAAGGAGAGTCCAAAGTTCCACTGTTTGAATATTGCACATTGCATCTTTGAAGCACAAATACCAGGTTTATGAAAAGACAACATGAAGCATATGTAGGGATTGTTGACAGACCATTAAAAAAAAAAAAAATCCTGGCCTGTTCCTATGCCCTGAACAACAGCTTGATAGGCAGTAACTAGATGAAACTCTTCACAGCATGGATATAAATATTGTCACCTATTAATATCTGCAGTGCATACCAAACCGCTCTTAATGGCATAGGTGCAGGGTTTGACTGAAAAGCTGGCAACTCTAGCAGAGCTGAGGCACAGCCAGAATGCACCTTCCTCACCTTGGAAGTAAAATGCTGCAGATAATCTTCTGCTGTGATCATGCAGAAAGATCCTAGTGATTCAGAAGTGGGATTGTCAGCATTATCCTTGCAGCTTTTTCCACTGCCCCATGCTGAGGGGAAAAAAGTGTATTTTGTTTTCTTTGTTTGTCACACAGCTGTTTAAAAGCACAGGAGCCCTTCCAGAAAAAAAGATTTGACAACCCTATTTAGGAACTCTCATAAAGTTAAGAAATTCACAATGAAGCCTTATCATCATTGAAACATGCGTACATATATTTAGCCTTTGCCAATTGGTGCATTTGAAACTATTTGTTATGTACATGTGTTTGAAAATATAAGTTTCTGGGGAAAGTGAGCCTTTTGAAAACGTAGATATGTCCATGTGGCAATGCGTTATCATATACATACCATCTGGTTGATTTCTAAGGTTTAATCTTTTCTGCAGGACATCTTATTTATTTGCAAGTGAATTATGCCTGAAATGAAATACATTGGAATTATAGTACTGAAAATTAAAAGTAGTATGAATGAACCATATTTTTCCAATTTCCATGGTTGAAAAGTTAAAATGTTCATGCAGCTAAATAAGCACTGTACTATTTAAATAGCTGGAGTTCAAGGAGAACAATCTAAAATTATTTGGCTAGTAGGGAATGCTATTTTAGAAAAAGCTATCAGAAATGCATAGAATTCACGTACAGCTCATCAATTCTATGTATGTTTGCTCAGAAGTAAGTCCACTGCATTCAATGGGATTTAATTCTAAGTGAGTATGTACAGGACTGAAATCAGAATCAGAAGATCTGGTTATCAGAGTTTGTATGGTCTCAGGTGCATGTTTCCTTAAAAGTCATATTCATTTGATTGTGTCCCTATTGTACAGGGGTTGCACTCTCATTTTTACCACAGCAGTGGTCTTACGTCGGCCTTGTCCTATGCAGAGCACATCACTGAGTTGAACTCTCACCCTCTTTGGTTGTTTTCTTTTATATGTGGGTGGTAAGCAAACGAATATCACCCTGCCCATTTCCCAAAATAGCTAGCTCCCAAGTAATTTTTATTCAGACCAAAGCTGGCTGCATTGGTCCTCCCTTCCCAGATGCAAATCTCTTCTCCAGTTACTGCCTGAGGTAGCAGGGACTGATCTTGAAGATAATGTTGTTGCTGGGGTCCAGGCTGTACTCTGCCTCTGCAAACTCTCTCCAACAACTTCCTATAATCCCAGAGAAAGTGGGAGGCAAGGTGCCTAATGCGCCTGTATCCAAGCTTTCCAAAAGAGGTTGCTGCTAGATTCCCTCCCTGGAAGGGCAGAGTTTTCTTTTAGCAGCCCTGACTTTACCCTTTGTGTGCTAATCTAATTTTCCACTCATATACAAGGGACTGGTGACCCTTCTTTGAACCTCACCCAACCCAACCTTCCCTCCCTCCAATTTCTCTCTTTCTCTGGCATCTCCTAGCAGCAGGGCCTACATTTAGGTGAGAAGGGAGAAAACATGCCCATCCTTCTATTTCTTACCCTCACCACCACATGCAATGTCCTGCTTCTGGACAAGAGGCCACAAGGACAAAGGATTCTGGGCAATATTATCACTTCCTATCCAATCTATGCCTCGCTGAAATAGCCAAGCAAGAAGGTTCAGCCCAAAGGACTCCTATTTGGGGGCAGGGATTCATGAAGGAGGTGACAGGCATTGAGAAGGGGTTTGGTGAAAGTAGTCTCTGAAGCAGGTTAGAATCCCAGCAATTCCACAGAGTTTTTCTGGGATTTGAGACAAATAGTTGAGTCTTGGCTTTGGTTTCCTTCTGTGAAGTAAGCCTGGCACTGAGTGGGAGTTCAAAGGCAGGCACTAAATACTCTAAGAAGAAGTGGTTGCATTAAGGAGGGTGACATATCAGATAGAGCACAAACTGTGCAGCGATGTTGGAGGTGTCCTGTGCAAGCAGTGCTGTCTTTCAAAATATGGTTCCTACAGGTGCTGCTTGTAGCCCCCAGCAAAGTCCCCCCCCCCAAGTCTGGCTGCTGTGTAACCCAAGCACGGGTTGCCAGCCTCTAACTTCAGGTGATCCGATTGCAGCCACCACTGGAGAAAGGCATGTGGTGGCCAAATCGCTAGGCCATTTGTGCCCGTTTCCCAAGGTAAGATGCTTACTGGTTCCTGAGGGCCACCCATCCACTGCATACATAAGTCACAGGTGTGTAGTGCTTGGCATGTTCAAGCCCTGGCACATGCACAGTGCATGGAAATGTGAATGCCATGCACAAGTCACCCATTCCCAAAGCACATGCATGTCATGCATGTGTTGACCATGCCCGTGTTCGCAGACAGGCTGGACCTGCCTAACGCGAGCCGAACGAACAAAACGTTCACGTCAGGTCTTGTGCGTGGGGCTCGACGCGAGGCAAGCACAGCAATTGCCCAGGGACAAGCCACTGGGGCTGTGGGAGGGGGCCCACTCCTGCCAGGTCCTTCAGCCCCCCTGGGCACCCCTGCTGCCATGCTGGGCTCCAGTGAGCCAGAGTATCACCTGGAAGGTGGCTGCTTGGCATCTGTAGAAGGAAGGGGAAAAGCAAGTAAAAAGGGGGGAAGAAGAAGGGAAGAGGGCATGATGAAATCAAAGAGAAACAAAATATAGACTGGTGCCAAAGAAAAGCAGAGCCCCTGCTGTGGCAGGCAAGCTGAGTTTAGAACTCCTGGATCCAGTACAGGATAGGGCTCCTGTACTTTGACTAAGCATCACTGTGAGAACACTGTTAGAGCAGTGCAGGAAGGGCAGAATGTGACTTGAGACCTTGAAAACCCAGGTTCCATTCCCCACAAACCATAAATCCCACTGGGCAGTCTTCACATGCTAGAAAGTTGCTACAAGCAGTTAAAAAGTGCTGGCAGGGGGAGAATGTTGGTAAGTGTCGCTTCTCCCACCAGAGCAGAACCTTGATGGAAGAGCTAACATCTGCTTCAGTCTTCTCTCTGCCGTGCCGAAGGCAGGAAGGACTGGCTCAGTCGGGCAACCCCAGCCTGCCCAGCAGCTCCCCTTTGTTGCCCTCCCCTACTCCCCGCCCCTGCCTGGATGGCCCTGGGTCAGAGCAGAAGCCCTGGGCATGTGGGGTGTCCAAGCAGCCCCCAGTGAGCTCCTCCCAGCAGCACCCATCCCATCCCCCCCAAAGCGGTGCTGAGCCGTAGCAGCCTGGGAACGCTCTCACCTGGCTCCAGTGACACGTTGGCAGCTCCAGGTGAGCGACTCACCTTCCCGGCCGAGCGAGTGGAAAATGAGGGTGATGCTGGCCCTGCGGTGGCTTTTATAGGCCTGATAAAAATAGCTCTGGCTTGGCAGGCAGCGAGGGGGGCCAGCTCGGGCGTTGGGGGCTGCACGGACGAGCCGGAGGGCTGGGTTGTCACCAAGAGTGCCGCCGTCTCCCCTGCACACCTGTCATGGGCTCTGCATTTACTCAGGGCAAATATTGACACAGCAGGGCAGGCAGGAAGGCAAGGCGGGCACGCGGGGGGCGGGGGCGCGGGGAGAGAGGAGGGGGCGCCACCGGGACGGAGCCCCCCAGATGAGCGCCAGAGCCTTCGCTAATGGGGTTGATTAGCGCCAGCAGCCGCCCGGGCAACTCGCTCCTCAGCGCGCGGAGGGGGAGGGCAGGCAGGAGATGCTCATTAAAGCTCCCCTGGAACAACACCAGCTGTCGCTTTCCGCCCACCTGCCTCTCTCACTTGGCTGCCCCAGGGCGGGCAGAGTGCAGAGGGAGCCGAGGCCAGGGCAGGTGCGCGGCAGGCAGCGTGGAAGGGAGCACGCGGGGAGGAGGGAGGGGCACGGTGGTCACGGCCAAGGCAGGGCAGGAGCAGGAGGCGGCCCGCTGCTGCCTGCGGGTGCGAGCGAGGGGACTGGCAGGTGCCAAGAAGCACCCGGCTTGCCGGGCTCCTTGTCCGGGAAAGAAGAGGAGAGAGTCCAGGCAGAGTCCTCGACGCTGCTGGCTGGCCCCGCAAATAGAGCAAGAGCAAAGCTGCGGCCTGCAGGCTTGGACGGCCCCTTTCGGGCCCGGAAGAGGTTGAGCCGCGCCAGGCACGCCTAAGGAGGAACCGCAGCAGCACCCTCCTTGCCCGGCACCACTGAGAAGGGCCTGAGGGGTTAGGGAAAGTCACAAACTGCACACGTGACTCAGCAAGGTGACGCACCCAGCAGCACACCTCTCTATGGGAAAGGACTGTATGCCAATCTGCTGGAGGCCTCTGCTGGAAAGCTGGACCCCCGCCCCCGTCTTTGCATCCATCATTTACCCAGTCCTCTTAATGCATACAGTGGTTACTACTATATGCATACTTGTTTGCTCACCAGACAACTCCACAGTGACACACTATTGTTACAGATGGAGAACTGAGGATGAGAGACAGGCCGGCTTGCTCCAGGTCTGCCCAGTGAATCCGTGTCTCTGAAGTGGGGCTTGAGCCTCGTTGGCATGATGAGTCGTTTCCCCTCAGGCTTCTGCCTTTGGCCTCCTCTAAACCCAAGTACCTGGGGTGTAAGGTAGTCCAGGAGCCACTCACTCAATGGCTCTTCTTGCCAAGCTGCTATTCCACAGGCCAGCAAGGCTGTTAGCAGAGCTGCCATCAAAGACAGTGACACTAAAAAAACCAGGAAAGCTCAACTGTCTCTATAGACACCAAAAAGGCAGTGAGGAGGAGAATTCCATTAACTGTTTGAACCTGGCACTGGGAAAAGGGACTTTACGTTACCCAAACCATAGAACTGCTGCCCCAAACAGCTGCCTCATGTTGAGTTCTCTCTCTCCTATAGTAACAAAACATGTGGTTTGATGTTGTCATGTTGTACATTCCCTGGCCCTCCTCCCCACAGTCCACATCACTGACTGCATGGAAAGGAGGGAGAGGAAAAAACACTCACATTTTTGTGCAATGTTACATTGTTTTGTTATGTATAAAGCATTATAATGTGCATGATGCTTTATATTCTTTATCTTATTTGACTTCATGGCAAACCTAAGAGGTAATACCACTATGACATATTTCAAAAGCATTCTCATTTTTTAAGCCTACTTTCCAGAAGGCTTATGAGATCACCCGGCATTCTGTGTGTGTGTCCATGTGTCCCCCCACCCATCAACTTTGCAGCGCCTGGACCAATATGAACCAAATTGGGTACAGTTGTAGGGACACCTCAACAGCATAGTTTGTGATGTTGTCATCCACCCCAGTCCAAGATGGCGGATGTGTAAACTTTTGAGGCACAAGTGGGCTAACTTGTGAACCACCTAATTGATTTGAATCAAATTGGCTACAGCTGTAGGGACTCATAGGGATGCCCAAATAGTGTGGTGTGTGATGATGTCATCCACTCCAATTCAAGATGATGGCCACATGAACATCTGAGGAGCCAGCGGGCTAATTTGTGGACTGCCTAACCAATTTAAACCAAACTAGGTACCGTTGCAGTGAGTGACACACTGGGACACCTCAATGGCATAGTTTGTGATGATGTCACCCACCCCAATCCAAGATGGCAGATGCATAAACTCTTGAGGTGCAAGTGCTCTAACATGAGGACTGTCTGATTTGAACCAAATTTGGAACAGCTGTAGTGAGTGACGCACAGGGACACTTCACTGGTGCAAATTGTAATCATGACATCCACCCTGATCCAAGATGGTGGACACATGAACATTTGAGATGCAAGAGATCTAACGTGGGCCTCGATTTGCACCAAATTTAGTCCAGATGTAGAGATAGTGAAAGGAAAGTAGGCTGATTAGTTCTTACTAGAACAACTTGTTATCTCACTGAAATGGCATTTTAGGTTTACATTTGTTTCTTTTCTGAAATAGGTTCATGCTTGTAATTGTGATGGTGAACTCAACTTGTGTAGTGATGTCAACAGAATTTGTGAGCTCTGCACTCAAAAAGTGCTTTTTATTTCTAAATACATTTTGGATAATATAAGTTGAACTGTAAATTCAATATAAGACACCAATATAAAAGGGCCATATATTACAAATCCTCAGTTTTCCTATGATAGACTAAATGTGAAGATGTGTACTGCAACCATCAGGAGCAAGACATAACATCCAAATGGCCTCTAAAGCTGGTTTAGATGCCTTAATCTTCCCCCACCCCGTGTTTTTATGTTCCATGATGTATGGAGTTAAACACATAGCCACAAAAGGCTGTTTCTTGAAGCAGCTCAAATATTTTCCTGCATGATGTTCTGTCTTGTCTTACTGATTCTCCTCCTTTCTGAAACAAGGAAGCCCTAGAATGGTAATCTGTTCTGGGCAGCCAGAACTAGACCCAGATGTGTCAGTAGTAGCCCAAGGGAGAGCAGCAAGATAGCACTCTGAGTGAAGAGCAGCTTCCCATCAGGTGATTCCCTTGTTGCTTTTGTTTCTGCTTTCTTTCTTTTTTCTCAGTCAGACAATTGAGAGATTCAGCAGTTGTTAAATGTTTAACAGGTCTCAGGATCACACCTGTCCAAAGAAGCCCCCCTCCCCCCCACACACACACCATGGCTGTCAGGTGGAAAGCATGCAACAGTCGCTCTCCTCCAATACCTGCAGGCAGGGAAGAGGGGGTAATTTCATGTGGGTTCCCTAGTAAAATTCCCTCCCAGATACCTTGGAACGCACAAGGAAAACCCTATGTAAAAATGCAATAAATTGAGTCATGTCTTATGTAGTCAATAGTACTGTAACTGTGCTGGTCTCGGGGGTGGGGTGGGGGATGAAATGATATAGTTTACTGACCTAATTTCCCAATAAAATCCTAAATATGTTATCCCCAATAGGTACTCATTAGCAATAGTGTTTAGGTACTCATTAGCAAAAGTGATAAGTACTCATTAGAAATAGTGATTGCCTGTCAGAGTTTTCAGGTTGATTTTACTTTCAACTGCTCAGCCTTACATTACCCCCTTGGCCTGCTTCTTAAACTTAGGGAGCTGAAAAGGTGGTCTGGAGTTTCAGTAGTGAAAGAAAAAATTTGGTTTTGCATAACAAATATGCATCTCTAGTTGTTTGCAGTTTGCTTAGGGCTTTATAGGTTATAACCAGTACTTTGTACTTTGCTCAGAAACTTATTGGTAGCCAGTGTCATCATTTTAATATAGGAGTAATATGGTCTCTTTGACATGACCCAGAGACCAGTCTTGCTGCTGCATTCTGAACCAACTGTAGTTTCTGGACTACATACAAAGGCAACCCCACCATAGAGCACATCGCAGTAGTCTGGTCTGGAGGTTACTAGCATATGTATTACTTTCTGAGGTCATTTATCTCAAGAAACTGATGCAGCTGGCATATCAGCTGAAGCTGATAGAAAGGACCTCTGGCCACTGCCTCAACCTGAGACACGAGGGAGAGGCTTGGATCCAGAAGCATTCCCAGATTGTGTACCTGTTCTTTCTTGGGAAGTGTGACCCCCTTCCAGAACCAGCAGATTGTCTCCTAAATTCTAATCCCACACAATAAGTAACTCTGTCTTACCTGGATTCAGTCTCAGTTAATATAATCCCTCATCCAGGCCATCACCAAGTCCAGGCAGGCATTTAGGGAGGCTATGTCTTCTGATGATGCTGACATGGAGAAATAGATTTGGGTGTCATCAACATACTGATAACACCCTGCACCAAATCTCCTGATGATCTCTCTCAGTGGTTTCATGAAGATGTTAAAGAGCATTGAAGACAATATGGAGCCCTGAGGGATGCCATATAAAAGTTCAGATTTTGAAGAGCAACAGTCTCCAAGGAATGCCTTCTGGAATCTGTCCGATAGGAGCAGAACTACTGCAAAGCAGTCCCTCGCACCTCCAACCCCTTCAGATGCTTCAGAAGGATACTATGGGCGATAGTATCAAAAGCCGCTGAGAGATCCAAAAGGACCAACAGAGTCATACTCCCTCTGTCAATTCTCCACTGGAGATCATCCATCCGGCCAAACAAGGCAGTCTCCACCCATTGCCCATCCGAAAGCCAGTTTGAAATGGGTTTAGATGATCAGTTTCCTCCAAGATTGCCTGGAGCTGGGAGGCTACCAGCTGGACTGGACCAAACCGGGTGAGGGGGGGGGGGGGGAGGTTCAAGAGGATGCCAGACCGAACTGGCCCAGTCCAGCTCCAGTGCAGACTTGAACCAAACCAGCCGGTTCTGTGCACAACCCTAATTCCTGATACTGGTCTATTATTGTATATCTGCAATGTAACTAAACTAAGAAACACTAGACTTCACCCATCCATCCAGCGTGTTGCAAAAGACTCTGTAAACTTTTTAAAGGTGCTTTTGTATTTTCCTACATCTCTATTCCATGCAACTGGGGTACTTTTTGAAGTATTCCTCTAACCACTGAGTGATCTTATCTGTAACTAGAAGCTGAGAGAGTCTCAAACAGAAGCAGCCTGTAGCATTTAAATAAGGGTTTTCTTTTCTTTTTGTTCTTTGCATTTTAAAAGCCTCTCTGAGTGGATTTATTACTCAGGAAATGGGGGGCTGAAAATGTTTTCTCTGGTGCAACGCACCTCAGACATTCAGCAATCTACCACTTTTCTCACTATGTGTAGGCTTGCATGTGGGAGGATTTTTGAGTATTTTTCCCATAGCAAAAGGAGGAAAGTTTCTCTGGCATTTCCACCCCAAGCCCAGGAAGAGTCAAACTCTGAGATAAAGAGGGGTGGTGGTGGCAGCCATTTTTGAAACTACCAGAATTGCAGGAACGTTTAGGGGAAAGCCTTGCTAGGGAAGTGCAGAGGGGATGATTCAGCATTTTTCTTCCCCTTATGTGCGCTTGCTCTAAGACAAAGGCTATAATCCACTACAGCATGTCAGCAAAGAGAACAGGCAGTAGTCCACACTGTTCCAAGCAGCTTGTCCACATAATTAGAACTCAAAAACAGAAACAGATCCAGCCTAACCACATAGGAGGAATTGCTGGACACCTCCACATTAGATACTTGCAATAATTGCTAGGTCTGAGTCCAAGTTGGCCAGGATGAGAGATTTTATCCACAAAGAACTCATTTAAAACATCACAGAGGGTAATTGATGGTTCCAAATTCTGATTCGAGTGGAGAAGCATGTACTAGCCCCTTCAATTCCACTGGACATGAGCTAGTGTATGCAAGACAGGCAGAAAGGAATTGCTTCTTTGCCACATGTATTGCCTGAGCATAAATCTTCAAATGCACTCTATGTTGTAATCTGTCAGATTTGAGTTAAATAGATTATGTGGTGATATATCCAGAGTTTGTGACTTTATCAGACAACCCGTGAGCAAAGCAAATTAAGTGAGTTAGAATGGAATTAAGATGACAAAAACCCATTTATTAATCTAGTTAACAACAGTGATCAGCTAAATTCTCATAAGATACTCTTAAATTGTATCTTGCAATTCCAATCTGTTTTAAAAACACTGTCCCTCAGCCTGTCATAGTGACTTGTTAAACTTCTTGTTGAGCAAGAATCCACAATGCCACCATTTTGAAATTCATGAGCAAAGATGGCATTCATTACACCTAACACACCAATACTGCCATTATGAAAATGGAAGTTACCGTCTTGGATGGCCATACTACACATGCAGAATAATATCCAGGAAGGAAAAGTGAGATCAGTGTGTGTGTGCATTTCCATTGTCAGACTAAAATTGAGATTACCAGCAAAATTCAGAAGCTCCTTGTTTTTCTATCACTCACCCTGCCCCTTTCCATTCCTTGATAAAAGCAAGACCACAAATTGCCATAAATTATTATTGTATCTCAGTACTGATAACTTTGGGTGTTATTTAATTTAATTTATTTATTAGACCGCCCCATCCAAAAGCTCTGGGCAGTGAATGACAAGTTTAAAAAGACATAAAACAAACACTATCTAAAACACACTACTTAAAAAAATATAAAACAATTCAAAACCATTTAAAACCAATTAAAGTACCCCTAAACAATTTAAAAACCTTGGAAGGCCAGGCCAAACAAAGGCCAACAGCAAGCCTAAACTGCAGATATCTGCCAGGAGTGCATTCCATAGGCCAGGAGCAGCTACAGAGAAAGCCTTGTTCAGAGTCACCATCAGACACACTGGTGGTAACTGGAGATGGACCTGTCTAGATGACCTCAACATGTGATGGGGATCATACAGAAGAAGGTGCTCTCTAAGTAGCCCGTATTCAAGTCCCAAGCCATTCAGGACTTTAAAGGTAATAACCTGCACATTGGTTATTGCCTGGAAACATATCGGTAGCCAGTGCAACTGTTTTTAAAACAGGCATAATATGGTCTCTCTGGGTTACCCCAGAAACCAGTCTGGCTGCCGCATTTTGAACTAACTGAAGTTTCCAAACTATGTACAAAGGCAGCCCCACATAGAGCGCATTAAAATAATCAAGCTTGGAGGTTACCAGTTGATGCATCACTGTTTTGAGATTATTCTCATCAAGGAATGGACACAGCTGTCGAATCAGCCAAAGTTGATGGGAAGCACTCTTGGCCATAGCCTCCACCTGAGATACCAGGGTGAGCACTCTGGATCCAAGAGCACTCCCAAGCTGCGTACCTGTTCCTTCTGGGGGAGTGTAACCCCATCCAGCACAGGAAGATCTAACTCATCCCTCAAATTCCAATCCCCCACAATGAGCACCTCTGTCTTGCTTGGATTCAGTTTCAATTTGTTATCCCTCATCCAGCTCATTACTACCCATAGGCAGGCATTTAGTGAGTGAATGCCTTTTCCTGATGATGATAAGGAGAAATAGATTTGGGTGTCATTAGCATACTAATAAAATCCTGCTCCAAATCTCATTATGACCTCACCCAGCGGTTTCATGTAAATGTTAAAAAGCATTGGTGACAGAATGGAGCCCTGAGGGACTCCATATAATAGCTTCTGCTTCGAAGAGCAACCATCACCAAGCTCCATCATCTGGGATCTGCCTGAGGGATAGGAGCAGAACCATTGCAAAGTGGTGCCTCCTATCCCCAACTCTCCCAGGCGATCCAGAAGGATACCATGGCCGATGGTATTGAATGCTGCCGAAAGATACAAAAGAACCAACAGAGTCACACTCCCTCTATTGATTCCCTGCTAAAGGTCATCCAACAGGCTGGCCAAGGCAGACTCAACCCCATAGCCAGCTCTTAAGCCAGTTTGAAATGGGTCTAGATGATCAGTTTCCTCCAAAACTGCCTGAAGCTGGTTAGCCATCACTCTCTCAATCAGCTTGCCCAACCATGGGAGATTGGTAGTCTATAACTATCCATCACTGAGGGATCTAGGAAAAGTTTTTTAAGAAGTGGTCTAATTGCTTCCTTCAAAGAAGGAGGCATCCTACCCTCCCTCAGCGATGAGTTAATGCAGCCCTGGATTAACCATAAGGCAAAACAAGCATGTCCTTAGGGCATCAAGGGAAGGGGGGCACCACAGAGTTCCCCCCCTAACTATCATTCTCTTAACTCTTTCACTGAACATAAGAACAACCCTGCTGGATAAGGCCCAAGGCCCAACTAGTCCAGCATCCTGTTTCACACAGTGGCCCACCAGATGCCACTGGAAGCCTACAGGCAGGAGTTGAGGGCATGCCCTCTCAGCAGGTTGTTACTCCCCTGCGACTGGTATTGCCTTTGAGGCTGGAGGTGGCCTTTAGCCCTCCAACTAGTAGCCAATGATAGACCTCTCCTCCATAAAGTTATCCAAACCCCTCTTAAGGCCATCCAGGTCGTTGGCTGTCACCACATCTTGTGACAGAGAATTCTACAAGTTGATTATGTGTTGTATGAAAAAAGTACCTCCGTTTGCTGGTCTTAAATTTCCTGGCAATCAATTTCATGGGACGACCCCTGGTTCTAGTGTTATGTGAGACAGAGAAGAATTTCTCTCTATCCACTTTGTCCACTCCATGCATGATCTTATACACTTCTATCATGTCTCCCCGCAGTCATCTTTTTAAAAAAAACTAAATAGCCCCAGGTGTTGTAGCCTTGCCTTATAAGAAAGGTGCTCTAGGCCCCTGATCATCTTGGTTGCCCTCTTCTGCACCTTTTCCAGTTCTACAATGTCCTTCTTTAGATGTGGTGACCAGAACTGTATGCAGTACTCCAGGTGTGGTCTCACCATAGTTTTGTATAAGGGCATTATAATATGAGCCGTTTTATTTTCAATCTCCTTCCTAATGATCCCTAGCATGGAATTGGCCTTTTTCACAACTGCCGCACATCGAGTAGACACTTTCAACGAGCTCTCCACCATGACCCCAAGATCCCTCTCCTGGTCAGTCACCAACAGCTGAGATTCCATCAGCATATAATTGAAGTTGGGTTATTTTGTCCCAAAGTGTATCACTTTACATTTGCCAACATTGAACTGCATTTGCCATTTTGCCGCCCACTCACCTAGTTTGGAGAGAGCCTTTTGGAGCTCCTCACAATCCGTTTTGGATTTCACTACCCAAAAGAGTTTGGTATCATCTGCAAATTTGGCCACCTCACTGCTTACCCCTACTTCTAGATCATAGGAACAGAGGAAACTGCCATATACTGAGTCAGACCATTGGTCTATCTAGCTCAGTATTGTCTTCACAGACTGGCAGCGGCTTCTCCAAGGTTGCAGGCAGGAATCTCTCTCAGCCCTATCTTGGAGAAGCCAGGGAGGGAACTTGAAACCTTCTGCTCTTCCCAGAGCGGCTCCAACCCCTGAGGGGAATATCTTGCAGTGCTCACACATCAAGTCTCCCATTCATATGCAACCAAGGCAGACCCTGCTTAGCTATGGGGACAAGTCATGCTTGCTACCACAAGACCAGCTCTTCTCTCCTCATTTATGAATAAATTAAAAAGCACCGGTCCCAGTACAGATCCCTGGGGAACCCCACTTCTTACTTCCCTCCATTGTGAAAACTCTCCATTTATACCTACCCTCTGTTTCCTGTCTTTTAACCAGTTAGCAGTCCACACATGGACTTGTCCCCTTATCCCATGACCACTAAGTTTCCTCAGGAGTCTTTGATGAGGAACGTTGTCAAAAGCTTTTTGGAAGTCCAGGTATACTATGTCAACTGGATCACCTTGATCCACACACTTGTTGACACTCTCAAAGAACTCCAAAAGGTTAGTGAGGCAAGATTTACCTTTGCGGAAGCCATGCTGGTTCACTCCCAGCAAGGCCTGTTCTTCTATGTGCTTTACAATTTTTTCCTTGAGAATGCTTTCCATCAATTTGCCTGGAACAGATATTAAGCTAACCGGCCTGTAATTTCCCGGGTCACCCCTAGATCCCTTTTTGAGAATCAGTGTTACATTTGCTACCTTCCAGTCCTCCGATAAAGAGCCTGATTGCAGGGAGGTCGGCAATTTCACATTTCTTTGAGGACTCTTGGATGGATGCCATCTGGCCCTGGTGATTTGTTAGTTTTCAGTTTTCCCAGACAGTTTAGAACATCATCTCTTGTCACTTCTATCTGACTCAGTTCTTTGGCCTCCATCCCTCAAAAGTCTGGTTCAGGAACAGGTATATGCTCTGTATCCTCTGCCGTGAAGATGGACACAAAGAACTCATTAAGCTTCTCTGCAACCTCCATATTCTCCTTAATAATCCCTTTCACTCCCTCATTGTCTAATGGTCCAACAGCCTCCCTGGCAGGTTTCCTGCTTCTGATGTATTTAAAGAAGTTTTTATTATTCCCCTTGATACTTTTACCTAAATGTTCCTCAAACTCTCTTTTTTCCTCCCTTATTGTCACCTTGCATTTCTTTTGCCACCTTGCTTTTCACTGCCACACTCAAGTTTAGTCGATTTTTTGTAATTTTTTTAATCTGCCGTGTTCAACTTTACTCTGCATTGTTAAAAAAACGTTTTCTTTGACTCGTTGAGAGACTAAAGTTTTGAGAAACTACTAAACTATGTATCTGAAGTAAAGAGTCATTGATTTGCGAAAGATTACTGTAAAGAGCAGTACAAAATATTGATAAAACTTCATGTAAAGGATGGTCATATGTTATGATGTCTGACCTTGAAGATGAAATATTTTTCTCAATCATTTGTTCTGTTGCGGCTATTTATAAGAAACTATAGGCAGTGGAACTGTTTTGTTTTACCTTAAAAAATCTAGAACAAAACTTTTAAAAATTTAAATAAATATTAAGGTATAAGTAAATAATTTGCTTGAGTCTTAATGTCTTGTCTGTTAAGCAATGGAGGGGACAGAGGGGGGCACCATTGTTGGGCTGTGCTTAGGGCATCAGTTGCCCTTAATCCGGCCCTAAGTTAATGATATTTACTATGCCATCTCCAACAATTTCCCTGCTAGATAAAAGCAGCCAAGTTGGGCAAGGATCCAGAGAGCAAGTGATAGGCTGCACTGCCTAAAGCAGCTTGTCCATGTCCTCATGCATCACAGATTGAAACTGACCCAATCTAATACTGCAAGAGGGATTTCCGCTGGACACCACCCTAATAGGCGCTACAAAAACAGTGGAGACCAAGTCGGCCCAACAGAAGAGATTTTGTCTGCAAAGAACCTATTAAAAGTACTGCAGCAGAACAAAGTATTCGAGGACTGTTTGAAATTGAAAGAGCCTGAATCAAACAACTCACAATCAGAGAAAGCTCTGCAGAACGCGAACCTGCAGAAGCAATGTGTGCAGACCAGAATTGGGGTTTTTTTGCCACACACACCGCTTCTGCAAAAACCTTCAAATGGGCTCTATGCTGAATGAAGATACTACTTAATGAAGATAGTACTTTTGATTAAATAACACAGACATATCGTTTATTGTTGTGGAAATTTTAAACATGGTGTAGGAATCCAGAGTAACAGAGAAAGCTCCAATTACAATTGAGATCAAACACTCACATATTTAATCTATAATTAATGTAATAGGACAGTCTTCAGTGTTCTTGATTGACCAAATAATACAGACAGACTTTACAAAATGAAGGAGCCTTGACAACAAATCAGCCAAGAAAGATCTGAGGTTCATTCCTGATCAGTGTTGGTTATGTACAAACCATATTTTAAAAGGAAAAACATCCATCACAGTGTTACCTGCCTGTTAAATGGAACTCTGCAGCAGTAGATTACCAGTTGTGCAAATGCTCAGATGAGCCTTTGTAGCAAACATAAAGCCCTGCTTAGGGGAAACTTATTTGCACCTTTAAAAAAGGGAGCGGGAATCATCCCGGTGCTAGAAAAATCTTGGTGGCCACATTATTTTATAGTAGCTTTGCAGGAAGGAGGAAACATTCTGTTTGAGAGTTTTGCTTTTTAAAGGGCTCATTGAGTGCTTATGTCAAAGAGCAGGAAACTATTTAACGGGGGTGGGGGGTGGGGAAGAAACCTTTCAACATGAACTAAATTGGAGGGAGAGTGGTGAAGCTGCTCTCCTGTCATAACTGATATCATAGATGTCCAACATGTGCTCATGAGAATCCCGCGACAACACATTCTGATTAACAATATTGCTCATAGAGCAAGAAAGGAAGTGAACTGAGTTTGGTCAGCAACAACTTGCAGCTCATGTACTGGTAAAACCAGTTTCCCCAGCCATGAAGAATCAACTTGAAGGGAGGACAACTGTGTCCTACAATCAAAAGGCTCTATGGGTCTGGTGATTTGCCAAAAATCCTGGATGTCTGTACACATTCTTGGAACAATGCATGAAAAGGGTTACTCTTTGACAAGAAGTATATGTGAGAAAAGGATTTTCAATTCTGTCAGTGGTTACACAGAGGAAGGGGCAGGCACCTGGTCATCACAGCCTCTGATAAGACACCAAGAGGCAATGTGCAAGATGTGCAAGGGAGAGTTAAATTAAATTTAAATTGATTAAATCTTTCCTAAAATATTAGGAAAAGTAAGCCAAGTACTTAGCAGAGCATACTGACCAGCCATCTTGTTTGTTTAAAATAATATCCCCCCCCCCACACACACATGTTAGATGGACTCTTGAGATGCTTCCAAACATTGTGCTGTTTTGCAACACAGTACATGTGTGGTAATCCTTTTCTTTCATTACACACTTCCAAATGTTCTGATCCTTAGAAGGCTGCAGCATTTTATTGCAAGATAGTTTTGAAAGAAAAAAAACCCAAATTACACATTATCACTGGTTATGTTGTAGCACTTCAATATTTAGACAGCATCCATGATAGGTGCAAAAGATGGCTTCTTTGGGGAGTTATGAAGCATTTTTATTTTATACCTTTCTCACTTTCTAATCTAGAGATCCAGAATCTCATGGTCTGCAACAGAGTAATTCTTAGGGTGTTTGGCTATAACTGTTCCAGAACTTTAACATTATCTGTTGGGCTTTGTATTTAAGGTTATGAGAGAGCAATACCCTAAACATGAATTTATCTCTTTATTAGTGCAGTGCTCCTGCCACGTTCCCCAGTAAATAAACCAGCTTACATATGCGCAGTGCCCTGCCGATCCAAGATAGGGATGTCTGCGTTGGTTCCATCAGATTCTAAGTGGTGTTCACACTATTACTTACCTCACAGAGGCTCCATGGTGACAAAGAATTACATCAGTGCTGAAGTGACACCTCTGCCATTAGTTAGAAATCATTGCAGAGGTGTCCCTTCAGTGCTAGCGCAATTTCTAGTTGCCATGGAGGCTATGCAAGTTTGGTAACAGTGTGGACACTTAGAATTGGACAGGCAGGGAGCTGCATGGTATGTAAGCCACTGGGTTCTAGACAAAGCAGATTAGAACTAAGGATTCCATTTCCCAATTCCTAAACCTCTGCTTCAGTCATGGTGCCTTTTCTCCTCTACAGAATATTGGAAAGAAGAAAAGCCATTAATTAACTATCATAAAATCTCACCTTTCTATTCTGGATTACTTAACCAAGTATTTAGAATCAAGACATTTATCTGATGATATTTTAATGTGTATAGCTTACCTTTAAAACATTTTAACCAGCCATACAAATGAGTGGGCTGTTTCCTCTTCAAGTCCATGTGATCAGAAGTGTTTTCACAATCACATGTTTTTATGCTTTCAGAATCACCAACACACAATGTAATATTCTTTGAACAACAGAATAAAGGATGAGCGAGGCTGCTCCTGTATGCAATTACTTAACTTGAGAGAAAAATTATTCACTAGATAAATGCACCAAGCAACCCACAATTTTTACTTTCCAGGCCTGCTCTTATGCCTCTAACAGTAGCTTGCTGTAGAAATTGGTAGAACTTTAGAGAGTAGCATGTATCACCTGATCAAGCTTCTATTAAAGGCACAAAAATCTTTGTGGAATGGCTAGCTCCTGGGGCTCTTTCTGGGTGTGGATTTTCCTCCCTCCAATGCAGCAGGTTAAACCAACTAACAGTGGCTGGCATACTGTATAAATAAAAGTATGTCATCTTAGTAATGTTGCATGCATGCAAGTTGTGCAAATTGCACAAATACACAATATATTTGAAATAATGGGCTCACTCTTGCGTAACATCATTGGCACCAGTGTTTGAAAAGTGAAGCACTGGGAAAGCCACAAGTGAGGAATAGGATAGGAATGCTTGGAGTGAGGCCTTTTCAAGGATTTGCTTACATCTGGCCATATTCAACATATTTTCCCATCTCCAGTTGCTATTTTTCTCATCACTGTTGAAGGCTGCAATCCTAAGCAACCTTACAAAGGAGTAAGTCCTGCTGAATGATTAAATTCAGTCCCGCTGAATAATTTCAAAGGAATAAATCCTGCTAAGTGGGATTGATTTTGGAGTAAGCATGCTTTGATATCACATTTCCCAACATTTAAAGCTAGTCCTGTCTCCTCTCCCTATGAATAGAAGGGAAATGCACAGGAGTTCCATCTCTAGAGCAATTTTCGTACATTTTCTACATTCATCACCACCAAAAAGCACCCATGTAAGTTGAGCTACTGGCCCTGATGTTCAAGAGGATAAGGAGCAGGTACCCATCTCTTCAAAAGTAAAGTACTTAGTTTAAAACCAATTTAACCAAAGCCATCCTTCCAAGACAATGGAGTCTGTAATAGTGAAACATACTGTAACTGTTGAAGTTAGTGTTAGAATAAAGTACTTGAAAGAGTGTTGGCAGTGCAGGGAGTACAGGAGGGCTACTGCTGAAGTAAACTACAGAGTGTGCTGACACACCTGTTGCGACAACTGCTCATGAAGTCCCATTCACCCCAGAATACAAGGCCAGTCTGTGGTTTCAGGGCCCATGGTCATCTACCTTGTGCTCTAAAAGTGTGTCCAGACCATCCCCAGTCCCATTTCATCAACCAGTCCCATTTCATCAAGCCCAGTACAAATTATTGGATTTCCCCTATCCATACACACTTCCTGCTCCTGAGACAGTGAGTCTACAGAAATTCAGGGTTTGCTTAACAAATGCTGAATTTACACAGTAGCACAATAAATCTGATTCTGCTCAAGGGAAGGAACTTTGAAATGGAAACTTGACGTAGCCGGGTTAAAGATCTGCTAAAAGAAATCAGCAAGGTGGCTGTGGCAAATAGATGCACAGCAGCAGTGGCAAATGCTTCATATTAAAGACAAGGGATCTGTTAATCAAGGAGGAGAGGTGGGACTATGGCTTGGAACAAGGACAGTGTCCAGATCAATCACAGGAAGGCTGATAAAACTGCAATGAGCTACAAGCTTTTGCACAACCTACCCTTTAGAAATGAAGTGCTGGATGTGGGCATGATATGTGGTCAGGCCTAAGCCTTCTGCTTGTTTGCTGAGTCTGGATGCTGCTTAACAAAGAGAACAGGATCATGCTACTCCATACACTTCCAATTCTGTTCCAGCTTTCAGAGATGATAATATATGTGTAGATGGTCTATTCTGTGAACTAGAGGTAGCAGCAGCAGAAGTAAAGTGCCCCAAAAAGCAAGGCAAATTTTATGAACACTTAAACAGAAACTGTTAGTACACAATATGATATAGTGAAGTATCAACTTAACTATATGAAGTTGTCATGTATTCACTATATGAAGAAGTCACCAGTGAGGTGACTGGTATAGTGGTTAGAGTATTGGACTAAGACCAAGGAGACCAGAGTTCAAATCCCCATTTAGTCATGAACATCGCATTGGATGGCTCTGAGTCAGTCACTTATCTCTCAGCTTAACCTACCTCACAGGGTTGTTGTGAGGGTAAACATAATCATTTATGTGAGCCAGCGTGGTATAGTGGTTAGAGTGCTGGACTAGGACTGGGGACACCCGAGTTCAAATCTCCATTCAGCCATGAAACTAGCTGGGTGACTCTGGGCCAGTCACTTCTCTCTCAGCCTAACCTACTCCACAGGGTTGTTGTGAAAGAGAAACTCAAGTATGTAGTACACCGCTCTGGGCTCCTTGGAGGAAGAGCGGGATATAAATGCAAAAAATAATAAATAATAATAATCAACTTCTGCTTGTTCCTTCTCAAAGGATCATTCAGAACTGGGGTGGGGGAGGTGATTGCAGAAATAGCAACAAATGACAAGAGCTGGGGATAACTGCTCTTTAGGGATATATTAAAAAGATGAGAGCCCTTGAAAGAAGTGAAAGGAATGCATGACAGACGTGAGGTGATGGGCTGTATAAAAGGGATGGTTTTAATCAAGGTAAGCTCCTTTTTTAAAAGTGAGGCAAGGATTCACTGTATTCTGAGCACGTGGTAGCCACTCCAGCTGGCTTACCTCCAAGCCTGTATTATTTGGATCTTAGTTCCTAGTGTTTAATCTAGCTTTGTGGCTTGCATGTTTTGTTGCCAGATTTTATCACCACCCAGGAATTATAGCACAAAAGGGAGGGAGCCCATACTCCACACTGCCTTTTTGAAGCTGGAGCACTGACAGACCAGACTAGGAAAAGGCTTGTGCTGACCCCTGCTGGACAGAAACCCAAACACTGACAACACGGAAGGCTTGCAGAGATGAAAGTTGAGTCATCTTAATGTGAAAAGTCTCAGTCTCACATGGCACAACTGCAACCACAGATACACAACAGAACTAGATTCTGGAGGCCTTAGAATAAGACTCTGTACTTCTGCTATTATTACACTGGGCAGGATCCACATACGGTTCTGCTGCAAGTCCAAGGAGGCAGCATTCCAGCAGCGGTTCTGGTGGCGGCTACAAACACTGGGCCTGGCTGGGACCACAACTCTGCAAGCTCCTAGTGGGGCAAGACAACATGCCGTTGCCCATCAGAGTTCTTGACACAGCTGGAGACACTGATCAATGGTGATACATGAGGCTGAGACCGAGGTGGTCTCTGCATCGACATGGCAGGACTGGTACCTCTGAAAGGAAAAGGTTTTTTTGAATTTCCAAACATTATCTGTCACAAGGTTAAAGAAAATGCTTTCCCTGTATAAAACCCCAGGTCCAATTTCTAGCCTAACTAGAGAGTGAGGCTGGGGAAGTTCTTTGTCAGAGACCCTGGGAAAGTACTGCCAGTTGGGGCCAAAAGTAATGGGTGTGCCAACTCCTCTCCTTCCATCTCCTAACTTTCCTTGTACAGCAGTTGCTGTCATGAAGATCTGATGAACTCTTGTTCTTTAGGAAGGTGCTGATGCTACTTCAGAGCTTTCTCCCAGTTTAGGATATGAGATGATTCCTTGCTGCTCTTAGTCCTTGTGCTACTGACTTGTAACCTCCAGCTGCCCCCACCCCACCCCCGCCTTCTTTCCCTCTAGCCCCACCTCTCCTCTCAGCTTCTCCCCCAAAAGCTCTGGGACTTCCAAGCAAATTGCAAGGATGCCCTGGTCTGTGAACAGATACTGATTCCTTCTTTGGCTCTCTTGTAAGACAGCAAGAGAGAAGAACCATCAGTGAGAAGAACTTCTGGCAGGTCTGCGGGGAGAACGGGCTTAGCCTGCTCTCCCTGCAGACGATCAAATGTGTAGCCCTGGGTGGCCGGATCGGCCACCCACATGACTGTTGGCTCCATCACGGAGCCGGTGGGGGCTGCGGGGATTGGGGGTCACGCAGCCCTCAGAAGTTCCAAGATGCCCCGCACAAGTGCTCAGGGCATTCTGGGGGGATCCCCAATACTGGGAGGCTACTTGTAGCCCCCTGGTTGGGGGTCTACTCGTGTGTCACCGCACGCCACTGCAGCACACAAACAGGAAGACTAGGTTAACGGAGCACCCTCTCCATTAACCTCGTTTAAGGGGAGGGTGTTTTAGGCGGGCTAGCTGCCTTGGGAGCACTGGGCCCACCTGCAAGCCCGGTGGTTCCCATGATCACTGGAAAGCTTAGCCCTGCTTTCCAGTGATTATGGGAATAGCCTCAGTAAGTGTGGGAGGAAGAACATCCAACTACATGTAAAGAGCTCTCACAGTTGCTAAAAGGGGGGGGGGGATCAGCCTAAGTCCCTCTATCCGTAACCCTAACTGCATAAAGGTAAAGTGTGCCGTTGAGTCAGTGTCAGCTCTTGGCAACCACAGATCCATGTGGTTTTCTTTGGTAGAATACAGGAGGGGTTTACCATTGCCATCTCCCGTGCAGTATGAGATGATGCCTTTCAGCATCTTCCTATATTGCTGCTGCCCGATATAGGTGTTTCCCATAGTCTGGGAAACATACCAGCAGGGATTCAAACCGGCAACCTCATGCTTGCCTAACTGCATACTAAAATCTAATGTTAATCTTGGAGCATTCCCTTTATATTGGAAGCCAATAGCACCATCTACTCACTTTTGGGCAAAAGAAGAAGGGAATGCAATAATTCTGGGTCGTGCTGTCAACACCACCTCCCCACGACTGGCTTCTGCCAGAATATTTTGGATAGTGTTGTCCATCACCATCTCAGCCAGATTTGCAAATGCAGGCATCCTTGAAAGAAAGTGCATTTTAGTTTCCTCAGTCCAGTGGATCTGGCATTTTCCAATAGGCTTACAGAATCCCACCACAGCACAGTATCCACCCTACTCTCTTGTTCTACAACACCATACCCATCATATTGGCAAAGACCTTACCAAGTTCTAACCAGTCAATGACTTTTTGGCCTGGAGGGCAAAAACTAAAGCCAGCTGCCCCTCAAGGGCACAGGAGGCAGAGTGAAATAGGACATGTAGCCAGTTGGCTTTCCTAGCTTCAGTGTGGTTCTGTGGATGGGTTTTTGCTCATCTATAACATGAAATGTTAGCCCTAGAATATGACTATTTTGCTGGCAACTCTTTCTTTGAAGTAACCCCAGAATCATGTCTTTAGCTCACCTTATAATGGCTTCTTTCTGCTCTCGGGACTGTTCTTTGCGAATAATGAAACTTAGGCTCTCTCCAGGATTTGAAGTTCTTGCAGAAGATGCTTCTTTCTCTCCAGTGTTTTCCTCGTCTATCTTTTCCTTAGGGCTGAACTCTGGGGAACAGCTTGTGGGGGAGATGCCACCAGGGCTTTGCTTCTTGCCGTGCAGTTTGGCAGACTCTTTACTCCAAAACTGGCAGAAATAGGGTATGGGTTCTTCAAGGCTTCTGATCACTGCCTCTTGGAACTGGGTCTCCACTAGTAAGCCCCTGGATCATTAGGAAGGAAGATTAACCAGGATAATGTATTAACCATTAATTCTAAAATTAACCAGAATAATGGGTTACATTTGTCAAACCCCTGTCCTCACCACCCAAAACCTGGGAGAATGAAAAGCCAACATACCCTTGAGCCTACAAGAACCAATGAGGCAGGGACAAAAGGAGAAAAAAGGCACTGAGAGCCCTCCCTGAAGATACATTCTCACATATCATATAATGCATTTTGGTAAAATTAGGTACAATGAAATCTTATGAGGAATAATCACCCAAACAAGCTTTCCTGAATAGGTGCAAAGATTGCACAGGTGATGCTTAAAAACAACAACTATATGCCCATCTAGATTATGTAGGTTAAATGTTGGAGGAGGTATTTGGATACAGGGGATTCTCTCATCCTGCAGATGTTTGGACCAGATCATCTTCCTGTCGGACAGCCAGTGTGAAGGAATGAACTGAGACTTGGCTATCAAATCCCCATTCCGCCATGAAACTCACAGGATTGCCTTGCGTGTTGCTATTTCATAGAAAGTAACATTGGTAGACTTAACGTGAAGGGTTCTTTATCCCCACTATACAGAAGGTATCCAGAGCAGTAGTGTACTGGAGGGGCGGGGTATAAATATTTTAAATAAATAAATAAATCCTTGAATGCGGGTTGTACCATCCACTTGCTCCCATGGGGAAGACTGATCCGCAAATCAGGCTGAATCCCAGATACAGGGATTCAGGCAGGCAGACATCTCCCAGTTATAGGACTGTGGAAAAGGAAGGCTCAGAGTAAAAAACCAACAGAACAGTCAACAGTAACAATATAACCAACAAACAATAAAGAGGTAGAACACACAACACATTTTCAGAAGGAGTGAATTACTCACAGACAGCAGAAAGTAGGTCCTCTAGTGTAGCCAAGCAATACCTCACCCATAAACTAAGGGTGGATACCCTCTGTACACTGGAGGGAAAGAACAGTAAGTCTACCAATGTTACTTTCTCCCCCAGTGTAGGAGGATATCCTTGAATGTGGGATGTACCAGAGCAATAGTCGCCAGAGTGGGCTTGGTTTATGTTTACAACACTTGCTGCAGGACTGTGCATCCAAAGGCTGCTTGTGCTAACTGGAATACTTGTAGTTTATAGTTTAATGAAAAGAGAAATGGAGGACCATGTCGCCACTCTGCATGGTGTGTCTGATGCAGATCCTGAAGGCCCTTCAGACATCTAAGGTGTGCCAAATCTTTTCCTAAGCATGTTTATGTGCAGCACAGAAGGAAGGCAGGATGGAATCCTGGATTCTGTGAAAGGGTGTGTTGACCTTTGGACAAAAGGTGGGCTCTGTCTTTAGGACCACTGAAACTGGTTGAAAAAGACAGAGCTACCTGTGTATGGAGAGAGCACCTAACTCTGAAACTCTCCTGACCATTGTAATGGCCACAAGAAAAAGGACTTTGTGGGACAGTAGTTTAAGAGTCGATCCATAAAGTTTTTCTGGCAAAAAAATACTGGAGTAGGTCAACAGAGAGGTTAGACATAATGCCCTTAGGTAAGTTGTAAAATGTTTGGGGAGTCTTACCCAATTCTTTTTAGGTGGAAGGAACCATTCCTCCTGCAGGTTCTTTTGAAATAGGTTGAGAAAGGGAATCATTGGTTTAGCTTGTGATATAGACAGGAGAACCTCAGAAACCATAGGGTCTGCAGTGAGAGCTGATGTATCTATGGATTCTGGGTTAGCCTGCAGTGGCCTGCACACTTTGTCCAGCAGAACTGCAAAGTCTTCATGTTTGAACAGTTTGGGTCTGCCATGAAACAAGCCACTTATAGGACTTCTTTGATGTGTGTTTTTTAATTTAATTTTTTTTATTAAAAATAAACAAATTGAAATTGATTGGGCAAATTAAATATTCAGAGCCTTCCCAATTTGCCCTACATCTATGCCCAACATCAAAGCTCCATGGCAAGCCATTCCCTAAATATTCAAGGGCGCGGGGAAATAACCACAAAAAGGAAATCACATTATACTTCCACTAGTTATTTTAGGCCCATTAAATTAACGGGCTAGTAGACGTTAGTTGACCGCCCCCGCCGCCCCGTCTCCCGCGGGGCCGAGTGCGGCCGCCACCGCCAGCGGGCCCAGTCTCCCTGCCGTGGCAGCCGCCGCCAGCGGGCCCAGTCTCCCTGCCGTGGCAGCCGCCGCCGCCAGCGGGCCCAGTCTCCCTGCCGTGGCAGCCGCCGCCGCCAGCGGGCCCAGTCTCCTTGAGGCAGCTGCCGCCACCATTGGGGCCAGTCGCCCTGCCGCGGCGGCTGCCGCCATCGGAGCCAGTCACCCCGCCGCCGCGGCTGCTGCCTCACCCGCATTCCCGCCACGGCGGCTGCCACCATCGGGGTCAGTCGGCCCACCGCCGCCTCGCCTGCACTCTCCTCCCAGCGTTGGCGGCGGCCGCTTCTCCTCAGCCCGCTGCTTCTCCTCCTCACGGTCCCAACATGGCCGCCCGTGTCCCTGCGGCCGTATCTTTCTTGGACGTTCTGGGCATGCGCTCTGCGCATGCCCAGAACGGCTGAGAAAGACACGGGCAGGGACACAGGCGCACACTCAACCTCTTTATTTTAGAGGATTACTAGGTCTGAGGATTGTCAGCAGGCACGGGCAGGGCAGGGCAGGGCACAGGGTCTGCACAGTGCTGTGGTGGGCATGGGCAGCTAGTGCTGGCCATTCTGCCTCTTTTCTTCTTTCCCTGCTGCCTGCAGCAGTCAGCCTGCCTGCCAGCTGGCAATGGAGAGTTTCAGGGAGGCCAGCAGTTAGAGGCCTCTCTGGAAGCCCCACCCACCCTCTGAACAGCTCTGAGGTGGCAGTAGAGAGCGAGGGAGCTGTAGGAGTTTATTTTCCGGGGAGCCTTTCAATAGTAGGCAAGCCTGCGCCTCACTAAAAAAAAAGTTGGCTCTTGGCTGGGCTGAGGGGGGCGGGGGAGATAAATTGCTGGGATTGGGAGAGAGCAGGGCAGGCTGCAGTATGCCCAGAGCGGGGCCTGTGCCAGCTCGGGGCTCAGGGCGATCGCCCCACCCTAAGGATGACCCTGGCTAAACCTGTGGCAATGAGTAGGAGGCCGCAACCTAGAAAGGCTTCTTTCACAACTTGGTATAAGGCAAGGGCGTAGCTATAATTGAGCAAAAGTGTTCAAAGAACATGGGCCCTCCAGCTCCATACCTCCCTATTTTCTTCATTATCTCCCTCACTCTGGGGGGGCCACCAGAGAGAGGGATGAACATAGGCCCCCTCCCCCCTAGCTACGCCCCTGGTATAGGGTGACGCATTGGGCTTGACAAAATTGATTATTACGAGTTTTTGCACCTAGTCGGAGCAATGGGCTTGAGAGGTGCTGGAGCAAGAGCCATTTGAGTTTGGGTGGGAAGATGGCCAGGTGATTGTTTTTGTGCACCCTGAGGAGCGGCATTGCACCTCCTAAATTCTACTGACTCTAGGTCCCTAATCCAGACCAAGAGCTCTGGTGGCAGCCCTTCCCCGTGGAGTGAAGGCATGGCCGGGGAGAACTCATAAGGAGCCGACGGGGGTGGGGCTGGGGGGTGGGAGGATGTCATTACTCATGTCCTGAACAATACTGACTGAATGCAAAACAGTGTCCTGCCAGGCCTCTGTGGCGGCATCAGAGTCGGGATCTAGCCCCTGGTCGGGTTCCAGCGCCACCTCATCTTCTGCCGCCACCTACTCTCCTGACAAGTTTGAGGTGTGGGAAGCCTTGTTCCATGATTCCTCCTCCCAAATGGGAAAACATTGGGGAAGTGCACCCTCGGAAGTGCGGGGGCTGGAGGTCTCGAGATGAGGTGCTGCCCTGGCTCCAGCCAATTGAGCTGCAGCCGCCTTTGTAATAAGACGTGTAGAGCATGTTGATCTGCCCTCTGTAGCTTCTGAAGGACCTGAGGGCAGGGCTGTAGACTAGGCTGCTTTCTCCTCTGTTCAGGGTGCTTTCCAGATTGCACACTGTTCAGCAGTAAAATGCTTCGGCTTGGCCGGATCGTTTTGGAAACATAAATAGCTTGCATAACCCTCCTGCAATGGGAAAATACAGCTATTTTTTTGCGATGGACTTGCAATATTGTAGGACTAAAATGCAAGGATAAAATCCTAAAGAAGGCATCGGAATTGTGAACAGCACCTTGCTGACAGCATACTGTGATGTCAAAACACAGACAGTACGGAAGCACACTTAGTGGTGATAACGTTGTAGCATGTAATCTGGAAAGCACCCTGGAGAGATCATGGTATGAGGGTGTTTGTGGCCCATTCTAACACGTTTCCTGCCTCTCTCTGTCTCTAGATTAGAAGATCCCAGAAGAACCTGGATCTTCTGATAGAGATGCAGCCAGATCGGATTGCACCGTGAGTACAGGAGAAGTGAAAGATTTGGAAACGAGGGGGGAAATATCCAAGAAGAAATGGAACACAGAGCAGGTGGGAGAAAAGATAAGCTATCAGAGATAGAAGCTAAAGGAAAGGATAATAGGTTCAAACAGAAATTAATCTGAGCTCTTCCAGAGGCCTTGTTCTTGGGAGGAAGACAGGACCAGAACTGGGAGGTGCCTGCCTGCTCCCAATATATTGTGGGTCTCGGTCTGATTTGCATTTGTTCTGTCCAATCGGAGCAAGTGGGCAGTACAACCCACATTCAAGGATACCCTCCTCCACTGGGGGAGAACTGCAAGAATACAATAGGATAATAATGCATCTTGCGCTTGTCAGAGAACGAGCAGGAGAGAAATATTGTAACTGTCTCCTTCTAAGCTTGCAGTTCTGTGAATCTGAGCAGACATCACCATTTCATATGCTGCCTCTAGTAAGGCAGGACTTTGTCAGAGAAAAGAGAAGGCACCCACTTGATCACTGTAGACAGCATATCAGTCACTAGCTGTGCCTCCTGTTCTGAACAACTTTCTAGCGCTTGCCAGTTTGGAACAATTGAGGATCCTCTCTTGCTTCTGCTCCTGTATCTGCTCAGAGATGCTTTATCTGCAACCTTCTTTCTTGCTGCCTTCTTCTTAAGTTGTCTGGAAAGGAGAACAATGAGCATTAAAATTGCTTCCAAATGATGTATTCAGTGTGCCATGAGCATTGGATTTTGCCTGGCTTAAGTTGTTAAACTTCCCACACCACAGGAGTGGACTGGAAGTCATCAGAGACTGGTCTTGATCAAGATCACTTCACATATTGCTTTCTCCAAACCCAACATATCCATGTTAAGAAAAGTAACTAACATGTAAAGCAGCCTTTCTGCTGAAATGATCTGAAGAGTATGGTTTTCCCAAGGTTGATTTCCTCAAAAATGCAGTGCAACACTCTGCAAACCAACAGCATCCCCATAATTGTTTGAGTGGAAAGTAACATTTCCTTCAGAGAGTTACCAACATGGAAAGGCAAGAACAAGTGGAAAAAGTCTGCATTACCGGTAAAGGAAGTGCTGGGGTAGGTCATCGGAGAAGACGCTCAGAAAATCATCAATTGTGTGGGACCTGGCTGTAACCCCCAGGTGCATGAAGTAGGGCTTTGGGGGCTCTGGCTGGGCCCACAACCGACTGGTGTCTTTGGACCTTCTTTGCCTTCTCTGGCTGCGACTGGCAGGGAGATTGGGCCCATGGAAGTTCTTAATGGGGGGAAGAGTCTGTTGAGGATAAATTCAAAGTGGTTTAGTGAGTGGTTTAGAAGCCTTTGACGCTAACTAGATGGGAGGATACTTGTACAAGGGTTGACGCATTGCCACATAACAATCTACCCAACTGGTGGGAATGCCACCGAGGCTTAGCTAGCCAGAAGCAGCTGTTCAGTCTCACTGTGGAACTATAGTTGTATTTCTCTATCACAGTCTCCATCCCTCTCTCTTTTTAAATAGCTGAAGCTCTCAGGAGTTCCAGCAAAACCTTGCCACCCAGTCTCAGGCTGGAGGGCAGACTGGGGACTGATGGGTAGCTCCTACCTTCCAGGAATGAGCCTTTCAGCCCTTCCTTCCCAGTCCCAGAACCAAAACCAAACCCATTTTAGGGATGTCATCCTAGCATGAGAGGAGAACATATTCACACATACAGATAAATACACAGAGATCATTCACACAATCAAAAACTGGGTAGGACAAGTGTCCTACACCCAATCTTTGGTTGTGTGGATGCAAACAACTAGGTAGGAGGACGGAAAAGTGATTGTATGGAAGCAACGTAGGAGGAAAACCGGGGTAGGACAGCTTTATCTCCAAACTTGGTCAAATGCTGTGTATGAAAGCTGGGCAGGACAGCACTGTGGGGTACTTCTGGTGGGGTAGGAGAAACCATTGGAGGTCACACAGATGAAGTCAAGCCCACGGAACTGAGTCTGGTGCGGCCACCATCAAGCTCAACAGTCTTGACAAGGAAGCCAGAGGAACTCTTGGACTCGCTAGGACCAGGTGAACCTCTGTCTGGATAGTCTGTAACCTGTCCGGTGGAAGCAAGAGGCAGTCCACTAAGGTAACTATGATTACCCCCAAATGACGCAGCCTGTGGCATGGCGTCAATTGACTCTTTTCTCCATTTATGATGAAACCATGGTTCTCGAGTGTTGCGATGGTAAGGGCCAAGTCCCGTTCTGCCTCTGGGAGAGATCTTGCTTGCAGCAACAAATTGTCTTTATAGGCAAACAAACGAATCCCTTTCTGACGGAGTTGCGCCACCAGCTGCGCCAACAACTTTGTAAAGATCCGAGAGGCTGCTGTATTGAAAATGCCTTCCAGCATATTTAAAATGAAGGTACTGCCCTGATTTCCGGGTGTATAGGAAGATGCAGGTAGGCCTCCCTTAAATCTATGGACGCTAGCACATCCAGATGAAAGAGTGCCTCTGAAACTGCTCTTAGAGTTTCCATCTGGAAATGAATTCTGCGGACCCATCTGTTCAAAAATTTTAAGTCTAAAACAGTTCTCCTTGAGCCGTCTCTTTTTGGGACGGTAAAGAGGATAGAGGTGTGGTTATTTGTTTTTTGTTTTTTTTTAACTCCCTCTCCCTCCTGTGCCAGAGGCACTGTCTCCACTGCCCCATGTCCAGGAGGTGTTGGAACACCTCGACCATCTGCAAATGCTTTGAGAATGCTTTTGACCTTGGAGTGGGGATATAGCGGCAGGGGGGAGAGGAGTGAAACTCTATCCTGTAGCCGTGATGGATCAGCTGCAGAACCCAGTTGTCTGAGGTTGAATCTTCCCAGGTTGGGGCGAGCTGAGACAAACGCCCTCCAAGCCTGACATGCTTCAAGTCATTGTTGTGGCTTTTGCTGCTTTGACTGAGCAGCTTGCTGTTTGTAGGTACTGAGCCCTCTAAAGGGTGCTCTCTGACGATTCCAAGATCCCTCTGGAATTTTGTATCTCTGTCCCAGAAGGGCTGGAAGCCATGAAAGGGCCGATTGTATTGGAAAGGCCTTTTGAAAGGCTTTCAGTCTTTTTATTGATTGAAGGCATCGTCTTTTGCTTATTAGACGACTCTACAAGAATGTTTTGTAGGGCAGAGTCACCAAAAAGCTTCTTGCCGTCGTAACGGTGGTGAGATTAATCCTAGAGGTAGAATCGACTGACCAATGTTGAGCCACAAGTGGCGTCTGCCAACAACTGACGAAGCCGCCACTTGTGCTGAGAATCTAATTGTATCAAGAGTGGCATCGGCCATAAAGGCCTGTGCTTTCTGGATCTTTAATAGTTGCTTTCTCATCTTAACTGAGTCCCCTGGAGGATCACTCAGAAGATTGTCCACCCTTAATAAGGAGGCATGGGTTGCCATGGACACTGCCGCTGTTGCGCAGACTACCAGGGATGCGTTCTCGTGGACACGATTAAATGACAGCTCGGCCTTCTTGTCAGCTATGTCTTTTAGAGAAACCTCACCCTCTCGAGGTACCAGGGAACCTGACACCAATTGCAAAATCTGGGCATCTGCATTTAGTGTCCTCAACATATCTGTAGTGGTTTGCTGAAAAGAATAAAATTTGTTAGCCATGGACGTAGCCTTACGATTGGAAGCTGGTGTCAACCATTCCTGTTTGACTACATCCACAAACAACTTTGGCATGGGCATCAGCATGTCCTTGGGGCGTGCTCTAGGAAAGACCAAGTCCCCTTTGGTGGAAGAGTCAGAACTCTGCCCAGCCTCTGATTTCAGTCCAATTGTTTTAATAATTCTGGACATCAGTGGGCTGAAGTCCTCTGCCAGAAAGAGGTGCTGTGACACCGAGGCATCATCAGTGTCCTCCTCTCCAGACCATTCCCCGTCATCCTTGTCTAATGGAGTCTCTGGGTCCAGATCAAAACCTCCCCCTGCATTAATTGGGTCTTCAGATCAGAAGGCAGATTAGGCCTCTCTGAGTTTGCAATGACATTTTTCCAAGGTGCAAGTAAACCTCTAGGGCCCCCAGAGTCTGATCGGCAGCATCAGAGGAATGGTCTCGTGCCACCTTGCCAGCCAACTTGCCCTGCTCCCTACGCTTACGCTTGCTTTTGGCTTTCTTGGGAGAAGGACTGACAGACTAGCTAGATGAGGAGCTCACACTGGGTGACCGATGCCTTCTCCCCTTTTGGGATTTTGGGATCTTAGGGGGCCTAACCTGGTAAATGGTGTGAATGATTGCATTGCGAAACCATGCTTGCCACTCAGGTGGCACAGACTTAGGTAAAACAGCAGGGTTAGAACTGGATTCTTTAGGCCCAGTCTCTGCAGCAGACTCCCCCTGCTGGCCAAACACCACAGTCACAGTCTTAGTCTTTTCCCGCCCTTTTAGAGTCTGTCTCACTTTTACATTACCCGCTCCTTTAGGTAAAATGGAGGGATTCTTCGCAACCATTGCCATCTTAGGAACAGAAGACGACTGTGATGGCCTCGCTGCCATGCTGGTCAGGTTGCTAGCCAGCTCGCCAATCTGCCTAATCTCTTCAGAGGTTGGTGGGGCGTTGGCAATAGGGAGCCTCCGAAAGCACTCTTCACAGCCACTTGAAGCTGCCTGAAGCAGTGTGGTGTGCTGGGCCACGGTAGCGCAAGTCTCACAGCCTGAGGGCGGGAGACTCGATGCGGCCCCTTCGACAATCAGGACAGGCGGCTCAAAAGCAGCCGTCACCGACGTGGGAAAATTAAACCCTTCCGGGGGGGACTCCATGGCCAACAGATGAAAGACTGCCGATTATGGACCGTCAACTCACTACTGGCAAATTTTTCGGGCAGTTTTTGGGAGGTCGGAAAAGCAGCCTTGCTATGCAGAGCTTGCAGCAGCCTGCGCCAATGGGGCCTACAAACGGCCCTGAAGCCTCCCAGGCCGAAAAAACTTGATCTCTTCCCCTTGTTGGAGAAACTGCTCTGTACCTCTCTGCCTGGCTCCAAGCAACAGAGAGGAAAGAGGAGATGAGGGCGAGAGAACAGAGATGGGGGGAGGAAGAGAAACAGACGAAAGAAGGGTGTTTTCTTTCTTTCTTTCTTTGGTAATAGCAAGTAATAAGGATCAGGGACAGAAAAAGGGATTTGGAGAACAGAATACTGTAGTTAGGAAGTCAATTAGAGAAGTAATATCAGCAGAAAATAGAGAGAGCTAGAAAAACGCTGCCTTGGAGCTTGCTGAGGACAGAAAGAAGTGGCCGTTATCCCCCTCAGGCTTTAGTGGACGTGGCTTAGTTTTTTAACTATTTACTTTCTGTCCTGCCTGGAACTCCTGAGAGAGGATAACCCATGAGATGTCCCTGGCCTCAGCAACCGAGAATAGGTCTTTCTTATCTCAAATATACTTCACCAATAAATCAACTTAGTATTTAGTTTGTACAACAATCTCCACACACAGTAGCTGCAACAACTAAACTCTGCACTCCACTCTGTAACTGGAGTGGGTAGCTTCTCTTGTTGGAGCTCTGCTAAATAATCACAAACTCCAACAATAGGGAGTGCACACAGCTTCCAAACCTGTGTAGGACACTTGTCCCACCCAGTTTTTGATTGTGTGAATGACCTTATATTGTTATCTACTGCAAACCCTTGCAAAGAGAGATTGGGCTATAAATCAATATAAATAAATTACACAGAAGCTCACACATACCATTCCTTGGGTTCAACAGAATTCTCTAAAACAGAAATACTTGGACAGTCCAAGGAAAAGACTTCTGTCAAGGAACCACGTGTACGATGGAAGTTAAAAGGTAAGGTGTGTCCTCGAGTCGATGTCAACTCCTGGCAACCACAGAGCCCTGTGGTTTTTCTTTGGTAGAATACAGGAGGGGTTTACCATTGCCATCTCCCGCGCAGTATATGATGCCTTTCAGCATCTTCCTATATCGCTGCTGCCCGATGCTGCTTCCCATAATCTGGGAAACATACCAGCGGGGATTCGAACCGGCAACCTCATGCTTGCTAGGCAAGTCATTTCCCGCTGTGCCATTAGGTGGCTTCATGATGGCAGTTAGCCTCCATCATTTTGAAGTGAGATCATCACGTTCATTGGACCTGCCATTCACCAATTCCCTAATCCTGTCTAATACAGGAGAAATGGACACTTTGCACCCCACCTACCCTGTGAGGATGGTAACTGAAAACTCTTTGAACTATGGACAGTCTCGCAGTCACCTCTACCCACCAGGGCATTTCACCTCCTCACTGGCCGAGGAGCTGTCAATCTGAGCCCTCATGACCTACCTCGATTGGTGGAAGGAGCTCACCGCCCTTCCAGGTGCTTTGCCTAAGAAACTCTTTAAAACATTGTGTGTTGCCTTTGTTTGGGGTGACCTATTTTCCATGTACTGGCTAGACCATTCTTCATCAAGATATGTAAGTGCTTTGCTTTAGATTTTAGAATGTGTTAGGAGTTAGAAATGGCTTTTGCTTTATTTTCCCAATGCCTTCCTGCTCCCACTCCTCACTTTGGTTCCTATTGATTAATAAAGTAATCTTTTAGAGAGAACAATCTCACCTCTTGTGTCCATTGCTCAGAAACAATGGATTTGCAGCTCCCCACAAGCTCACCACTTGGTTGAGCCACTTAAAAAGAGAAAACTGAAGGAGTGAACTAAGCCTGGCTCCTGCTCTGTGGAGACAGAGGGGATCCTCCAGAGGTTGGTTCAGACTTTGGACCAAAACGAGTTCTCTCTGGAAGCAGAGAGTGGTGGCAGCAACTACCAGACACCACCCTGGAGCAGAGGTGAGTGAGTTCAAATGCCCAAACTCCAGGTGGTTCCTCATAGTTTCCATCAAGTTTATCGGTAGGATTCATAACAAACTCATTAGGAGTATAAAGTACAGGAAATCCTACAGGATTCATTGAGTTCAGGAAGCATACACTGTGGCCACACATTCCTCCCGAGGAGGCTTCTACCCCAAATCTCCTTCTGAGGAGAGCGTGTGCGCATTCACACACCAGCCAAACTTACCCCGAAGTCCCTTCGAGATTCTTGGACCCACTCCACACACAAATCGGACTTTGTGATACAAATTTTAGCTTATCTCAACGTATTTCCGGATTTTTTTAAAAAAGCTAGTTTTAAGCTACTTTTTCTGAAAACTCTGGAGCAAATAGGGAGAAGCACTGATGTAGAATGATAAGAGGGATACTCTCTTTAGAAATGCAGATATAGCTCTTTAGGAAGATCTCTCCCCTCGCCCCCATTGGCTAGAAGGAAAACACGGACCATGCCATGTGAACTTGTTTCAAAACAAAACTTGAGAACAGAGGAGATGGGCTGCTTCCCTCAATGCTGCGAGTGTAGTTCAAAGTGGCTTCGCTCAACATTTACCCCGAAGCATGAAGCCATGTGTGAATAACTCCCAGGCAGGCGCGTAACAATGATAGGGCAAGGGGAGACAGTTGTCTGGGGGCCCCACTGCCTGGAGGGGCACCCCAGAGGCACCTCATGTGACTCCCCATTGCCCCCTGCCCAGCCCCAAGGCCCCTCAGCCACTTGCCCTCTTCGACGTCTCTCCTGCTTGTTCTGCTGGCCGCAATCGAAGCAGCAGGCAAGCTGCAAAGAGCTCCTTTTCTCCCGCCTCTCAGCTGATCGGCGGGTGGGCGGGGCTTCCACGGAGGCCTCCGTGTAGGCCGCAGTGAAGCCTGAACTTGAGTAGGGCCCAAGCAAGCCAGGAAGGAGGAGGCAGCCAGAGTGTTCTCTGCAGCAGAAGACCCCTTGCTGCCCTGCTTAACCCAGACCAGCATTTTCCAGGTAGAGTGTGAACTCCTTTTTGTGGTTACCTTTCCCGCCCCCCCCCATATAGGGATCTGCTTGCCATAGGGCTTGGATATGGGGGGGGGGGGACCGAGAAGTCTCTGAATATTTATTTTGAAACAGCTTGGAAAATTTGCTGACTTAAAAAAACTATCTAAAAAGTCCTATAAGTGGCTTGTTTCATGGCAGAAAATTGCAAAAACTTCTGGAACAGTATTTTATTAATTTTATTTATTCATTCATTCATTTATAAATGCACTTATGTTCAAGTTGTTATGCAACCCAGAAGGTCTGAGTGAGAACTGTGGAGCATGTGTGGTGCTTTTATTTTATTTTTCTTGTGTGTGAACTGCTCCCCAATAACTTGCAGGGACTTCAGGGTCAATCTGGCCAACATGTGAATGCAGCACCTCCATTCCAGAGGAGATGTGTCTTAAAGGGCTTTAAAAGCCTCCTGTGAAAAACCTCCTGGAATCAAACTTGACTGAATTTGTTCAGAATTCTGAGAAAACAAACATAGGTTCACCCTGCATGGTTGAAAGTCTCCTTTGCTAATCTGCAGCGAGGGGCCCATTTTAATAATTCATCTTTCTAGTGTGTTCTAGGCATTAAAAGTAATACAAATGTATAGTACTCAATGTATATCACTATATATTGTGACGTGTGTGTGTATTCAGTGAAATGTATTTGCAGGCAGCATACTTATTTTGGAATATCAGACTTAAATCCTTGGGGGCCTGGGGTGTGCGGAGGCCCTGGACTTTGGGGGGGGGGCCATTTTTTAAAATCTTGTCTCTGGGCCCACTCCAACCTTGCTACGCCCCTGCTCCCAGGACAGGGCTCCGGGAAAACTGATTCTTCAGCTTAAGCTGACTTTGAACAGCACTGATTGGTTGGCACCTGTGATATCATCCCACCTCCCCCGACTCTTCCCAGAGCAGTTTCACCAATTTAAAAATGTGTTGAGGGACTTTTTTAAAGTGTCAGATGAAGTTTTAATAGTGCAAACATTCAAGGACTTTAAATGATTTTAAAAAGGCTGACAGCTTGTAGAAAAGCACGGGCAGTGGGACAAACACAACAACTAAATCAGCAGATTCAAAATGGAAATAAGTACATCTGCATATTGCAGTATTGAAGGCATGAGGAAGCCAGGCCCACACCACCAGAGGGGAAATACGCTGACTCCTATTTTTAGTATGTCTCTGTGAACTTTGAATTTACCATTCATGCCCACCACCATACTAAACTGATACTCACCTTCTCACATTGCTCTTGCAACAAAGTAATATTGATTATAATGGAAAGACCGTGCAGTCAGAACAGACCCAACAAATGCTCAGCCTCTAACACACAATTAGTCTGTCGGCATGGCACTAACTTTCTGTCACAAAACAAAGACCTCCAAGGTCCCTTTCAAGTTCCAACTCTAAAAATTGATGACAAATGTCAAATTCTCAATCAAATATAAAGGTAAAGTGTACCATCGAGTTGGTGTCTACTCCAGGCGACCACAAAGCCCTGTGATTGTCTTTGGTAGAATACAGGAGGGGTTTACCATTGCCATGTCCCGTGCAGTATATCTTCCTATATCGCTGCTGCCCGATATAGGTGTTTCCTATAGTCTAGGAAACATACCAGCCAGTGGGGATTCAAACCAGCAGCCTCTGGCTTGCTAGTCAAGTCATTTCCCTGCTAGCTCTCAAATAAGAGCCCTATATGCTTCTGCTCTATCAATCACCCTGTACTCTCAATTAATTCCACTTTGGAAATAGGTGATGGCCCACATATTACCTTATATTTCCGGATCTCTGCAAATACTTTTGGTGACTTCAAGGTATCTGAAGCCAACTAAACAAAAGGAAGAAAATGAAAGCAAAGGATGTAGAAGAAATGTTATAAAGATACTGTAAAGCTCTTGGGTAAACTATGTGTTACATACAAATGAGAATAACAAAGCCCCAGCAAAGAAGTCTTGGGATGCTGCAGTTTTGAGCAGAAAAGCCACAGTCAGCAAAAGGAGTGCTTAATCCCTTTTCCTGGTGGTCAATTTTTCACTCAAACCTGTTTCCAAACTGCTTTCCCCTTGCAGAGTTTCAGATCAGTTATCCAGAAACTTGTGGGGAGAGCAATGGGAGGCAAGTTTAAGTGGAAAACAGCCTGCAAAGAAAGGGCTAGGACCATCCCCCCGCTACTCCTTCTTTCAAAACTGCATTTCCTAAGGCTCCTGTTAATTAACATACACACAATATCAGTGATCTATAATATATTATTGTGTGTATTATGTAGCTTGCTCCTAAGTTTCCCACTTCTCTCCCAGCCTCCATGCTGCCTCCACCACCCCACCCTCACCCCGCCTGGTTACTCCAGTTAATACACACACACACACACACACTCACTCTATAATGTAATTGTGTGTATTATGAATTGAGCCATAATGTCACTAGCGATACCAAATGGGGAGAACTTGGGGCACTATCTCAGCCAGCGGCAGTAATGAGATCTTTGTGCTGTACACCAAGTTGGTTTTAAATGTACACACACAAAAATGATAGGTGTGAGCATTATCCACACTTTTTGCAAATGTGGTATGCTGTTCAGGAAGTCATACTGAAGTATACATTTAGGCTGTGTTCATACAAACATTGTCATCCTGGTTAAAGAGTGATTTGTGAGCACCCAGAATTTCTGGACAATCCTAGTGAAATCACTGTGGTTAATGACATTTGACCAGGATAGATAACCAGGATCAGATGCTGATTATCCTGGTTAAATGCAGTTTAGCCACAGTAGTTTGGCCAGGACTCCCAGAAATTCTGGGTTCTCACAATCAATTCTGCAGGGCTCCTGGTTAACCAGGTTCACTGTCATTGTGTGAACACAACCTTTGTAGAAACCAAGGCTCATCTTTGCATGTGAAATAGCCTTCAGTTTCTGCAGCTACTGGAAGGCTACAGAATCCTTTGAAAAATATGAAATCTGTCAAATCATGAGAACATCTGCAATCTTAGAATTTCAGAACAAATAGGATCTCATTAAACTTTTTCACATTCCCTGATTTTGCTCTATTCACATATCCCGACTCTATTTTCAAGATGCAAATTAGCATGTGCAGACAGACTAGAGTCTGATGCCATGCAGGACCCTTGAAAAGTGCTATTCTCAGAAGAAGAAATGTTCAGGACATTGAAATTGACATGAATCCATAGAAAAGACTGGATTGTCATACCTACAAGGGAGGTCAATTATACAATCCTGAAAATATCACATGACACAGCTTGCTTTCTCCTTAATTCTGCTTATGCTTTGCTCACAAACCAGAGGCATCACACAAGTAAGGTGAGATGGCAGATTTGGGGTGCCATAAAGAATGGCAGAGAGGGAAGCAGTCAGATATGGCCCATGGGGCACAATTCACTGGGAGAGTCTCCTGCACAAGCCCCACTGAAATGATCAGAAGCTAATGAGGTTTGTACTTGAGAGCTTCCCATTAGACTGTGCCCTCTGTGGGGGGCAGATGCTGTCTGGATTTCCATTTCAGGTACCAAAATGTTTTGGGGAAACAAATTTTGCAAAAAACTCAGTTTATGGAATCGGAATACCACTTTGGTTCAGTTATAATTTTTCCCTAAAATATGGCAAATGAAAATGGCTGAAAATACACATCTTCATTATGTCTGAATAGAACTATGGAGAAGGTGCTGCTGGGAGCGTTCTAAAATGTGTGTGTCTCAAGTTAGACTCATGTCTGACCATTCCACCATTATGAAGTAGGACATCTTTGGTCATGTTTTGGGCACTTTCCTACATAAGTCTGAAAAACACAGGTAGGACAAAGTGATGACAGAAATGACTTTCAGATCAGTTACCCCACCCAAACAAACCCTACTGCCCCTGGACCTTTTCTAAAATCCCACTCCCTGGCAGGCTGGTCCTTACCTTTGAAGATTCATCTGAAGATTCATTTGGGGTTCTCTTCTTTTCTGTGATCAGATCCTTCTCTGTGATGGTGAACTCCACAGCCTGTCGTGCCTTCTCGGTTTCCCATTCCTGCAACTCTTTATAGTATTTATCTAGTGGCTGCTGTGTAAAAATCTATAGGGCAAAAAACTATTATTAATTAAATCTTCTGCAAATTAGCATTTCTGCTACTTCTTGTCATCTGAGATCATGGAGAGCTTTGCCTGTGGGCAGACACATTATGTGCCATTCAGAGAGTTGTACGGGCTTTCTAAATATTTCCTAATTTGCATGTTTTTTCTCGGCTGGTGTAGGAGGTCACCCAACGTGGGATTACATCCCTCCACATGCTCCAGAAGGCAGGAAGTAGAAAAAACTGAAGAACTCAACCCAGTGCATGTGGGCGTATACCTTCAGTTCTACTTCCTGCCTTCACTCTAGGAGGTTCTTCTACTCAGCTCGCTTCGTGATCTTCCCTGTTCTCTCCTTTTCTCTCATATTTCTTCTCATATTTCCTGCTCATTATCTACCTTTCTTACACTTTTAACTGTTTCTACTATTGTTATAGACCTTTTTTAAAAAAAATCTTCTCTTTTCCACTACTCATCCTTGTTTCCTTCTCCGTTGTTACTGCCCTTTCAATCCCTCTTCACCTCTGGTCGGTCCTCCGTTCGATGGCCGCAAAGAAGGTGGTTGGAATTTTGGCATTGAGGGAGCAAGCAGCCCGCCAACGGTCTTTCCCGCCTAAGGCTCAAGCGGGTGAAAAAAACGCCACCACAATGTCGGCCGCTAGGGGGAGTCTTGCTGGCGCCTCCAGGCCACAGCGACTGTTCCCTCAGCTAGAAGGCCAGGGTGTGGATGCCAGGTCTGTGACCAGGCACGATCACCTCCGCTCGGCATCCCTGCCACGAAAGAAGCAGAAGAAGAAGAGCAAGCACGCCGAGCGGGAACATTTGCCGAGCGCGCGCAAACACCAGACGGCCTCGCCAGAGCGGCTGCCGAGACGCGCTGTGGAGGAGGCGGCCTTTCGATCCCCGCCCCCCCTATCGCCGGCGGCTGCGCGACCAGCGCAGGACTCAGCGGGCGGGCCGGTGGAAGAACAGCGGCAGCTGTAGCTCGCCAGCCCCAGACCAGCAGAGCACCAGGGCGAGGGGGATCAAGCCGCGGGGCAGCAGGAGGAGGACGGCAGCCCGACGCGGGAGTCTCTGGTGAGACCGGGGCCCTCACGGGGGAGTGGGGAGGCAACCACTCAGCCTTCGGAATTGGACTCCCCTGGCCACCCAACACCAGGTGGGGGCGCCCCCGCGATCCTTCCCGGGAGCTCCGTGGATCCAGAGGCCCTAAGAGGCTGGATCGAAGAGGCAGTTCAACGCTCCCTGGTGTCTGTGCTAAAAGGGCGGTCTAGGGAAACGGCACCCAGAAGGCGGGAGCAGGGGTCCGAATCCTCGGACTCCCAGGACCTGTCCCCGGTTAGAAAGAGACTCAGGCGCGCCATGAGGGTCACCTCTTACTCTCGTGCCCGTGAACTTCGCTCTTCAGAGGAGTCGGGGGAGGAGTCTCCCAACATTATGCAACACAAAGACGAGGTGGCCGGCGCAGGGAGCGGGGAACCTGAGCTTGACTCTTCCTCTGATGAGGATAGCGAGATCCCCGAAGAGCAGGGGCTTGGGGTGCACAATCAACGACTCTCTCTGAAGGAGGATGCCCAGGCTATTATTAACCGATCCCTGCTCGCTTTGGGTCTTAGGCCAGTGATCCCTGAGGAGGATAATCCTGTTTCCAAGGGCTCCCTTGTTCTACCCAGTTCAAAGCCATTGCAGTCTAAGGCAGTTATGCCTGAGGGATTCTCTGCCACTATAAAGGAGGAATGGTCCGCTATTGCCACTGCTAAGTGGGCACCAGCGGCCGCCTCAAAGCTTTATGACTTTGACGAGGAGACACTGAACCTTCTGAAGGTTCCCCTCACGGATGCCCCCTTTGGAGCTCTCCTTAGTGGAGTAGTGGTCCCCAAGGACAGGGATTCCACCTTTAAGGACCCCGTGGACAAAAAAGCAGAGGCAGCCCTGCACAGGCTTCATGATTTGTCTGCTATGGCTATCAGGGCCGACACGACAGCCTCCCTGGTTTCGAGGGCTTCAGTGTTATGGATTGATGAGCTTCTCAATAATCCTCCGTTGGAAGAATCGCAGATGCGACGCAAGCTACTACGTTTACAAAAAGCGGCTGCCCTCGCAGCAGATGCCACGTTCGACAGCGTGCGCTTCTCAGCTCGTGCTTTGGGTGCGGGTGTGCTAGCCAGGCGCAATATTTGGCTCAAATATTGGAAAGTCGACAACACCTCGAAGGCAAACCTGGCAGCAGTTCCCTATGCAGGGGGCAAGCTCTTTGGGGATGAAGCACTCAAGGAGGTGCTCATTGAGACCCAGGACAAGCGTAAGGCATTGCCATCGGTCGCGCGCAAAGAAGATAAGGCTTTTCCTCGCAGGAATATTGAAACCTATAGAGCTTTCAGACCACAATTCAGGCAGAGGGATTCCTTCCGCTCTTTTCGGCCCCAGTGGAATAGATCTAGGGGTCAGGGCAGGCAATCGTTCCATACCCAGAACCGTCAGTCCTTCAACCCCCAGTCCCGGGGCCCCAAGCAGCATTCCTGACTCTCTGGCCGGCGGTGTGGGGGCTCGACTACTGGACTTCTGGCACGTCTGGAAAGAGTCCATTTCAGACAATTGGGTTCTTTCTATTGTAAAGCAGGGTTACAGGGTGGAACTCTCCAGTCGCCCTGGCAACAGGTTCCTCCTCACTCCAAGATCAAGGAACATCGCAAAGCACAAGGGCCTCCTGCTAGCCATCCAACATCTGATGGAAATAGGGGCCATAGAGGAGGTCCCATTGGATTAGAGAGGCCGGGGCGTGTACTCTGTAATCTTCACTGTGCCAAAGAAGGACGGGTCAGCAAGGGTGGTACTGAACTTGTGCCCTGTCAACAGATTCGTGATAAAGAAGCACTTCAAGATGGAAACTCTACGCACCATCTCAGAGGCTCTGCAGGCAGGGGACTTCTTGGTATCCATAGACCTTCAGGATGCCTATCTCCATATACCCATCCATCCCCTCAGTCGACCTCTGCTGCGTTTCTGTTACATGGGAAGGCACTTTCAGTACCGAGCACTGCCATTCGGACTTTCATCGGCCCCCAGGGTCTTCACAAAGATCCTGAGCCCCCTAGTAGCCATCCTTCGCATGGAGGACATTCATCTTTATTTTTATTTAGACGACTTGTTGATTCGAGCAAGTTCGGCCGAGGCCATGAGCTCTGCCTTGTCCAGGACACTCTCTCTACTGAGACAACACGGCTTCCTGGTGAACTTAGCCAAAAGCCACCTGACACCGTCCCGGCGCCTTCGTCATCTGGGAGTCATCATGGACACTGCGGTCTGCAGACTGTTCCTTCCAGAGGACAGGATGGAAGTCCTGTCATCCCTGGCCAACAGAGTGTTGAGGAAAGACCAAGCCAGCCTCCTCAAGTTAGCAAGACTTCTCGGGCTCATGGTGGCGGCCATGGAATCGGTTCCCTGGGCAAGGCTCCACCTTCGCAGATTGCAGTGGGCTCTTCTTCCCCATCAGAGCAGAATTGCACTGCGGCGAGACAAGAAAATTCTCCTACCCAGGGATCTGAGGGAGGCGATCAAGTGGTGGACAGTTCGGAAAAACCTCGTCAAAGGGAAACCGTTTCTGGAACCAGAAAGGATTCTAGTCACAACAGACGCCAGCCTGTGGGGCTGGGGGGTGCACTGCCGGAACGAATCTGCTCAGGGCCAGTGGTCCAGGGAGGAATCGTGTCACAGCATCAATTGGCTCGAGCTGTGGGCAGTGTCCCTGACCCTAAGATCCTTCCGGCCTCTTGTACAGGGACGGAATGTGTTGGTGCGCACAGACAACACCGCGACCAAGGCGCACATCAACAGGCAAGGGGGGACGAGGTCGAGGTCCCTCCACCTATAGGCAGTGAACCTGCTGGATTGGGCAGAGCAGAACTTGTTATCTATCCTGGCACATCACGTGAGTGGGGCCTCCAATGTACAGGCGGATTGGCTCAGTCAACAGCGGATTCAGCCGGCGGAGTGGGGCCTCCATCCCTCGGTATTCCAGTGGGTGACGGAGAGGCTAGGCAACCCATGCGTAGACCTTTTTGCGTCCAGGGAGAATGCCAAGCTGTGGAGGTTCTATACGTGCTTCCCGTCGGAGGGGGCGGAAGCAGTGGACGCTCTGTCGACACCGTGGCCTCGTTCGCTGCTGTACGCCTTTCCTCCAGTTCCTTTACTATCCCGGTGCCTGAGGAAGCTTTGGGGGTCCCGGTCCTCCATGATTTTGATCGCGCCCTACTGGCCCAGGAGACCCTAGTTCTCCAAAATCGTGGCGCTGGCCGTGGAAAGGCCCCTCAGACTACCTTGTTATCCAGACCTTCTACAGCAAGGCCCAATTCTCCACCCAGAACCAGAGTGGTTGCAACTGACCACGTGGAAGCTAAGCGGGCTATCCTAGGCCGGGAAAGATTGTCGGAGCAGGTTATTGAGACTATCCTCGCCTCCAGGAAGGGTTCTACCAATAGGATCTATCAGTCAACTTGGAGAAGTTTTCTTCGTTGGGCGGCTGGGCGGGGGCTGCAGCCCAACAATTGTAAGTTGAGGGAGTTGCTGGACTTTCTCTAGGATGGTCTATCCATGGGCCTGAAACCTAACACTCTCAAGCGGCAAGCGGCGTGTTTGGTCCTGATGCTGTTCCCACGACAGCGTGCCTCCCAAGCTAAGCACCCTCTTTTACAGAAATTCCTGAGAGGGGCAGCACACTTATCTCCGCCAGTCTGTCACCGTTTCCCATCCTGGGACTTGCATGTGGTTCTCCGAGGGCTTCAATTTCACCCGTTCGAGCCGCTGCGTTCCACCCCTCTTCAACTACTTTCATGGAAGGTGGCTTTTCTCGTGGCTATAACGTCAGCCAGAAGGGTCTCGGAACTGCAGGCCTTATCCATTAAGAGTGGCCTGTGTGTCTTCTCTAAGGATGCAGTTCGACTCATTCCCGATCCTTCCTTCGCTCCCAAGGTGAACTCAATCTTCCATAGAGCTGCGGACATCTTTCTTCCCTCATTCTGTCCGGAACCTAGACACCCTGCTGAGAAGGAATGGCACCGTTTGGATGTCCGTCAGGCACTAAAGGTCTACCTGCGTAGGACGGAACCATTTAGAAAATCCGAAGCCCTGTTTGTAGCATTCAAGTCGGCCAAGGTGGGTCTGAAGGTTTCAGCGGCAATCATCGCCAGATGGGCGAAGTCCTGTATCGTGGAGTCATATAGGTCGCAGGACCTGCCAGTTCCTAATCAGATTACGGCCCACTCTACGAGATCGGTGGCCACGTCGGCGGCACTGTCCTCCGCGGCATCGCTGGAGGAGATCTGCAAGGCAGCTACGTGGTCGTCTCCATTCACGTTTTCAAGACGTTATAAGTTGGATAAGCACGCCTCGGCAAGGGTGGCCTTTGGTCGGAGGATCCTTCAGAGGGTCCTTCCGGCTCAGTAGATCCAGTGTTGTGGACTCTGTTTCCCTCCCGTGGTTGGTGCTGTGGTATCTCCCACGTTGGGTGACCTCCTACACCAGCCGAGAAAGGTACATTGGTACTCACCGTGAAGGTGTCTTCTGGCTGGTGTAGAAGAGGTCACCCAAGGCCCACCCAGGGTTCGTTTTCTTTTCCTTGGCTGGATCTCTGACCCGGGAGGGAGGGCTACTCTGTTCTGCTCTTCCTCTCCTTGTCCTGAGTTATGTTGTGATATTTTCCTGTTCATGTTATTGTTATATTACTTCTTCTGGAGCTTGAGCTGTTTTAGGTACTGAAGGTATACGCCCACATGCACTGGGTTGAGTTCTTCAGTTTTTTCTACTTCCTGCCTTCTGGAGCATGTGGAGGATGTAATCCCACGTTGGGTGACCTCTTCTACACCAGCCAGAAGACACCTTTACGGTGAGTACCAATGTACCTTTCTCTTAAAATTTTATTGTACAAATTTTTCCAAATTGATTGTGATCTAATTTAGCATGTTATTTGACCTATATATTTAACACTAAAAAAGTATATATTAATTTTATATGCTGTATAAATATCTCAAAGTATTTCAAGTAGCCAGAAGGGGAGCGGGACGGGGGAGGGGGGAATTGATACATATACTTACTGTGGTTTAAATGTTCTATTCCAAACAATTCCAACATTATCTTGGAAATTGTTGGTATTGGGACACTTGTAAATTTCTTAACATGGCAACACAACAATATTGTTATTTAAATAATATCAGATTTAAACAATTATGTATAAAGCGTGCCCAAAGATATATTGTTACTTATTATCCACTGGTTTACTGGTGTCACTTTAATGCAGTGATGTGGGCTGGAAATTTTTCCATCAAATGTTGGCAATGGAAATTTTGTAGGCTGCACTCAGGTCCAAAATTCTGGCAAAACCCCTCCCCTCTGGCTAGATTTCCTGACTTTGAGAATAAATGGCTAGAAACAATCATTTACGCAATCAGCCAATGTAAAGATTATTACATGCAAAAGAGAAATCGGAGGAGTTTATTTCAGGGGTGAGCCACAACTCTAGCACCTCAAGGAATTATAAGAGGGAGGAAGCCAAAAATAGAACTACGCTTCATCCCATCTGGCACATGGACAATCAAAAGTTTGTAAAACATTTTGTCAGAGAGTGTGTGTGTGTGTGTGTATGCATTTAGCAACAAAACATTTCCATCTTATTTACTCCCTTGATACAGCTGTGCCTTTGGCAAGAGCCCATGCTCCCCAGCCCTAGTTACATTAATGGTTATAGACGCCATATTTGCTGCTATCACTGGAATGTTAAGGGAGCAAGCAGTAACAGCCCCAGTGCAGCCCCCAAATACAGCATGCTCAGTTGTTCTTAAGCCACACAGATGGCCCAGGCCTTTGAACCCTGGCATCTTGGATGGACACAGAGACCTCCTACAGCAAATGCAGCCTATCATGAACCCTGTGTTTAGGTGTTAAAGGAAAACTATGATCTCAAGTAACCACAGACAGAGCCATACCTCACAGACTAGATCAATGTTGTAGAAACATGGGCTTTCAGAGGCATACAGTGTAAGAACACATTGGATACTGTCCCCAGCCTGCACGACTCCAGTCTCTGGAAGGATGCTTAATGTCTTGAAACAAAGCAAGAGGTCATTACATACAGCAGTTCATTGTGCATCCCCATCAAACATCTTTAGAGTTGTCACTTATTTCTTTGGGGAAAGGTCCATGCCTCAACTGATAGGAAGAGGAGGGCATGTGGTTTAGAGCACTGTAGCACCGGAATGTGGAAAGCTACAACAGCAGAATATACACACATAATGTTTGCTTTGGGGTAGCAAAATAAGTCATTGTAATAGGTACTGCATCTCTCTCTTTAATGTGCATATATATTCATTTTTGGGCTCCTTCCATGTGCGCCCCAACCCTGTTCAGATGTTACACTTAATAAAAGTGCAGCCAACCCAAATATTCCAAAACAGGCCAAGGTTTGTAGAGAGTTGAAAGGAAACAGAAAAGTGGGAGGTTTGCCAAAGACAAACAATCAGTCAGATGGAACTCACCACCACAGAATGTGCAGTCCCAATGTGCCAAGCAAAGACGATGGATTCATCCTCAGAGGCATTGTTGAGAAAAAAGACACGGCTGCATTTGCTGTAGACTGGGATGTTGCCAAAACAAATCCGGGGTTGAGATAAATACACTGTCTAGAAAGAAAAGAGGGTGATTCCCTACCCTAATAAGGTGGGATCCCTTTTATTTTCCACCCTCCCAGCAAGAAGTGTCATTAATGAACAGAAGGCATTTAAGTAGTGCCATGCACTTCAAACATTACTGGCCTACATCCACCCTTCAGGAGCATATTTTCAGGAGGCACAGGCAGCAAAAGGAGGGGGTGTATGCCAAAAATTGCCTCTGCCTTCCATGCATGTGCACAAGCATTCTCCACATGTAACCTTTAGTTTAGATGTTGTTCATTGATATGTTCTATAAACAATCCAGCCACTGTTCAACTGGAGACCTAACTCAGCCATTATGAATGATCATCCTGTTCCAAAACTACCTCAGTTGTAAACTGAGGCTGTCTCATTTCAGCAGCTCTTTCCCCAGTAGGAAGCACCACCATGGAAGGACAGAGAAGGCTGTTGTTGTAGCTTAAGTAGAGGATTTAACCAGAATACTGAAATAAGCTGCTGTAGACACTTCAGCAAGATTCCCATTGTTACAGACAAAAATGAATCAAAGGTCCAGAGGACTTTAAGAGACACTTTAATGTGCTCACCCAGTGCTTTCCCCCAGTGCTTCTTCCCTATATCTCCAGAGGGGAGGGAAAGGACACTGGAATGGCAGCCGCAACACACTCCACTCCTGCCCTAGTTCCTGCTGTTGCCAGAGACGGAAATGTCAATTTATTATCACTGCCTGACATCCTAACTAACAAAGCATATGTGTAAAGAGAGACGGCGGGGACCTGACTGGGGCTGGTGTGCAACTCCCCAACTCCCACTACACAGACACTGTTGTGCAAGTGGGTGAAACATATCCCTTCTTCCCATGCTTTGGAAGCTCCCTGAAAAGGAGGAAACACATCATCAGGGACATGTCCTGCTTTACGTGTTTGCTTCATTAGGAGGATGTCAGCCACTGACTCCACAAGGAATGTATTTTCAGAAGAAATGAAGCTTCCATGAGCCAAGAGCCTCTGGGCCTCAAAATTATGCCCCAGCATAATACAACTGGTGTAATACTGATCCATGGATTTTTGTACATCCAAAACCTAACACGACCTGCAGCCTCTAAGATGTATACAGCATGGTAGCTATGTACTGTGGCCTGTTAGGTGCTTGGAAAAAATGATTTTGTGGCTTAGACCATTGTGCTTTTTGAGAAAAACATCTTCCAAACAGCCATTACCACAGCTAAAACTGCTCTGCCAGAGAAAAATTGTTCTCTGAGTGCTAAGAACTCATTAACTTCCACTGGCAATCTAATGTCCCTAATTCCCACCCTTACTTGTGGTACTGGAAGCACAGCAACCTCTGATACTTACCAGACCAGGTACTGATAGTCTGGCAGATCCTGGTGTTGTGGCAGGAGACACTATTTTGTCAAACCTTGCTGACTCTCCCATAACAAACGGATCATAGCCAATTCCTTGGAAAGTGATCAAAGCAGAGTCCCCCTTAAGGATGTGGATGGGCACATCCACCTAGATAAAGAAACAAGGAGTTGCAGCTGAAAATGCTCTGCTTTGCTCTGGAGTTGCTCAGGTGTCAAAAACTGCCTTGTTAGACACACAGCTCAAACTGGCACATGCACCCGTTGAACCCAACACTAGCCTTGGAGGAAGGATGTGTGTGAGAAGCTGGTGTCCCTGGTGAGTTAGTAAAACAAAGTGAGCCAGAATCACAACAGGATTGTATGTCAGTGCTGAAACCTGGAAAATGTTCCAAACCTGCATTCAAATTAGGTCACTGCTTCAATCTTAAGCAGATTTGAACAGGAACATTTCATGCATCCCAGAATTTTTTAATATGCTAATGTGCACATAAATCCAGAATTTCTTCTCAGATTCAGGTCTTTCCTCCGGGATTCAGCTTTTGTGCAATAAAAACGTGTTTCTCATTTGTTGAACATATTCACACATCTTCCTTCAAGGTAGTGTTTACGTTCCACATACATTTTCCCAGCACTCAAATCTGCAACATTTTATAAAAACAGGTTGCTCACCTGTAACTGATGATCTGGTAGAGATCCGTTGATATCCATTAGAATGGGTTCTGCACCTGCGCGGAAGCCTCTCGGTGTCGAGTTTTCACAGCTCCTTTCCGGCGCCTGTGCCCCGCCCCACGTGACCACGTGGCTATTTAAGGCAGGAGGAAGTGCAGGCATCTCAGTTCCTTGGAGACCGCCGAAGCAGTCGAATAGATGGTAAGTTCTACTGGATAGACCTACGGTCCACTGCAGAGGGGAGGTAGGGAGGGTCTAATGGATATCAACGGATCTCTACCAGATCATCAGTTACAGGTGAGCAACCTGTTTATCTGGTACGGGATCCATTGAATCCATTAGAATGGGTGTTTAGTAAGCTCCAACAGGAGGAGGGAGCAGTGGATCATTGTAACACCCTTTTAAGAACACCTCTCCCAAAGTTCGCCTCTGCTGCAGAGCGCAGGTCTATAGCGTAGTGCTTCACAAACAGTTCTTCTGAAGACCAGGTAGCAACCTTACAAATATCAGGGAAGGAGACGCCTGACAGGAAGGCCACAGAAGCGCCAAACGCTCTCGTTGAATGTGCTTTGATGGATTTTGGGGATGGTATCTTCTGTATTGAGTAGGCTAGGTGAATAAGCTCTACTAGCCAATGAGACAGGCGCTGTCTGGATAGTGCTTGACCCATAGTAGAGCCTTTATATGGCACCAGGAGTTTCTTCATCTTTCTAAATGCTTTAGTTCTCGAGAGATAATATAACAATGCCCTGCGAACATCCAATGAATGAAGAGCCTTCTCCAAAGGTGTGGAGGGGGATTTGAAGAATGTGGGTAGAACTATGTCTTGGTTGACATGGAAATCTGAAACTATTTTAGGTACAAAGGTGATGTCTGGACGCAGGAGGACCTTATCTGGATAGAACCATGCTTATGGCACGTCCATACGGAGTGCAGTCAGTTCACTCACCCTGCGAGCCGTGGTGATAGCAACTAAAAAGGCTGTTTCCAAGGACACATGTTTAAGTGTTGCTGAATTCATTGGCTCAAATGGTGGTTCTGTTAGAGCGGAGAGGACCAGAGAGATGCTCCAAGGCTCTATAGGTTTGCGTACAGGAGGATAGAGGTTTGTAAGACCTCTCAAGAAGCTTTTACAGGAGGGGTGGGAGAACAGTGTTTTGCCATCCCAGCCCTGATGTCATGAAGAGAGAGCCGCTAGGTGTACCCGTATGGATACGTTAGATAATTGGGATGTCTTAAGGCTTGTCAAGTAAAGCAAAACCTCCCGTAAGGAGGCCTGCCTGGGAAGGAACCCGTGAGTCTCTGTGTAAACAGCAAACCGTTTCCACTGGCATAGTTTCGTCTTGTAGACCGCTTATGTTCGTTCAGTGGGATCTTTTTTAGCAGTCGATCCGCCACGCTGTCAGTTGCAGAGTAAGAACCTCGGGATGTAACACTCTGCCTCCCTCTTGAATTAATAGATCTGGGCAGTTTGGAAGTCTCTGGTACGTGTGTGAAGTCAGTTTGAGTAGATGTGGAAACCACGCTTGGCGTGGCCACCATGGTGTGATCAAGATGCATTTTGCTGGAACGCTCAAGAGTCGAGCAATTACTCTGCTCACCAGTGGCAAGGGGAGGAACATGTACGCACGGTGGCGTGACCAGTCCAGTTGGAACGCATCCCCCAGTGAATGTGGATCGTGCCCCACCCTGGAGCAGAACAGTTTGCACTTCGTATTCTGAGCCGTAGCGAACAAGTCTATCTGAGGATGACCGCAGAGGTCGAAGATTCTCTGGAGATAAAGGTCATTCAGGTCCCATTCGTGGCGGTCCATAGAGAACGAGTGGCTGAGATCGTCTGCTAGCACATTGTCTGATCCCTTGATGTGCATTGCAACTGGCGTTATACTGTTCTTGATGCACCAATGCCAGATCTGAATGCTCAGTGCACAGAGTGATCTGGAGACAGTGCCCCCTTGCCTGTTCAGGTAAGCAATGGCAGTGGTGTTGTCCAACTGCAACTGAACCACTCGGCCTCGTAGCATGGGGAGGAAGGCCTTCGTGGCTTGAAAGACTGCTAACAACTCCAGAAAGTTTATGTGCAGTAGACGTTGATTGAGGGTCCAGAGACCCTGAGTTGTGGCAGCATTACAATGTCCTCCCCACCCTAGGAGGGAGGCATCCATTGTTACCCAAACCAATGGGGGTTGAGGTTGAAATGGCACTCCTCTGAGCAGGTTGGAGGTCTGTGTCCACCAAGAAAGTGATCGAAGGATTGGTGCCGGCACCAGTAGGAGTTTCGTGGGGCTGTCCTGTCGTAGATTGAAAGCGAACAGGAACCACAATTGTAGTTTTCTCATTTTCAAACGTGTGTACCGCACAGTTGACCTGCAAGAGGCCATCAGACCTAATAGCCGCTGTATGTGCCACACTGTTTGAGAAGGCGCGGTTTGAAATTCTCGAACCAGCGACGTGATGGTCTGGTATCGGTCTTCTGGGAGAAAAGCCCTCCCCTTCGAGGCATTGAGCACAGCCCCTATGAACGATATGGTCGGTACTGGAGTCAGGTTGGACTTTTTCCAGTTCACCTGTATTCCTAGTCTTGGAGAAGGCGTAACATGTACTGTATTTGCGAAAGTAACTCCTCTTTGTCTGTTGAGGACAGCAGCCAGTCATCCAGGTACGGGTACAGTTTTAAACCCTTTGTTCTCAGATGGGCGACTACAACCGCTATGCATTTGGTGAACACACGGGGTGCCGTGCACAGTCCGAACGGCAGGACTTGGTACTGGTAAAGTGAATTCCCCACAGTAAACCGCAGATAATTCTGACAAGATGGCCGGATTCCTATGTGAAAGTAGGCATCCTTTAAGTCTAACGTCACAAGCCACCTCTCGAGATGTAGAAGAGGTAAGATGTCCTGTAACGTCGTCATCCGATACTTTTTCACATGGATGAACTTGTTCAGATGTCTCAAGTCCATAATTGGTCGAATCCCGCCGTCCCTCTTTGGTATCTGGAAGTAACGGGAGTAGAATCCTTCCCATCGAGTTGCCCATTGCACTGGTACTATTGCCTTTTTTTGAAGGAGTTCCTGAACTTCCTGGAGTAAGGCCGGTGCCACTGTCGTGAAGCGAATGCCCCTGAACAATGGCCTGGACTTGAACTCTATCGCGTGACCGGAGGACACAATCTTCAAGACCCATCGATCTGATGTTATGTTGCGCCATGCTTTCGCATGACTTGCCAACCTGATGGAGTTTGGTGGCTAGTGGGGCCGGCTGTAAGATGTTGTAGGCCGGAACTAAATCCTCCCCGGTGTTCTGGGGGGGGAGGCAATATCCAGGTAGTTGCAATGGGCTGTTCCACACTTCAAAGGCGCTGTTTGCTCCCATCCGCCTGTTTATTGCGTTGGTTGGGGGGAAATCTGCCCTTCTGTTGGGTAGGGCGTTTATTGAAGGGTTGGAAGGATTTACGGAAATCTCTCTGGTCCTGTTGTTTGTATGTGGACCGGGGTCGGTAGTAGGCACACTGTTTTGACCCGTAGGATGTTGCCTGTGAGGTCGCAGACGTAAAGGTCTTGGCAGTAAATTTTGATTTCTTCATTTTTTCCATGGTGGCATCCGTCTCCTCTGAAAACAGTCCCTTACCATCAAAGGGGAGCCCCTCTATTTTATCTTTCATATCTTGTTGCAGGGCGGCAGACTGTAACCAGGCGTGGCGACGAAGGGTGATAGCCGTTGTAATGGACCTTGATTCTGATTCTGCCAAGTGTTTTGCTGTGCTTAACTGTTGACAGGTAAGGTCACCAGCCTGCTGCAACGTCTTACGAAAACGATGTTTCAGTTCCTCTGGGGACAGTGCGTCCAGGTCTTTCTCTAACGTCTCCCAGATACAATAGCTATATTTAGCCATACAGGCTGAATAGTTGGCCACTTTAACCGACAGACAAGATGTGGAATATAATTTCCTGCCCATCACATCAGGTTTCCTGCCTTCTTTGTCCGCAGGGCTAGTATGTCGCCGTCTAGTTTTGGAGGAAGTAGTGCAGTCGATCACTAAGGAGTTTGGGACCGGGTGCTTAAATAGGTAAGTATTATCTCGCTCTTGTACACAATATAGTCCCTCAAGTCTTTTTGACATAGGCGTGGATGTATGAGGTACTTCCAATGCACATTGTGCCGCATTTGAAATGATGGGTAATAAAGGAAGTGCAATTGGTTGTGCTGATTGAGACCGTTGCATAAAATTGTAGACTGGGTCATCTATCGTTTTCAGTTGTGAAGTGAGATCTAGGTCCAGCGCATTAGCCATTTGCCTTACATGGGAATGGTATGTCTTTAATTCTTCCATTGGTGAAACATGGGAAGGTGTAGCCACATCTGGCAAAGGATCCAGTTCCACCGTTTCAGTGTCAGACTCAAAATCCAAGGATCCGTGGTGACTGCCTTCGGAATCAGGATTGGAAAGCGTAGGGTGTGTTGGCAGCTTTGGAGATACCGCTCATGGGGGCGAAGGAGCAGATTGAACATCTGTCTGTGAACCTGTTGACTTGGAAATTGTTGAAGAGGTCTGAGTAGCCACTGAGGCAGTACGAGTAGTTGTTTGAGTGCCCATAGTTGAAAAGAATCTTTTAGGAGGAGCTGGAGCAGAAGACGGCTCTGGTATTGGAGGCTGTCTCATGCGCAACGCTCGGTCCTCTTGGAAGTCGTATGTAGCACCAGGCGACACTGCACCTGGCAATGCTGTTTCCCGTGACGGAGACACCTGATGACTAAAGCTGCATGTGTGCCAAGGGGTTGACATCGTGAGATGCGCGGCTGTGAGTATATGCGAAGCAGTTCCAGTAGCATCCACTTCCTAATGCTGAAAACCCTGGAATGCAGAAGGTGTAGTGGTGGTCGAGTCCAACATCCTCAGGAGGGGGTCTATAGGTGGAGCTTCAATGTCCTGTGCATCAGCATCCTCTAGTGCAAAGGTCATAGGCGCATGGAACCTGGGGGTTACCGAGGTGATGTTCGTTGGGGTGTTAAGAGCAGATGCTTGGACCTCTTCCTTCGATATCGATGGTAAGCGGATAGGCGTCGGTGCAGGTACTAAGTCTTTTGTCCTCGGTATCAAGAATGTTGATGGCCTCGGAGTCGAAGTGGAAACCGTAGGTGGCTCTATTGAAATAGCAGTTGTCGGTTTCGATGTGGACATCGATGTCAAAATTTCCAAATCCCTCGATGTCGAGTGTACTGAAACTGTCGATATTGACGTTGTCGGCATCTGGCAAGATTCCGTTCTCAGTGTCGACGCAGTCGGTATTGGCTCAGTCGATGTCGTAGCATCTGTCGGTATCGAGAGAATTGGCAGCTCAGGCATCGAAGGACCCGACTCCATTCTGATTGAGCTTGTCTTCGATGCCGATGGAATCTTGACGTCCTGAGCTGATCTTGGCGACGGGGTCGATTCCGATATGGCCTGCTTCTTTTTCTTTTTGGCGGGATGAGTCAGAGCCGCCATTTTGTTGCCCGGCGTCTTCGAGGACGTAGGGGCTTTAGCATCGAGCGTCGAATTTTTAGACTGGGCCAAGCCCAGGTCCTTCGAGCCATGTGGCTGAGGTGATTTCGCCGCAGAGGAGGGCGCAGATAACACATCATCATAAAGAGAAGCGCGGAGACGGAGTTCCCTATTCCTCCTTGTTTGCTTTGAAAAAGACTTGCAAATAGTGCAGGCTGAAGTTATGGGAGCCTCCCCTAGGCACAGCAAACAAAGGCTGTGGCGGTCTTGAGAGGGCAATTTAGCGTTGCACTTAGTGCAGCGTTTAAAGTTTTTCTTTTCTTTAGGGCCGTCCATTTTACTCACAATCCGACGTCTGTAGCCAATAAATCCGCGTCACGTTGGAAGGTTTGAGAAAAGCGAAATCGTCACAGTCCGGGTCAGCAGGTGATAATCAGTTAGATCAGGGATTCTCAAACTTGGGTCCTCAGGTGTTATTGGACTTCAACTCCCATAATCCCCAGCCTCAGTGGCCTTTGGTTGGGGATTATGGGAGTTGAAGTCCAATAACACCTGAGGACCCAAGTTTGAGAATCACTGAGTTAGATAGTAGGCAAAGAATAGTCCCAAGTCAGTCCGTTAGTCAAAGCCAGTAGAAATGTTGTAGAAAAGCCAAGGAAACACGAAGGAGCCGCAGAAACCGAGTGATCTCTACGGCGGTCGCAAAAGAACTGAGATGCCTGCACTTCCTCCTGCCTTAAATAGCCACGTGGGGCGGGGCGTAGGTGCCGGAAAGGAGCTGTGAAAACTCAACACCGAGGGGCTTCCACGCAGGCACAGAACCTATTCTAATGGATTCAACGGATCCCGTACCAGATCATAAAAATAATTCCCACAGCACATTCATTGCTATCATAATTTCTGAATGGGGTGTGGTTTACTGGCACTGTATTTACTCACTAGGTGTTTTCTGAGATATACATTTATTATATACTGTGCAGTGCCCTACTGATGGAAGAGTGGGACACGAGTGCTGGCTCTGTGAGTGTGGAAAGCCCATGTACGCTACTAGTAAATACACAGCCTCCATGGCTCCTGAGGACTGTGTGACCACTGTAGTGACACTGCTCCCATTGGGAATAATTGTATGTGGCAAAGACAACGAAGGTTACCCCATTCCACCCACCCTAGTGTACTAGTGTTTGCTGCTCCCCCTCTCCTGTGCGGGAGCATATATATAGCCAAGCTTATTTTTAATAACACCCCACTCCCCACAATCTATTATATGTAGAAGAGATATTAACACAATATATCCTCTGCATATAACTGAAAATGAACTTATGAATATCATGAACAGGCTAAAATGCAACCAGGGCATGTTTTGATTGATTGTGTGGGAAAGGCTCTCAAATAAAAGAGTTTATGCCTCAGCTCTATACCACTGCGCAGTCATTCTCTGCAGTGCACACAGTGCTGCTACAGCTCAGTCCCAAGAATGGGGGTCAGGGTGGTAGCATCACTGGGAAAAGTAAAGTTGTGCCGTCAAGTCAGTGTCGACTCCTGGTGACCACAGATCCATATGGTTTTCTTTGGTAGAATACAGGAGGGGTTTACCATTTCCATCTCCCATGCAGTATGAGATGATGCCTTTCAGCATTTTCCTATATCACTGCTGCCCGATATAGGTGTTTCCCATAGTTTGGGAAACATACCAGTGGGAATTCAAACCAGCAGCCTCCTACTCCCTAGGCAAGTTACTTCCCCACTGTGCCATTGGGTGGCTGCCAAACATCACTGGTAGAGACTGCTAAAGAATGGAGAGATCAAGAAACTCCTCTCAGTACCAGCTGCCTCAAAAGCAATCATGGGGCACTGAGCCAGATATAAATGTATCAGAGCTCAGATGAGTAAGAGCAGTAAAAGAAATAGAAGTCCTAATTGCTTACGTGACAAAAAGAACATTGTGGGACCTAGGAAGCTGCCTTATACTGAGTTAGACCATTGATTGGTCCATCTAGCTCAGGATTGTCTACACCAGGGGTTCTCAAACCCATTATACTCCAGATGTTACAATTTAGTGTGGCTGAGGATCGTGGGAGTTGTAGTTCAGTAACATTTGGGAGTACCATGGGTTGGGAACCCCGGTCTACACTGACTGGCACTGGTTCTCCAAGGTTTCAGGCAGGAGTCTTCCCCACCTTACCTGGAGATGCCAGGAAGTGAACCCGAGACCTTTTGCTGCAGATGCTCTTCCACTGAGCTATGGCTTCATATCTTACAGGACTCACATGTAATCTCCCATCCTAATGCAAACCAAGGCAGATCCTGCTTAGCAAAGGAGACAATTCATGCTCATGACCACAAGAACAGCTCTCCTCCACAAAAAACTTTCTTTTGGGATCACATGCCCACTTCTCAAAGAAAGTTCTTTCCTAGGGTAAGAGAGGACTTACCAAAAAAGAGAGGCTCTTAGGGCCTTATAGAGCCTTACCGAGTACATTTTGGCTTCCAGTGGGGAAAATATCCACTCAGTCTGGGCTGTCAAGCCTGGAGCAATCTCTCCTTTTGGGTTCAGGCAGTTAAACACTAAATGATGGTAATTCTCTTGCTGAACCTTCATCAGAGTATCCAGCTGGATTTCATATACTACGCTTGTGGAACCTCCATTGTACAGTTCATAGATCTGCAAGAAGAGAAAGGTCAGAACTAATTACTTTACTGGGAGAGGACTGACCAGCACTAGCTGTCAGAATACTTATATAGACCACAAGCTTCCCCCGTTTGGTGTTCCTCCTTCTGCATTCTCTACTATTTAATGCCAATAACAGACACCTGATCTTGGCAGCTATTATTCAATAGAGGGGTTAATATTTTGAGGTTATCTCAGTATTATTCCACAACAACCCCAGGCTTCTCTCTCAGCATAGGCTCTCAAAGCAAGGACATTGTGATATCAGTGGCAACTAGCCAATCACCCATCTCCTCTCTCTGCTTTGAGTAGTTCAGAACTGTATATGTGGCAAGTATTCTCCTTGACAGATTATCTACATTGCTTGCTACCTATCATGTAGAAATAAAACCCACCAGGCGACAGCAGGTTCTCTTGTAAAATGTATTTAATAGGTTGGGATAACTGAGGGGGACAGTAGAATGTGTGATACATTTATTTATTTAAAACATTTATTCCCGCCCCTCCAGTACATTACTGCTTGGGGCAGCTCACAACATTTATAAAAGAGTTACAATATAAACAATGACAACAGAATGCCACATCTTTCTCAGACACAGACTGGTGAGTGCTGTCTAACTCTGCAGGGCACTACCTCAGGGAAGCACTGCATGCTAGCTCAGGAAACACATGTTCTCAAGCAGGCATTTGCAATACAAATGCAGTGGGTAAGTGTGGCAGTGGAGCATTTGTAAGGAAGGATCAGCTGGAGGCAGGCAGGATGTTGAACCCTTCCCTCTCACTCTCCATCCAAATGTCTCTGGCAATTTTTCCCCCTGTCAACCTTATTTCCTGTCTTGGAATCCAGCTTGGGGTGGGGTGAGGTGGGGTGGGGTAAGTTAATAATAGCCTGGAACTGATTTGAAAGGGTCAGCTGGTGCATAGAGAAGAGTTAAGCACACTCCTCCCTCCTGGCAGTTCTTCCCTACAAATGCCCCACTTACAAGGCAAACATGGGGCTGCCTCTTAATTTAGGCTTCAGTTTTCAGCCAACCAAATGATGCTTCTCCTGCCACCGACCCATCATCCTGTCCTTCCATTTCTGCCGTTGGGAGGTTTTTCCACATACACACAAAGCTGGCCACTGAATTTTCTCCTCCCTGCTTTCCAAAGATCTGTTGGATAGGTGGGGCAAGGGCAGAGGAAGACAGAGATTTGTACTTCTGCTCCCTTACCTGTTTGGGAGGGTCATAGGTGCCAATAGCAATGGGTGTGAACACATGCTTGGTTGAGGTGAAGTGAATGTAGTGGCATTCCAGTTCCAGTGTCACGCCAATAAAATTCAGCTGTGCGAGCAGAATAAAAAGATTGGAGTGGAAAGCAAAGGCAGTTAGTCAGCGCTGCACACATCATCCTGACACATATAAATGCACAAGGGATCTCAAGCTTGCTTCAGACAAAAAGGAGAGTAATGGCATGAAATGAAGTGTCTTTGATCCCCTTTCTTGAAAAAAAGTTAGAGTGACTGGACTTCCTGGGAACAGTTGTGCAGGAGTGTCAGTGGCTCTTCTCATTAAGCCTCACACAGAAGAGGCCTTTAAAACCCACACTGCAAGGACTCTGGGCCACCTGGCGAGATAAGATTCGTGCCCTTTAGCCAGGACTCCCACATTCTGCTCCCGCACTGGGCAAGACTTGTGCCAAGGGGGCTGAGCCAACGGAGCCCATCCAAAGGCTTTGTACAAAGGCACAGTTAAGCCTGTGTTTTCACAGCCTGCTCAACAGGCTGGATTTTCAGCTGACAATGGTCGCTGGCGGTGGGGTGGGGAAAAAAAATAAAAGTGTGATGGGAACACAATGCTCTCACAGGAAATCTTGGGAGAGAGATGGGCACCTAGTGGAGACTCAGTGGGGCATGAGAGAGGTGTCCACTGAAGCACATGGTGACTTTGACTCTAACTGACAAGCCAGTGGTGGCCAGCCAAACGGAGGAGACAAGAGGGGTGAAAAAGAGAGTTGACGGGAAGTTATAAAAGATTGTGCCTCCCACTTCTGCTCAGGAAGGAGAGTCAGAGGACTAATCTGCCTCACCAAAGGCCACATCCTAATTTGACTGTCAACACCCTAGAGTAGATGGGGATAGATCAAAAACAAGGACTCTGTTGTGGGGAAGGGCAGGCTTCAGAAGGCTTGAAAGGAAAGGATAGTTCTCAGAAAAGTGGTTCATCACGATGGAGAAAATGCTGGCATTTCTATGTAATCATACTGTGCAATGAGCAGGGCACTAGTAGGGAATAAAGCAGCTTAAGAATGAGGCACCATAAACCTTTAATGCATTATGGAGTGTGTGAATGAATATTGAAAAGCAGATGCCATGACTCCATCTGAGAGGCCTTTTCAGCAGCAAAACACCTCCTACAAAAGAGTGGTGCTGGCTTTACGAAAGGCCCTCAGTGGGACAGTTTCTGAATTTCTCTGTTCAGTCTCATACCAGAATTTCTCGACCATGGGAGACTTTCAGCAGGACTGGGAGCCGGTCAGTGCCAATGAAATCATGTCTGGCAGGGGAAGAACAAACATGAGCATCAGAACACACAGAAATGAAACCGTTCCAAATTCTGAACTGGAGCAGATTAGGGACAACTCATCTCCCACCCATTCATTTCCCTGCTCAGAAACTATACTGTTGCATAAACCTCCAGTCAGAAGAGCAACCATATCTGAATGGGAAAGAACAGTACACAGACCATCTAAGAATGCTCTGTGTCTGAAGCCCATGCTACAAGTTTGGGACCCAAAAATCAGGCTCTTGAGAAAGTAGAATCAGTGCAGTTTCCTCTTCTGTTTTATGGAGCTCGGGATGTCTCCATGGGTGACAGGGTGTAAAAAGGTAAAGTGTGCCATTGAGTTGGTGTCAACTTCTGGCAACCACAGAGCCCCGTGGTTGTCTTTGGTAGAACACAGGAGGGGTTTACCATTGCCATCTCCCGCACAATATGACGGGGTGTAGAAGTGGGTAGTTCTGTTTGGGTTTCATACCTAGAATAAATATGACAGTACCCCAGCACACTAGATCTCCTGTATATTGAGGCCTGTGCTGGTGGACCCTGAATGATACAAGGAGCTGACCTTGGCTCCTGGGTTTGGACCAATTCCTATATGGAGAAAAGAAGAAACCCAGGTTTGTGTGTACCTGTGGGACAGATGTATTGTTTGCTCTTGTCCTGGAAGAAGCTTTCCTGACTTGGGAGAGATGCTAAAAAGTTGGTTATCTTGGATCCGCATCTGGTGCAGCTCACTGGGGTCAAATTCAGTGCTTTCAGCCCAGTATTCCATGTCAATCTTCTGGTCAGAAGGAAACAAAAAGGCCCTAGGAAGTGGTTCAGTCCATCAGCCAAGACAAAAAAAAGAGAAAGACACAATTCACTTTCAGAACATAAAGCCAGCCAAGATGTGATAGTCAGAAGAGCAACAAGAAAGTGCTATGCAGCCTACCCCACTATGACAGAACTCCTGAATCCTGTGCATACTCAGCACTAAAACAAAAGTTGGAGGTTTACACATGGGCAATCCAAATTCTGCACTAAGATATGGTGAATTCTGCAAGCTGTATAAATTCTGCACACTGAGCAGGATTGTTCTTATTTACTCACCAGTTTACAGGTATTGCTCCATTGTTTTGCAGCATCAGCACCACTGCAGAGGGTTCACTTCTGACCGGAGCAGCTCCGAAGTTGAAATCCAGCATTACAGGGGCGTAAGCCCGAGGGGTTCGTTTTGTGCTACATATTACAGAGAAATGGAATATGAGAAATATCCCTGAGGAAGTGTTCCCTGGTGGGGCTGCAAGTTACCAGAGACTGGCTCCCTTGCAGACCACTGCTCCTGGTGGTTGTGTGTCAGAGCAGCAAGGAGAAGGAGGGTGCTGGATCAGTCCTTCCATGAGGCAAGGTGAGGCAGTCACCTCAAATAGCAGATTTTTGGAGTGCTGGCAGGGAGGCAAGATGCCACCTGCCACCTCCTTGTGTCACCTGCCTCCCGCCATCAGAGCAGCTCTTTGCCAAAAAGCTGCTTTGGAGATCCTCATCTCCTCCTCCTAATTTTCCTTCTTCATGGTGGTGGCATCCATCACTGCCACCTAATTCAGTGTGGCACACACCCTCCCTTCTCCCACTTCCTCCTTCACATGCTGGGCTGGTGGGAATAAGGAGAAGAGGAAATGTGCAAAGGACAGTAGAGTTCTAGAGATGCATACTTGACTGTCATTTTCACATTTCCTCTTTTGTTTCCTCCTGCTTTTCATCATCATTCCAGTGGCACACAAAAGAGGAGACTGAGAAGGGGGAGTGTGGCACATGTGCTGCTTCAAGCAGTGGCAGTTACTGCCACTGCAAAAGACGAGAAGGCGTGTACACACACCAAGTCAAGTGGTGGCTATCGCAACAGCAGCAAAGAAAAGTAAAGAGAATGAGGAGATGTTTGGCAGCCTACCACATGTGCGCAGAGGTCTTGAGCCATCACTGGAAGGTGCCATTTCAGACTCTGAAGAATTCTGGGGCAGTCCTGTGTAGGAGGAGGGAGAGCAGGGGAACTAAAAGTCTGAGGACTGGCAGGAGAGCAAAGATTCTTACCTGTGCCTGGTAGGTACTCTGAAGGTGAGCTCCTGTGGAGTTGGATCTCGCTCCAAATACTGGTTCAGAGCCTCCAGAGAAAAAAGCCGCCAAAGGTGCAGTTTGCTGATGCCACAGGCACTGCCTGTCCCGCAGGCATCAGTGATGCAGATGGATGGATAAATGCCTGTTGCCATCACACAGCAGATTGACTGCTTTTCCCCAAGTGGCTCTGTGGCTTGAGGGGTACAGACACAAAACAGTCAGTGCCACACTTACAGTTAAGACATCAAAAAGCATAACTTGGCACTTTTCCAGACCAATGTATACTGCAATAAATGCATCCCTCTCCCCTCATTTTCAATACACAGTCCACAAGTCTTCCTTCAAGGTTCTACAGGTGAAACTTGGAAAATTAGAATATCGTGCAAAAGTCCATTAATTTCAGTAATGCAAATTAAAAGGTGAAACTGATATATGAGACAGATGCATTACATGCAAAGCGAGATAAGTCAAGCCTTAATTTGTTATCATTGTGATGATCATGGCGTACAGCTCATGAAAACCCCAAATCCACAATCCCAGAAAATTAGAATATTACATGGAACCAAGAAGACAAGGATTGTAGAATAGAACAATATCGGACCTCTGAAAAGTATACAGTGTACTGTGCTTGATTGGCCAGCAAACTCGCCTGACCTGACCCCATAGAGAATCTATGGGGCATTGCCAAGAGAAGGATGAGAGACATGAGACCAAACAATGCAGAAGAGCTGAAGGCTGCTAATGAAGCATCCTGGTCTTCCATAATACCTCATCAGTGCCACAGGCTGATAGCATCCATGCCACGCCGCACTGAGGCAGTAATTGCTGCAAAAGGGGCCCAAACCAAGTACTGAATACATATGCATGCTTATACTTTTCAGAGGTCCGATATTGTTCTATTCTACAATCCTTGTCTTCTTGGTTCCATGTAATATTCTAATTTTCTGGGATTGTAGATTTGGGGTTTTCATGAGCTGTACGCCATGATCATCACAATGATAACAAATTAAGGCTTGACTTATCTCGCTTTGCATGTAATGCGTCTGTCTCATATATCAGTTTCACCTTTTAATTTGCATTACTGAAATTAATGGACTTTTGCACGATATTCTAATTTTCCGAGTTTCACCTGTACTTCTGATGCAGATTCATCCCATCTTCTTAGAAAGATAGCATAGTAATACACTGCTCCTGGAAAAGTGCGATTCTTCCCCCCAGGTAAAACATCTATTCTTAGTGGGATTGCTACTGGAGAAAATGTGGTTCTACAAGTGTCACAGGGACTTGTAGAAGCACATGCCACAAGGCATTGCTTGTGGCATACATAATGATATTATGAAAAGGGCTGCAGAGGAAAACACTGCTGTCTTTGCTGTGATTTTTTCAGCATATGAAGCTACTTTATGCTGAGTCACACCACTCATCTGCTTAGTTCAGTGGTACAGTCTACACTGACCGGCAATGGCTCTCTAGGCTTTCAGCAGAGAAGGATCTTTCCTAGCCCTACCAACCTGAAGATGCCAGAGATTGAACTCCCCACTTCTCCTAAGCAGCGAGAAGTTCCAGGGATAGTGGTTTCCTTTGGAGGAGAGGCATTTTAAGGTATTTTTGTTGGTGTGCTTTATTTACAAGTATGCATGTAAAGCTCAGTTCTACAACACAGAAAATTCCCCAGAGAGCAAGCAGCATGTGCACACCTACAAGGCAGTACATCTACTACCTCACATCACTTCCCCAGAGAGAGGCACCCAGCCAACTACCAGCCTTCACCTAACTCTTGGCTCTATTTGTTCTTGTTGTTGTTTATATATTACTGTTCAGTGTAATTGCCAGTTCCCTTACACTCTCACCTTTGGGAGTAGAAATGGCATAACTGACTGTCCAGGTGTAATGCAACTGGCGAGTTGGACTAAGAGTTGCATGCAAAAAGACCTTTCCTCGAGCAGAAATTGTCCCTTGGGAGTGGTCAAGTTCTATTGCTGTGGTGGAGGAGAGAATGAAATGATGCAAGAATAAAGGGGATACAGAGCTGCATACAAAGCACAAATGATATCCAGATCCATTAGATACCTAGTGGGTCATTGGCAACTTCCTCAGGGTCACATGGTCCAGTGATCATTTGCTCCACACTGAGGATGTATTTTAATGAGCAGACCCCATCGTTAATTAACACAAGTTCACATGACTGCGTGCTGCCAACCAAGATACTGCCAACGTCCACCTGTTCCTCTTGAGCCTGCAGCCCAAACACAATACAGAAGGATCAGATCCATCAAATAACACAGATTATTATCCATGCATATCACTCTGATATTTCAGACACTGAGAGAAGAGAACTATATAATGGGAATTTGCCAGTGTTTTCATTAGGGCTGATATTCAACTCAGCATGGGTTGGCTTTGTACCACTGCCAACTAACAGGGAGCCGGCGTGGTGTAGTGGCTAGAGTGCTGGACTAGGACCAGGGAGACCCGAGTTCAAATCCCCATTCAGTCATGATACTAGCTGGGTGACTCTGGGCCAGTCACTTCTCTCTCAGCCTAACCTACTTCACAGGGTTGTTGTGAGGAGATACCGAAATATGTAGTACACTGCTCTGGGCTCCTTGGAGGAAGAGCGGGATATAAAATGTAAAAAAAATAAAAAATAAAACTAGCAGGGATATAGCCCATGCCTCCACAGGTGCCAAGATGCCATGTGGATATGCTTAAATTAGTAGCTCTGCAACTATGCTTCCAATTTCTGCTAACATAGTCAGGCTGACCTTCCCTCCTCTGGATGCAGTCACTTACTGTTATGGTGCCCAGGGCTCCCTCCCCGATAATGCGGAGGATGTAGCGGATGCTCTCTGGGGCCTTGTTATCCAGGGTCTCTTGGTCCCTCCACACTGTTATCCAGCTCCGCAGAAGATACTTAGTCTGCTCACCTGGAGTAAAGGTCCATGTCTGAGCCTGAAATAAAATGCAAGAGAAAAGACTGGGGGAAAGGTCAGGGCATTCTACATGTGCAAGGTGCAAAATCCAGACGAGAAGATGGCTAGAAATACAGGGAACCCCAACAAATCCCAGCTTCCTCTCTCACTATTCGTATCTCATCTACTTCCATTTCCACTACATCTCAGTCACTTCCCTGTACACAACCACAAATGTGCACAAGTGCACAGTTCCGTTTGTCAGTATCTTATGCCCAAGGAAGACACTGAGCCAGGTCTCACGATCAGCGAGACAGGGCGGGAGCCCTGGGTGGCCGGATTGGCCGCCCACACGATTGCCAGCTCCGTGATGGAGCCAGCGAGGGCTGGGGAGTTTGGGGGCTGTGCAGCCCCCGGAAGCACCAGTATGCCCTGCGCGAGCACACAGAGCATACTGGAGAGACCCCGAGCCAGGAGGCTGCTTTTCAGCCTCCCGCTGGGGGTCTACTCATGAGTAACCGCAGCATGGAGCCGTGCCTACTCACGATAAAAAAAAAAACAGGTTTGCGGAGTGCACGCTCCACAAACCTGGTTTTAGGGGTGGGCTACTTGAGTGGGTTACCCTCTCGATAACCACTGGGCTCACAGCCGAGCCCGGTGGTTCTCACGATTGTAGAAAATCAGGCTAGCAGAGGCTAGCCCGATTTTCTACAATCATGTGAATAGCCTCCTTCTATGGAACTGCTTCAAATTACTCAGTGGAAACAGTGGCACATGGAATGGTGTAGCAATGTCAGATGGGGCCCATCTGAACATTACCCTCACCCCCAAAAGAGCAGTGGTGGAGGAGGAGGAAAGCAACAGGTGAGGGATCCTCGACAACTCCTCCTCTCAGGATGACCATGGCTCACCCATGTTCTTGGAACACTTCCGCCCAATTTGAGTTATGCCCTAGATGTTTACCAACTCACCAAAGCTTCATTGGGCAAAACAGTCCCTTGATCAGGCTGGACAGACAGGAGCTTTTTGTCTGACTGCTGGATCTTCCATCTGAAAAGCATGGATAGCCGGGTACAATTCTTGATAGTGAAGGTGCGTGAGGAGGAGGTACCCACACATGTGGGTTTGAAGTACAAGCTGCCATCACCTTCTAGGAGTAGGGCCAGGGGCTCAGCACTGCTCTGAAGGGTCATCTCCTAAGGAAGCAAACATCAGCAGGAACCTTCAGCCAAGGCTGAAAACCACAGGGCTTTCACAGGAAAGTTGAGCTGGGTTCTAGGCTGGTACAGACAGGCCTGGAAAGAAAAACAGGTTGCTTACCTGTAACAGATGATCTGGTAGTGGTTCCATCATCCATAGATAGTGGGTTCTGTGCCTGCGCAGATCAGCTTCGGATAGAATTAGTTAGCTCCTCGCGACGCCAGCAACCGCCTGTCGCACGTGACTGTAGTAGTAGCCTCTAGTTGTGGTTGGGCATCTCTGCAATCAGTTTCTTTCTGACCGCCATTGCGATCAGTACTCGGAGATAGTTGCTCCTCGAAGAAAGTTTGTTTTTCGTTTATTTAGACTTCTGAACTTTGGACACGAACTTTGACAACTCTTACAGATACTCCTTTGGACTTGGCGTTATTTCGGATCATTTGGCTTGAATTTTGCATACGGACTCGGCTTCCCTCACGGACACTCCTTTGGATTTGTTGCAATCTCTGATTTCCCCCTCTGACAACGGAATGGACGACTAATCTTCGAAAATGACCGAGAGATCTGGTAAGACAGATGGCACAGGGAAGTCTGGGAGGGACAAGACAACCTTTAAGCGGTGCACCAACTGCTGCAGGAAGATTCCCTCAACAGACGGCCATGCCCTCTGCTTGTTCTGTTTAGGAGAGAGGCATGACACAAAATCCTGCTCGGTCTGCGATACTTTTAGCAAGCAGACTTTAAAGAATCGTGCAGCACGCCTTAGGGTGTATTTGCTTGAGGAGTCTCTGGCACCTAAGATGGCTACAGAGAGTACTGTGCCGAGTCCTGCTCCGAAAGGGCAGTCTAAGACCCTGAAGGAAGCTGGTTCCTCGAAATTGGCAGAGAGGGCCTCGACATCGAGTGCTTCCGCATCGAGGAATCATATTATAAACGGGGTCCTCTAAGTCAGTTGTTTTTTCCTTGAGGTGTAGACCCAGCACTCGAGCCATTTCTGCTACCTGCTGATGGTAACCTTTCATCTCCTCATTAGGAGAAATTGATGGAACTGCTGCAACATCCGAGTCTGGATCCTAGAGCGAAGAAGTCTCTGGATTTTCGGGATCTCCTTCTGTTGAGTCTGAGGTATAGTCCTCCTCAATATCATCATCGTCGTCATCGTCTTCTCTAGGCGAAACAGGTGAGTTGCCTACAGCTGTAGAGGTCACTCTAACTGGTTCCATAGCTGTCTGTGTTGCTGCCTGGTGGAGAACGGAGAGCAACGGTTGGGTCGACGTAAGTGGCATATCAGTCTGCAACGAAATTGATCACTGAGTTGGCAGAGTGAGTTCTGGTCTGAGTGGTAAGTACGTCTGAAGCGAAACCGTACGTTGAGTAGGTCTCGGTACAGAGGCTTGGACGGCCGTCTCTGCCTGCTGCACAGGAATCATAGGCTGCACAGCAGTTTGCACAGCTGTCTCAGTTCTAGTAGCTTGCATGACAGTTTGCACGGCAGTCTCCATGCTATGTGTTCTTACGGGGAGGGGTACGTCCCCGTTCTTCCAACCATCTCGTGAAAAGGGAGTAGTCCTCTCGAGATATTGTTATGGAATCTCCCCAACCACCTCTGGGTAGGAGACCCATGACAGGTGTAGCCTTTGCTGAAAGAGAGGGTTGTCTTATGAATATGCAGAGCATTATAGTCACCTTCATTGAAACCAGTAAAGGTGTAGGTAGAAGGTGTACTCTCTCCGAATTAAGCAAGCGTGCCATCCTGCCTTTGGGAGAAAGCTCTCTTTGTCCTGGCATGGTCACAGGGGACATTCCAGATGTTGGCAATTGGATGACCCCTGAATCTTTCTCTTCATAGGGCACGACGCCAAGGTCGACATCGGGCACGATGTCGATGTCTGGTACGATGTCGAGTTCGGTGTCAAGAATAACTGCAACCGTCGACTCCGGAGCAGCGAAGCCTGTAGACACTGGCCTTGATGCCGAGTGGTGTCGGTGTCGAGAAGTTGGTATAGAAGGCACCGCCGTCTCCTGTCTATTCTCCCTCGACGCTGAGTGGTCTCGATGTCGAGACAGTGGAGTCAATGGAGACTGGTGAGGTGTCAGCGCCGGGGATAAGGAAGCCGCTCGCCATCGAGGGTTGACATAATTCTGTAGTCCTGAAGGTGAGGGAGTGTGCTCCACAACCGGCTCTAACTGCTTCTGCTTCTTAGGAGGCGGCTCCTGCTTCAGAAGCTTTTCCCTGTGTTTCCTCTCGTGGCTTGAATGGCTATCCTCCGGTTGCTTAAAAGGGGCTGATGCAGTCGAGGTAGAAGCAGTCGACGCCACAGCTTTCGATGTCGTAGCCCTCGCTGCGGAAGCACTTGATGTCGAGGCCCTCTCTGCCGATTTTGAGGAACCAGCTTCCTTCGGGGTCTTAGACTGCCCTTTCGGAGCAGGACTCGGCACAGTACTCTCTGTAGCCATCTTAGGCGCCAGAGACTCCTCAAGCAAATACACCCTAAGGCGTGCTGCACGATTCTTTAAAGTCTGCTTGCTAAAAGTAACACAGACCGAGCAGGATTTTGTGTCATGCCTCTCTCCTAAACAGAACAAGCAGAGGGCATGGCCGTCTGTTGAGGGAATCTTCCCGCAGCAGTTGGTGCACCGCTTAAAGGTTGTCTTGTCCCTCCCAGACTTCCCTGTGCCATCTGTCTTACCCGATCTCTCAGTCATTTTCGAAGATTAGTCGTCCGTTCCGTTGTCAGAGGAAAAAATCAGAGATTGCAACAAATCCAAAGGGGTGTCCGTGAGGGATGCCGAGTCTGTTCCGTCGTCAGAGGGGGAAATCAGAGATCGCAACAAATCCAAAGGAGTGTCCGTGAGGGAAGCCGAGTCCGTATGCAAAATTCAAGCCAAATGATCCGAAATAACGCCAAGTCCAAAGGAGTATCCGTAAGAGTTGTCAAAGTCCGTGTCCAAAGTTCAGAAGTCCAAATAAATGAAAAACAAACTTTCTTCGAGAAGCAACTATCTCCGAGTACAGATCGCAATGGCGGTCAGAAAGAAACTGATTGCAGAGACGCCCAACCGCAACTAGAGGCTACTACAGTCACGTGCAACAGGCGGTTGCTGGCGTCGCGAGGAGCTAACGAATTCTACCCGAAGCTGATCTGCGCAGGTGCAGAACCCACTATTTATGGATGATGGAACCACTATCCAGATCTGGGAGCAATACAAGAAGGGAGGTACAAAGGCAACGTTGCCATTATTTGCGAAGTTCTAGAAGTTCCATTGAACAAACACAACTATTTTCAACTGCAACACACACCAAAAAGTGTCTTGACAAATCTTGGAAGGCCTTTCCACACAATCATTTTTCCACTCACATGCACGCTTATTTGTTACACAAGGTGCAGGGGTCTTCTCTAAAGGTACCACTTCCCTTGTGCTGATATTGTGTTTTCAGAATATTCAAAGCATCCTATCTTGTGCTGCAGAGAACATGGTTCTTCCCCCAGATAGTACAGCCATTGTGACCAGTTTCTAGAATATGGTGCTCAAGGGTTTGTTCGTTTATTAATTACATTTATAAATTGCCCGATCCAAAGGCTCTGAGTGGTGCACAATAGGTAAAATACTACAACAAACAGCATTTAAAACAAACAGGTTAGAACAATATAAAAACAAATCTAAAACAATTCACAGCCATTAAAAACTAATTAAAATTACTTTAAAACAATTTAAAAACCTTGGAAGGCCAGGCCAAACAACATGTAAGTCTTTAGGGCTCTCTTGAAGGCCAACAATGAGCTCAAACTACAGTTATTATCTGCTGGGAGTGCATTCCATAGGCCAGGAGCAGCTACAGAGAGGGCTAGGTTCCAAGCTGCCACCAGACGTGCCGGTGGTAACTGGAGACGGACCTCTCTGAATGACCTCATGAGGATCATACAGAAGAAGGCGCTCTCTAAGGTAACCAGGACCTAAGCCATTTAGGGCTTTAAAAAGTAATAACCAGCAATTTGTATTTTGCCTGGAAACATATTGGTAGGGATGTGCACAGAACCGCGGAGGTGCGATCCGGTGCCGGCGGTGGTCTCCCTTTAAGGACGGCGGGGGTTGCACTTACTCCTCCCACCGCTTTTCCTCCACCGGCGCTCCGTTTTTTGGAGATGATTTTGGGGCAGCAGTGTTCCTCCCTGCTGCCCCTGCCCCCGTTGTTTGCCGGAAATACCGGAAGTAGCAATCGCGTGTGTATTCGCCGCTGCACGCACGCCCACCACACACATTGCACGTTGCGTATGCACGTTGTGTGCATGACGTGCACGGCGGGCACATGCGTGCGCGGCAGCAAGCACACACACGATTGCTGCTTCCGGTATTTCCGGAAAACAACAGGGGCAGGGGCAGCAGGGAGGAACGCTGCCGCCCTAAAATCATTTCCAAAAAATGGAGCACCAGCAGGGGGAAAGTGGTGGGAGGGGTAAGTGCAACCCCCCACCCTTAAAGAACCACCCACCGCTGGCGCCGGACCGGGCCATGTTCGAACCGGTTTGGAAGCCTCTATCATGGCCTCCAGACCGGTTCATGCACATCCCTACATATTGGCAGCCAATGCAACTCTTTCAAAACAGGCATAACATGGTCTCTCCTAGTTACTCCAGAGACCAATCTGGCTGCTGCAGTTGAACTAACTGAAGTTTTCGAACTATGTATAAAGGCAGCCCCATGTAGAACATATTACAATAGTCAAGCCTAAAAGTTACCAGCTGATGCACCACTGTTTTGATATTGTTCTCTTCTAGGAACAGACGCAGCTGTCAAATCAGCCGAAGCTGATGGAAAGTGCTACTGGCCATAGCATCCACCTGAGATACCAGGGTGAGGGATGGATCCAAGAGCACTCCCAAGTTGCGTACTTGTTCCTTCTAGGAGAGTGTAACCCCATCCAGGACAGGGAGATCTAACTCATCCCTCAAATGAGCATCTCCGTTTTGCTTGGATTCAGCTTCAATTTGTTGTTCCCTCATCCAGCCCATTACTACCCATAGGCAGGCATTTAGAGAATGAATGCCATTTCCTGATGATGATGATGATGATGATGATGATGATGATGATGCGAAATAG